>NC_084824.1:7277216-7633333 GCF_958449725.1 Rosa rugosa | reverse complement strand
ATTAAAGTCATCCGAAAACCCGGAAAAGTTGTTGGCGCGTGGAGAGCGTGTAAGGGGACAGGCCGAACCTCGAGACGCTGTGGCAGACAGCTTTAGCCGAAAGTGATTTGCTTTCCGTAAATCACGGAAGAGACGTGTCGTGGCACGTGGAGTGTACCGACAGTTTGTTGTTATTCTATCGCTTATGATAGAATAAATAAAAGAAGTTGCATGGATAGTAACGAGAGCAGCTGGTGCTCTAGTGGTTGAAGAGCAAGGCTCTTGTACAAGAGGTCAGAGGTTCGAACCTTGCCTCTCGTTTATTTTTATTATGTTCGCTTATGACATAATAAGTATAACATTTGTACACATTATATTAAGCACAGCTTGTGCTCCAGTGGTTGGGGAAAAAAGGTTTCGTGCGGCAGGTTGAGGTTTCGAACCTTGCCTTCCCCGTTATTTTATTTATGTCGCTTATGACATAATAAATATAACACGTGAGCATATATTAATGAAGGCAGCTCTTGCTTCAGTGGTTGGGAGCAAAACCTTCGTGTTCGAGGTCGGGAGTTCGAACCTTACCTCTTACAAATATTTTTGGATCTCGTATATGCTTGATATACGGACGTATATACGGTCTGTACGGTATGCATACGTATATACAGTTGTACGGTATGCATACGTATATACGGTCTGTACGGTATGCATACGTATATACGGTATGTACAATTTCATACCGTAGCCGAGCTGGAAGTTGGTGGGCCGATTGGTAGGCCCAAATAGTAAGCTCAAATAGTAAGCCCAAATAGTAAGCCCAATTGTTCGGCCCGATTTGTAGGCCCAATTGTTCGGCCCGAATGGTAGGCCCAAATAGTAAGCCCAAATGTTAAGCCCAATCGTTCGGCCCGAATAGTAGGCCCAAATGTTAAACCCAAATTGGTTTGGGCCGGTTCGAAATTTGGATGGTTCGGTTTCTTCGGCCCAAATGGCCAGCCCTAATGCTTAGCCCAAGGATTGAGCAAGCCCAAGTCATCATCGCTGGGTGACATATTTTATTGGCGTGCTTTTGGGGATGAATTGTTTTGAGTGATGCATCTCTATTGTTGTGTAGAATAGTGCATGCTTAAGTTTTACTATAGAGATTTACCGTGATGCTAATTGAGTAGCGAAATGCTTTGTGGGAATGTTTACTGTGCTTGTATGCCAGTACAGAGTGATGATCTAAGTGAAGATCTATGTGATGATCTATGTGAGGATCTATGAGATGATCCATGTGACGATTTTGTGTATGTGATGTGGAGTGTTGTTGAGCAGTTGTTTTGTGAATTTACATTGTGATGAAAGGATTTAGTGGCCATAGGAATGTATTTTTATACAAGGGGCTGTGGCTTTGTAGATTTCTACAGATTTGGAAAAGATGGAGATTCTATGGTTAGGTCAACCTTAATCGAGAGGAATTGACTTACGCTCAAATTTCGGGACGAAATTTCTTTAAGGAGGGTAGAATGTAATACCCCGAAAAATCCAAATTAAATTCCGTTGTTTTTTAGAAATGATTTCACGATAGTGGGAGCGAGTACGAGGCTTGGAGAAGTGGTGGAATTAGTTTGAACGATTTTATTTCGAAATCGTACGTATTTAGGAGCGTCTCAAAAATTGACTTTTTATACGTATGGAATTTCGGAAAACTTCCTTCATGAAAGTTGTAGAGCTCGTCGATACGATCTCGTGCATATGTGGAACGTAATATTCGGAGTTCGTATGATTAAGTTATGAATATTTGAAAATTGGGAATTTTCTATAAATAGGAAAAATATCTGATTTTTTTCATTAAGGACGAAAAAAATCTGATTTTTGCGGAATAGTCCCCCCCTCTCTCTCTCTCTCTCGCGCAAAACCCTCCCACCCTTGCCGACCCGCCGACCCGACCCGACGCCAGCGGCGCCGTCGCTCGTCCTCCGGCCACGACCCGGCCCTCCCCGAGGTCGCCTCGAGCCGTACAGCCGCTCCCTGCCACCGCCTTGCCCCGCCGCTGCCCCCAGATGGAGATCGAAGACACCCAGCCATGCAAACCCGACCCGGCCGGAAATCCCCGATTCCGGCGTTGCATGGGCCGATCGTTCCCATTTTCGTGATCTCCTCTTCCCCCTGATCATCCCCATGTAAGCCTTTCATCACGATTTTGTGTATAGAACGCTAGATCATGGTTTGACTTTTTCGACGTCCCTGATTTAATCTGAAATCTGATCGGACGCACAGGATTAATCCGACTTCCAAGCTTGATCTAGGACGATCTAGGCCAAACCAGACTTAGCTCCAGGTATGGAAGTCGATCACCCTTTCATTTTGAACCAGTTTGTAGTTGGTCACTTTGCCATCTGAGGTGGTTGACCGGCGTTGACCGCCCACTGACCACCGCTTGTGGCAGCGCATTCGACCATATTTTGAATTTTTATTATCTAGGCTATGTTCTACGCATCCATACGAGCGTTTTGATATATTACAAGGTTAGGTTAGAAAAAGTTGATAAATAGTGGATTTACGTTTTTACGTTACTATTTAACGTTTTTACGTTTTATCTTAAGTTTACGATCTGCGAAGATCTGACCATCGGTTTTACTTCAAATTTAGATATGTTGATCGTATGACTGTCCCGATGACTTTGTGTGGTCATGGGCGAAGATCCGACCGTTGGATCTTCGTATAATTGTGAAATAGTGATTCGGAAGGCGATTCGTGAGAATCTAACCGTCGGATTTTCGTATAATTTTGTGAAGATGTTAGTAAGGACGATTCAAGAAGATCTGACCGTTGGATCTTCATTATAATTTTGGAGGATGATCCTAAGGGCGATCCGTGAGGATCTGACCGTTGGATCATCATTAAATTAAGATTCGACCGTCGGATCATCATATAATTAGAATCCGACCGTTGGATTTCAGTATATGTGTGGTTTATGAGTAATTTACTAAGTCAAGATAGTATCTGATTAGGTGATTGACGAATCGAGTTGGTGGACGATTCAGATGGATATGTGGCTTTTAGAAGACGCAGCTGGAATTGGAGGTGAGTAAACCTCACGTGGTTCATATTACGAACCCAATATATTTAATTGCTTTATTTTGCAATCATATGAACTATTGTTGGTGTATTAGACATTCCTGTGTGAATGTCTGTATATATATTATTACGTGAAATAATATGTATTGTTGGAGTTGTGTTGAGTTTATTGTTGAGAAACAATATATTGTGAGGGGTATTGAGTTTATTGTTGAGAAACAATATATTGTGAGGGGTATTGAGTTTATTGTTGTGAAACAATATATTGAGAGAGATGTTGAGTTTTATTGTTGAGGAACAATAAATTGTTATGATCTGTGGAAGATCAATAGGTCACGGGGTGACCATGGCATACTATCAGCGAACCACGCTCTCGCGCCGGGTAGGTGGAAACGATCAGTTAGAGCTCTAGTCTGTCTGCCAAATATTGAGTGACCTTATGGGGGAAATTGAGAGTAACTCATAAGTGTCTATATATATATATATGAGAGTGAGAAAGTAACGTGGGTTTGTGGTGGTCTTGAAATTTAATAAATCAACAGTTCTTTCTTGTTTACTCATACTAGCTGTCAAAAGCTTACCGGGTTTTGTGTTGTTGCAACTCCCGGTACACTATTCAAATTGTGTAGCGGGTAATCCTACAGGACAGGAGAACCAGGACGGTGATCGTGCGGTTAGAGCAATTGTTAGAGTTTTACAGCAATTGTACGTTGTGAGGTGTGTTATGCTCATTTGAGCTTTACAATATTGCTTGTGAGAGTGAATTGTAATAATGAACTCGAAGTTTCGAGATTTGGATTTTGTAATTGTAATTATTCATGTTTCGGATTTGAATTTATTATTCAAAATTCGGGGCGTGACAGTGATACTAAGTTTCGGGTTATTACAGTCTACCCACCTTAAAAGAAAATTCGTCCTCGAATTTTACGTACCTTGTTCAAGGAACAATTGCGGATGTTTCTTTCTCATTTCTGATTCTAGCTCCCATGAAGCATCACACTCATCTTGGTGACTCCATAGTATCTTGATCACCTCGTCTTGGACGTGCTCATTCCTTGGGTTAGGCACTAGGGCTGACGATTTGGGCCGAAGCAATTGAACCAACCGCGCTTTGAACCGGCCAGAACCAATTTTGGGCTGAAAACTCGGCCCACCGACTTTCGGCTCGGCTCAGCCGTACCGTTTAGCTGCCTTCGGCTCGGCTACGGTATGGAGTTTTACATACTGTCGGTATACCGTACTGACCGTATATACGTCTACATACTGAAGTATATATATACAAAAATCATAAAATTTTGTAGGAGACAATGCTCGAACTCCAAACTCCAAACACAAAGGCTTTGCTCCCAACCACCGAAGCAGAGCTGTTCTCATTAATATATGTACACATGTTATATTTATTATGTTATAGGCGAACATAATTAAAATAAAAGGGAGGCAAGGTTCGAACCTCCGACCTCATGTACAAGAGCTTCGCTCTCAACCACTAGAGCACAAGCTGCTTTCGTTGTTGTCCTTACAATTCTTTTATTTATTCTATCATAAGTGATAGAATAACAACAGATCCAGCACACTCCACGTCTCATGATTCGTCTTTTACGAGATTTACGAAAATCAGATCTACTTTCAACTAAAACTTGTCTGCCACAGCTCCTCGAGATTCGTTTGGTTCCCTTACGCGCTCCCCATGCGCCAACAACTTTTCTTTTCCGCGTTTTAATCTGCTTTTCTGACATTACTTTTGACTTTTCTCTTCGACTAACTCAAGCCCATCTCTTCCTCCACACTATAAACTCAAATCCCCAACACCATTCCATCAACTTCAATCCTTCTAACAGCAATCTCTCTTAAACACTCATCATCCCCGTTCTTCAATTCTCGCCTTCTCTCAACCCTATTTTGTGCTCTATATAAACCTCTTTTTGTCTCCTTCGGATTGCACTAGGGTTTGTCTAAGCGTGTAGTTTTCAAATTTCTTCTCCTTCCTCATGGTTCGAACCAAGGTTACCGCTCGCATGGGCGTCAATCAACGCCGCGTTCTCTCTCTAGAAGAAGAAGGTCGTCAAGCGGCCACTCGCGCTGGCCTCATTCGTCCTGCGGACCGTCGTCCTATACGTGAGCGTAGCCGCAGTCCCCCTCTTCTGCCTCGACGCTCTCCCAGACTGCATCCTAGCGAGTCCCCTTCCTCCCCGGCTGCTCGTGCTTCTCGACCTGTGGCCACCCTAGAGAGCTTGTCTGACTCGATCGATGCTCTGCGTTCCTCTCTCCGCGATGGTATCATGGTGACAGATCGGCGAGTCACATGCATGATCGATCACATCTCTGACATGAACTCCTCTTTGATCCGCTGTCACACTGCAATGAACAAGCTTGCTCAAGAAGTCAATAACATGCAGTGTCATCCTCCTGGGTTTCCTTGCAAGGACGTTGCTGCGTCACTCCATAAGGACCCTCCTCCTGAGGCTGAAACCAGCAAAAGGGTTGCCACTCGCCCGCGCACCGCTCCTCATGTTCCTTGGGAAGATCACTTAACCAGTAGTGACTCGCAGGACAGTGAAGAGGTCGATGATCAGATCACCAAACTCAGGGAGGAGATTGCTGAGCTTTCCCAATTAAAAGGGAAAAAGTAAAAACAATTCATCTTTTACTTATTGTATTTCTTTTTCTGCATTCTAACTTTCGTTGGACAATAACTTTATTTTGCTTCTGGTTTGTAATAAGACTGAATGAATGTAGAGTCCTCCTCTTTTGCAATTTTCCAAAATTACAATAACATTCCAATATCTTCGAACATAACAAGATGAGATCCAACCTCGCCGAATTACTCATTAATTGTCACATGGTATTGCACACACAAACAAAGTTGTAAAATACTCATCTGTAACAACAACAAAAAATATAACATGCAACATACCACATAGAACAACACTTCACAAAAGGAAGTCACTCACTAACATATCCTTCACTGGAAAGGAAAGTATATGTTCCAGAAGAGTCCTACAAAATCCTTCCAAATCATTATCGATAATTCCTTATCCTTAGTACCAAATCCCATCATTGTCATGCTTCACCCTAAAGATGGAGCCAAACTAAATAAAACTTCCTTTTTGAAAGAAAGTAAAAGACTATATATAGATATATCTGAATAGTACTTCTATTAGAAAACGACATCATTATTTGTACAATACCAAAGTTTAGCAAAATATATTACAGTACTCATTCTCTTGAAATAGTAGTAGGAAAAACTTTCTTTTATTTAGTTTGGCTCACATCCCAAATTCGGGTACCATATTTCAGTACAATATTGGTCTCAAGTTTGGGGGTGTGACAATATAGGTTTATGAAATCTCGCCGGAAGTCCCCAAAGAGGTTGTTGGAGATCTTATATGGGGCTGGAGAGGTTTATTGGCCCCCGCTAATAAACCTGTATTGCCCCTCAATAGACATTTCGATCGCCGGAATGAGAACTAATCTCCTTAAAATTAGACAAATAAAATTTTGAGTAAGGAAAAAACGAGGAGATTACATCAATTCAAAACATATATTACCCCCCAATAGACCTTTAACAGACCTCTATTGCCCCCCAATAGACCTGTATTGCTCCTTAATAAACATTTTTTTTTCCCCTTCAGGGCCTTCTGCCCCCATTTTACCAAAAAAAAAAAACGAGAAGAGGCTTGAATTCGCTGAGGACGAAGAGGTTATTAGTCAAAGCAAAACCGCGACCTGCAAACTGCAATTTATCCAGCGAGATCCGGCCGGAACTGGGTCGGTTGCAAAATGTGGATACTCTGTTTCTCCAGGTGAATGCGCTTTCCAGGTCATTGACATTTGAGTTGGGCTACCTTAAAATCTTGAAATCCATGGAGTTATCCAATAACTTGTTCTTCGGCGAGATTCCAGTCTATTTCGCAGAGCTAAAGAACTTAATGCTTCTCAATCTCTTCCGGAACAAGATTCACGGCGCCATTCAGACTTCATCGGTGACTTGCCGGAGCTCCAGGTCCTGCAATTATAGGAGAACAACTTCACTGGGTCTATTCCTCAGGGTTTGGGTAGAAATGGGAAGCTGCAAATCCTGGACTTGTCTTCGAACAGTCAGTCTAATTCAAGGCGGAGGAGGTCGGCACCTGAGCTGGAGAATCCGGCGTAAAAGACGCAGAGGTCGGCATCGCGGATGTCGACTGCGGGGCGGATTACGACGTACAGGTCAAGGTCGTCGACATTGTCCTCGTCAACATCCCTCGGAGAGAGAGAGACGCGCCGTTGTTGCTGAGAGAGAGGAGAGAGATATAGAAATAAGAGAGTGTGTGGCAGTGCGTAGTTGTTTAATTAATATGAGGCTGAAAGTGTCTTTTTACCTCTAAATTGTGTGGGTGAGAATTAAAATCTATTAGTGGGGAGAGTGAGAATGTTTGGGGTGAAATTTGGGCATCGGGTCAAGACCCCTTAAAAAAAGGGTCCGTCTATTGCCATCCTACCATTTTCTTAGTTCACCCTACAAACATTTGAATTATTAAAATACTATATTACTCAAGTGTAAAATGACTACTAAATACATTAATTTTCTAAAATACAAATTTCTAAGAAAAAATAAATAAATGACCAATGATTTAAAGCCTCATTTGGTTCGCATAATTGAGGACTCAGGAAAATAAAGTCATTATTTTCCTTTGTTTGGTAACCACAAACTCCGGAAACACTTTCCTGACAGAGGGGAAAGTATGGGGAAAAATCATTCCACTCAGACCCCATGGGATTGATTTTCCTTTCCCATTTCCCAGCATTTATTACAAAAGGTTTGGACAACAATACCCTCTCTTGCATAAAAAATTAGTGTACTTTTGAATTTTTATGATGTTGTTTTTATTTTAAAATACAAGAGTATTATTGAAACATTGATACATTTTTACTTTCCTTTTATGCACCAACCAAACACCGGAAGGGAAATCAAATGGTATTTCCTGAATACTTTCCCTGCTTTACCAAACAGAGGAAAGGAAACCTGATAGAAAGACAAGGGAATTGATTTCCCTTCCGTGAACCAAATTGGATAACATTAATCTTCATATTCTCCACCTAAATTTGAATTTATTACTTTTTTTTTTGTTACCTCCTCATCATGAATTCGTTATTCAATTCACAAAATTATTTAGGGCTGACATTTTCAACCGAGACAAACCAACCAACCGAATCCGAGCCGAACCAAAGAAGTTGGTAACTGACACTGTCGGTAACCGAACTCTTGGTACGGTACAATCGTACCGACTCCACATACACGGTACGATAATGGTTTCAATTTTTGTATATACATGGTATACCGTACCAACCGAACTCATATACAATTAATTAATTACTCATAAAAATTATTCTTCTCTCTTCTTCTTTTGGACGCTCACTTCTTCTTTTCTCTTCTCTTTCTTCTTTCTTCTAGTTTTTTATTCTCTCTCCTTCTTCCTGGACGGTCACTTCTTCTTCTCTCTCCTCTTTCTTCTTTCTTCTAGTTTTTTATTATTCTCTCTTCTTCTTTCTGGACCCTCTCTTATTCTTCTCTCTTCCCTTTCTTCTTTCTTCTAGTTTTTTATTTTCCTCTCTTCTCTTTCTTCTTCTTCTTCTTCTTCTTCTTCTTTCTGAAGACGCTCTTCTTCTTCTCTCTTTCTCGTTCTTCTTTCTTTTTTCTTCTTTCTGGACTCTCTCTTCTCTGAGCCTCTCAAACTCTTCAAAGAAACGCTCTCTCTCTCTCTCTATCTCTCTCTCCGGCACGGGCCCTCGATTCTCAGCCTCTCTCCGGCCATGATGGGATTTCAGTAGCTCTGGTTAAACTGGACTTCTACTCTTCCAGCTCTCTGGCTCTCCTATGACTCTGGGTTTCTGGGTTCAGTAGCAAAAGTGGTAAGTCAAATTTCTGGGTTTTGGATTTGGTGATTCTTCAGGCTCGATTTCTGGGTTTTGGATTCAGTGATTCTTCAACTCTTCACTCTTGTTAGAAACTCGGTTGGAGGACCAACCAACCGATACCAACCGAGCTTCTCGGTATACCGATATGTTGGTATACCGACTTCTGTGGCCGGTAATGGGAGAAGATTTTGTGTACCAAACTAGTCCGGTACGGTAGCTGGTTTTGGACTTGCAGCTCTGGTACCGAACCGAACCCAGCCCTCAAATTATTAGTGTTAACTACATCAAAAATTTTGCAATACTCTTTGTGAACAACGAAAGTAAAAATTTAAAACACAAAAGAAAAATCTCAATCTCTTCTTCATTGCTCATAGTTGTTTAACTTTAATGTACTTTCGCTTTTTTATTTGTATAAATTAAATGAGAGATTTTCGTTAAAAAAAAAAATCTCTTTTAATTGGGTATATCATATAATGATATTCTTGGAAAGAGAAATGGGTTAAATAAGTAAATTCAATAATTGAAATTAAAATGTAGGGTGTAATGAGCAAGTATGGTGAACAAAGAAAATGGTAGAGTGACAATAGCTGCACCAAAAAAAAATTGTACTTGCAGTGAGTAGGTTTTGAACTCACCACCTTTATAGTACAACAACGTGAACAGACAACTATCACCACTATTGCACATTTATTGTCAACCTAGCTTTTAGCGTTTATAATTATTTATACAATATCTTGATAGAAAATTAACTAGACCTATTTTCCGGCAAGAAAATATCGGGTTTGAGACTGCTGCCTCTTCCGGCTCATTTTAGGTCCGGCTCTGTGCAACGATTATAACATGAGAACTAATTTGCAAACTAAAATTTCCAAAAAAAAAAAAAGTCTCTCTCTCTTGAAACAAAGTTTTCATTACATTTTGCAAAATGGGTGAGGTATGTATGTAGAAAAAAAAAGAGAGGAGGCTATATGACAGCTACCAGTCATGGTTTTCAAGGGATGGCCTATCTCTCTTTACATCTAGCCTTTACAAGTTATCACAAAATTTCCATGATCCATCTATGGAAAGCAAAGGGCCTTTTTCAATTCAAAAATTATATTTTTTTGCTGGAAACATGAAAAAACAGGATTTTTTTTTTTAACTAAATGATATATAAATTACTATCTTTTGGCATCAATTGTCTTGTGAGTACCACAATTGCGTGCTTAAGCGGTTAATATAATTTACTATGGAACAAGACTTTTTAGGATAAGAATATTCTTTATCAATCTGTAATTGTTTAGTTTTTCATTGCGTCAATACTTTTATAGTCACTCAAGACAATGGACCAATGGTGTTGTACATTCATTTGCTCCATCTGCCTTACATCTAAAGCATTGTTTTTTGGTTCACATAATGGATTTCTTAGGAAAGTGGTTAATTTGGATTTCTTAAGACTCTTACAAAAGAGTTTGAATAATATAATGAAAAAATTGGTTGTTTATAGGACTATTTAAGTCATACACAAGTTGTAATAAATTTTTAAACAAGTGTAATTAATATGGGAAATTAGAAAGGAAAATAGTTATTTAGAGAATCGAAGGATTCATTTTCCCTCTTATTTTCTCTCGCACTTATCAAATATGAGAAAGTAAGCACTTTCTCATTCCCGAACTTAGAATCCGTGAAACAAACAAGGCCTAAAGGTAGATCTTTAGCTTTAGATGCCTCTTTGGATGATACCATTAACAATTGTAATCGTGATACAATCTTCTTTTTCTAAAAAAAAAAAAAAAGATTTAGGAGATGCAAAAACTAGTTTGGTCCCCTCCACACGATAAACCCAATGCAGGTGGATTTCTCAAAAAAAAAAAAAAAAAAAAAAAAAAAAAAAAAAAAAAAAAAAAAAAAACCACTGCAGGTGGCGGTTTGCCACTTTGCCCCTCCAAATTCAGGTCAGATTTTGTTTTGGTCTGAAAGGTCAAATAATTAATTAATGGCCAATTGTCGTCGTAGCAAATGGGATGGCAACACGTGGAAACTAGTGAATCTGATTACCATAATCTCCAGCATGATTGTTCTTGTAACTCCTAAAACATGATTTGCCCATATCTCCAAAATCTCGATCTTTTCCGTGGGACTGATGTTCTCCTCACGTCTCTAACCAGGTAGGCCAGTGCCAGCCCCAGCCACCTCTCAATTCTTCCCCCCCCCCAAAACGACGCCGTCTAACCATCACGGTAATGCGCTCAGGTATCTCGATTTCCTCTCTTTTCCGTTTGCTATGAAATCCTGATACCAAGTGTGTTTCATTTCATTCAAAAAAAGAAACGAGATATGGCGGCCAAAATTGGGTCGTTCCGGCACAGTTTCGCGGAGAGGAGCAAGGAGAGGCTGCTCTCACGAAAAGGGTACTCGGATTTCGGGCTCAACAGCTCCGAATGCGGCGATGAGAGAGTGAAATGCGGCTGGTTTGGGAGAATGTCCGATGGGTTGGTCAACTTCTGCAACAGCGTTCAGGAGGTTTCGGTTAAACTGTATCAAATGGGCCGCTCCGATCCTCGGAAAGCTTACTTCGCCGCCAAGATGGGCATGTCGCTGGCGATTGTGTCACTGCTCATATTTTTCAAGGAGCCCCTCAAAGATGCTAGCCAATATTCCATCTGGGCGATTCTCACCGTTGTCGTCGTTTTCGAATTCAGCATAGGTATTGTTACTACTCTACTGATCTCAATCTCATTTCTGGTTTCTGATTCTGGTTTTGTTGTCGTTTTGATGGTAAAGGTGCGACGTTGAACAAAGGGTTTAATCGTGCTTTGGGGACAATTTCGGCTGGAGGGCTAGCTCTAGGTATAGCAGAGTTGGCTGTAATGGCCGGAAGTTGGCAGGAGGTTGTGATTGTAGTCAATATCTTCATAGCAGGTTAGAGTTTGGATCATTTGATATATATATAGAAGAAATGGCTGGTTTTGCAGTTGTTCTGTGTTGAATTGACTGTTTCGGGGTTTGTGATGTTAGGTTTTCTTGCTAGCTATATCAAGCTTTATCCCCCAATGAAGACTTATGAATACGGATTTCGGGTGTTCTTGTTGACATACTGTATAGTTTTGGTATCCGGGAGTACATCATCATTTTTCGGAACAGCAATTTATCGATTGATACTTATTGGAGTGGGTGCTGCTGTCTGTTTGGTTATAAACATATGCATACTTCCCATCTGGGCAGGGGAGGATCTCCACAAGCTGGTGGTGAAAAATTTCAAGGGTGTTGCTACTTCTTTGGAAGGTAGGCCCGGTTTCGCTGATTAAATATGATATAATCTGCCCAATAGCAGTAGCAGGATTGATGGTGTCATCGTTTTGTTTTGTTATAGGTGTTGTTAATGGATATCTGCAATGTGTTGAGTACGAGAGAATTCCTTCGAAAATTCTCACATACCAAGCTTCTGATGAACCATTGTATAATGGATATAGAGCCACTATACAATCTTCAACCCAAGAGGAAACCCTGGTGTGTTGATACATCCACATTTGTTTTTCTAGTCGTCTGAATTTGAACCGAAGAAGGTAGGAACTGTTAATTTAACTTGCTAGTTGGTGTTGTCTATTGCAGTTAGACTTTGCACTATGGGAGCCACCACATGGCCCTTATAGGTCATTCCATTATCCTTGGAGAAATTATGTCAGAGTTGGTGGTTCTCTGAGGCACTGTGCATTCATGGTCATGGCAATGCATGGATGCATTCTTTCAGAAATTCAGGTAGATACAATATCTCTTTCCTTTATTGCTGTCACTTTGCAGAAAGTATGTAGCAGAAGAAGCGAAAGATTGCATAAGTAGAAGCATTTTTCTTCATGTTATCCTGCCTCCTGGTTATTTAGTTCTGAATCTCCATAGACTTCAGGAGCTGGATCTCATGAAGTTAAAATGAATAACAAATTCTTTCATACCTAAAAGCAGCATCTTCTTTGTTCATTTGAAGATAAATGAGCTTCGTTGTCACCTTAAATCTTGAACCTAGCTTGGCTTTACTTGAAACGTATCTTTGGTTTTGGACAATTGATATTTTATTCATAGAATTTTAGACATATCTGCAATCTCCTATACATAAGTATCAACAGTGTAAATGCCTGCAGATTGTTGCTGAGAAATTTGTCATGCCAATTAACAAAGTCTATAGTTGATTTTTTTTTTTCATTATTTTGGAAAAAATGTATATTCAAAATACTGTTGACCTCATGCCAATTTCACTACTTTGAAGAGTGGTCTTGAAAGTTTTTGTTATGGATATTATGTTTATATAGTTGATCAAGTAAACAATAATCCTATGTGTTTTGGGTTACCAATTGGTTTATCGGCCGGTGCTCCTTTAAAAAACCATAACAACTGTATGTGTTCAATATCTTGAGATACCTATTCCATGCGCTTTCCATTTTCATAATTAGATTTTGTGGATGTGTTTCTGTAGGCGCCACCAGAAAAGAGACAGGTTTTTGCAGATGAGCTCCTGAGAGTTGGTACTGAAGGTGCTAAAGTATTACGTGAGCTAGGAAGCAAAGTAGAAAGGATGGAAAAATTAAGTCCCAAAGACATACTTTTTGAAGTTCATGAAGCAGCAGAAGACTTGCAGAATAAGATAGACCAGAAGTCGTACCTTCTTGTCAATTATGAAGGCTGGGGACCCGAAATACTAGGGCGCAAATTTGAAGATCCTGAGCAGGATACTAGGAACAATGTGATTGAGTCCCTTAGTGAATCGTGGGATGCTCAGAATATTGGAAGCAGCGGCGGCGGCGGCGATCCTTCAATGTCACAATGGATATCTACAGATAGTGTGTTAAAGAAAACATTAACAGCATGGCCCTCACGCCTTACATCATTCACTGGGAATCTTATGCAACCTCAACCTGAACTAGAAGAATCAAAAGTATATGAAAGCGCGAGCTCCTTATCTTTAGCAACATTTACATCGCTTCTGATTGAGTTTGTGGCAAGGCTTCAAAATCTAGTGGATGAATTTGTAGAGCTTAGTGAGAAAGCAAACTTTAAGGATCCTATGGACGTATCGGATACCAAAGAGGTAGGCGGGTTCTGGACCAGAATATATAGGCGCTGGCGGTCCAAGAATGATGAGTTAGCTTGATATTATGATTGAATGCTCGTTGATTCATTTAACAGGGCTTCCCTTTACAATTATATGAAAAGTGTAGAAAAGTCGGTGTGAGTTTGTTTTGAACCCTATATTTTATACCATTTTGAGGAAAAACGAGCTGGGAAATCCGCACTTGAAGAAGAAATGCCTAGGCTTCCTTTGTTTGTCAGTCTTCTAAACTACACAGAGAGCTGAACAATGTTTGTATGCTTGGGTGAATCTCTTTAAAAGCTCAGACAGTCAGACGACCTTTCCCAAGAACAAGTCCGGGTAAAGGTTTGTTTCCAATTAAATTATGAACGATCTCTCCCCACGTTACCACGTATAAGTAGTCGAATAAGGGCCTTTTTTTTTTTAATTAATTAATAAAAGCTTAGACCGATTAACAAATTGTTGGTAAAAACTTGTTTACCAATTCAATCTATACCATATTTATGAGAATCTACTTTTTTTTTAAAAAAGAGCCAGTGGGCTAATATATATTCATCAAAAGCCAAAATAGACCGTTACATACCCTTCCGCTGCCATCTAGACAGACAAGAAGATAGTGGTAGTACCCACAGTGGTACATAGAAATAAACACACTCATTGTACAAGCAAATACCCAAACATAGCGGGATCCCCCTTTGGTACTACGCCGGAGGCGCTAGAAAGATCCGGCCTTCCCAACCTAACTCATGACCAGTAAAGCTAGTTGCCTAGAGACCTCAATTGGTGTACAACTAGAGACACTGAGAATTAAGTCGACAAGACCAAGACCAAATACTAAAACTAGATGTACAAAGGTGCGTAGATTGTCCCGGAAAACGGAACCTTATTGTAAAATAGACAAAAACTTAAAGGAACAAAGTGATGGGCCACGGGCAAAGCCCTAGTCCAAATTAAAAGCCCAATGGGGTATCAAAGGAGAAAGCCCAAACCAAGGCCCATCAGGATTTGGAGGAAGGCCCAAAGCATCATCATCCACATGTGTTTGCCCGTGCACCACCGCCCGCCACCACCATGTCCGCCCTATTCGTGCCGCGACGACCATACTCCAACCAAGCCGCGCCTGCCCGATTATGATTCACCACCGTCCACCGCAATGACCTTCTTCGCCGTACCCCTCTCTCGGATCGAAAGCCGTTGCCGGATCCCCTAGATCGTCACCGCCGCAAAGCTCCTCAGAGCCACGCCGCCGCTCCCCATCAGAACCCCGCCGCCACCCAGATCTGCAGAGCCCCACCAAAGCATGCCATCCTTGCACGACGCAAAAGCCACCCAGCGATGTCGTCTGGAACGCACCACCGTCACCCATCCGAAGCCCTGAGTTTCAAAACTTCTCTCCAGATCTCCCAGAGCGAATAACAACTCCCGTCCGGCAGCGGCCCATTGGCGGAGAGGCAAGCTCACCGAACCCGAGAGCCGCCGAAAGAGCGAGATTCCGAAAACCCTAAGCCAAGGGACTTCCGAGTTTTTTGGAGCTTCTCTCTCCACTTTTTCTCATATCTCTGTTATTTTCTTCTATTATGAGAATCTACTTTGTCAGTGGTAATGTATATCTATATCCTTAAATCATAGATTATCTTCAAACATTTTTTTTAGTAATTATAAGACGTAACAGTGATAAACAAAATAACACGAAAAACAAAATTCTAACCTACTAATCTCTTCATCTCTAGCACGCACAAGTCTCACTATCACCTTAAATCATTAATTTCTTTCATGAACTAGATTACATACGAACGGTAACTAATCCCATCCTCACATAACATCATCCATTTGTCTCAGCATCATTGCATGTAAGTAACCATGTTATACGTCTTTCGCACGCGTAAAGTTTATTTATTCAACCTAGAATGAAGGAAAAAACAAAAAAGGTGAGTGAAATACTGAAATTCACACTTAATGAGTCAAATGTTTTTTTTTTTTTTTTTTTTTTTTTTTAACTTTTTTAAAAAGATGATCAAAACATTTCACTCCTACCCCCATGATGACTCGGACCCACGATCTAAATTCTAGGTAGTGGGTGCTCTTACCACTGAGCTAACACCACTTCGTCAATGAGTCAAATGTTTCATCTGTCACTATCTTACATCACATATTTTAGAATCCACACTACAAAAAGGCAAAACTTATAATACAAAAAAGAAGCATGGGTGTGAATTGTAAGACGGGGAGAGTGTGTGAATTTCACTCACAAAAAAAAAAAAAAAAAAAAGTGGATCCCTACTGGGCTGGGCTTTGATGGTCCGACTCGATCACTTTCTGCCAGAGCCCGCTACTCTTTTCTATGCATTCGGGCCCTAAAAAGCTCACAGAACAATAACACGATCGTCTCTCTCCTTCTCTCTCTAACAGATTGCTCGCTCTCTCTCTCTCTCTCTCTCTCCTCTTTCCTCTCTAACAAATTATCGAATCAGGGGCAGCCGGCGGTGAGCATTGAGATCGGTACGACCATTTCCGCTTCTAAGTTTCATCGATTTTCTCATAGAAAATGCAGGGCTTTGTTTCTTTTTCACAGTTTTGCTTAATGTAGAGCCAGCTTGATCTTTAGCCTCTGTTTGATTGCTCTGAAAAATTTACTAAGGGAAAGTAAGGAAAGGAAGAAATCTGATTCCCTGTTTCTCTTTTCGTGTTCTTCGTTTCCTGGAAATCAAGAATCGCTCAATTCAGCTTGAATAAATGAGTTGGTATACGACGCAGGGTTGATTAGACGATTGCTTTTCATATTTTTTTTTTGGTGATTTATGTTTGTCTTGGCTAACCGGAGAGTTAGAGTTAGCGGCCTTGAAATGAAAGAATTTTATCTCTCGTTTTCTGTTGTTTTTGGCATTTTTGTGATTTGAATCCTAGGGTTTGAACTGGTTCTTGCGCTGTTGATCTGCTGGTTTTTTTTTGAATTACGGTCCGTTTAATAGCTTGAAAGTGATAGGAATCGAAGTTAAAGATGAAATCCGAAATGAAATTATGGTGAATGTGTTAATTATTGTAGATTCTACATTGTCATTTGCTTAGTTTTTTAGAAATTTATTTTTTTCAAGTTAAAAGATACTTGTGGTCCTCGTGATTAAGTATTAAATTTTTTTTTTGTGGCTGAAGGTTTTAGGAAACGTTGAATTACAATGTCTATGGTTGATGAACCGCTATATCCGATAGCCGTTCTCATAGACGAGCTGAAAAATGACGACATCCAGTTACGGCTGAACTCAATCCGCAGGCTATCAACAATTGCCCGCGCTCTTGGGGAAGATCGAACGCGGAAGGAGTTAATCCCATTTCTGAGCGAAAACAATGATGATGATGATGAGGTACTTCTTGCAATGGCAGAAGAGTTGGGGGTCTTCATTCCATATGTTGGGGGTGTGGAACATGCACATGTTTTGCTCCCACCCTTGGAAACCCTTTGCACTGTTGAGGAAACCTGCGTGAGGGACAAGGCTGTGGAGTCATTATGTAGGATTGGGTCTCAGATGAGGGAGGGTGATTTAGTCAACTGGTTTATTCCTCTTGTGAAGGTTAGCTCTTATTTTATTTTCTTTGTGCAACATCATTTAAATATTTTCTAGCAATACGAGTGGCATATTTAGTTGAGGCTTTGTGGATACTTACTCGCTTATATGAGCACATAGATGTTGATTCTTGCTTATATGCATCTGATGTAGATTCATGGGTTGCAATTTTTTTTTATCCTTTTTTATTTTTCTGGAAATAGTTGTAAAAGAGGTACTTATCCTTGAAACAAGAGGGGGAGGCGGGAATAGTGTGGGAGGATGACTGTATGATAGACAGTGAGTAGATTTGGGTAATCTCCTGAGTGTTCATGCATAGAATATTCTATTCTAGCTTATATCGTAAAGTTGCACCTGTGATGTTGCGTGACAATATGAATTCATCAAAGTCATACGTGTGTTTTTCTGCAGTATATTTTCTTATGCTTTTACCTTCATTAATTTCCTAATACATGCATAGTTGTAATCTCTTCTCCTCAGAGGTTGGCGGCTGGTGAGTGGTTTACAGCCCGAGTCTCTGCATGTGGGCTTTTTCATATAGCCTACCCAAGCGCATCAGAGACATTAAAGACAGAGCTCCGGTCGATATACAGTCAGTTGTGTCAAGATGACATGCCTATGGTTAGGAGGTCTGCTGCAACGAATCTGGGGAAATTTGCAGCAACTGTCGAACCAGCTCATCTGAAGACTGATATCATGTCTATATTTGAGGATCTTACACAAGATGGTAATAAAATGTTCACCTTCAGTAAAATAGATGGTGACACATCTGTAGTGCAATCCTTTTAATTTGGTTGACTGTTTTCTCTTTATGTTGAGCTGTCAGGTATTACTATTCTGTTGGTAATTATTGAATCTAGTATCCCCCTTTAGGCCTATGTGTTGCATGCCTGTAAGATTAGGGTATAGTGATAACACCCTTCAAAGTAATCAAAGAAGCATTGTTGAGGATAGTCCATGCCATTGGCTTAGTTGTGGTGCATTGTTGAAGCATTGTTTAGGCCCATGTGTTGCATGCCTGTAAGATTAGGTGAATTGTGACAACCCCTTCAAAAAGTAATCAAACTAGCATTAGTGAGGATAATGCATGCCATTGGCATAGTTTTGGTTTCTGTCGGTTCATTTGGGGATTAATTAGGGGGTTATTAGGATAGCAAAGATGATTAAATATGATGAAAGTGGAGACATTATATCTAAGAGACTAACATAGCATGTTAGGTGGCCAAGATAGAGGTGCTGTAAAGGAGCAATCAGCTTATTTGGTAGTATAACCTGGCAATGCCTGATAGCTTAGCATGTTATGTTTTCACTGAAAATATAACATGTAAGCTTTCGAATGGATTTTGCACAACCTAACTGGCCTGATAGCGGCCTCTATGATAGAAAGTCCAGTAGGGAAGCTGTGGATCCATTTTTTCTTATATTATGTAATTTACTGTAAGTTTTCTTTTCATATTGAGTGCACCAGTGATGTGTATCACATGTATTTCAAATAGAGCCGTAAACTGCAAAACCAATGCAGAATGTGTACACGTATGACATGTATCATAAGATGGCAAGAAGGATAAGGACTGTTGCTGTTTAGTTTCTTGGACATATTTTTCATTTGATTGCATGTGCAAGTCATTCTTGAACATATTTTATTGGATCTATAGTACGTGTAAGGCTGGAATCCAGATGAGGAGTTGATTGAAGAAAAATAAATATGGCATCCTATGTTTATGCAGCCTCTCTCTTGCATCCTCACTTTTGCTATTATGTTTTTTTAGTTAATTATCTGTTTTTGATTGAAAATATGATTTATCAATTTTTATAATTTTATCTCAGATCAAGATTCTGTTCGACTATTGGCTGTTGAGGGCTGTGCTGCTCTTGGCAAGTTATTGGAGCCCCAAGATTGTGTTCAGCATATCCTCCCTGTTATTGTCAACTTCTCGCAGGTAGAGCTAATATTTTGAATTTTGAATCTATATTTGGTTTCTTGATGTTTGTTCTGGTTAGCCTTTGTGACTTCGTACCTGAAGCTTGGTTCTCCAAGTTATATTTATACTGTGTACTGCGGCTACGGCCATATAACAGCTGCATTAATGATTACAATACTAAGGCATCGTGGAGTTACCAGCAGTTTTCTGCATCAAAGATATCATTAAAATTTGTTTATCTGTTTCTTATTTATTTTTCCTTTGTTTCTGAAAAGGACAAATCTTGGCGTGTGCGATATATGGTCGCAAATCAACTATATGAGCTTTGTGAAGCTGTGGGGCCTGACCCTACAAGGTATTGCCATCATACTGTATGAAATTGGCTATTGTTCCTAGAATTTTATTATATATGACATCTGTTAGTTAATTGATTTATGGAATTAATGTTTGAATGCCACTATTATATAGATTTTCTGTAAATTAGACAATATACAAAGTTAGTTTTTGTTCAGCTAAGCCATGCATCTCTTGCCATGTAGTAATAGCCTTTGGCTGTTTTCTTCATTTGAAATATTTTCGTTTGTGGTGGTTGTATTTGAAGGACGGACTTGGTTCCAGCATACGTGCGATTGCTTCGAGATAATGAGGCTGAAGTACGTATAGCAGCTGCTGGAAAAGTTACTAAGTTTTGTCGGATTTTAAATCCCGAACTTGCCATTCAGCATATTCTTCCCTGTGTGAAGGTGCACATGCTTTAAAAATTTTCACCTTTTTTAGGTGTCAATTATCAACTTCACCATATACTCACTTTTCTATTACCTATTGTAATACTTCATAACCGCATTTTACAGGAACTGTCATCAGATTCTTCCCAACATGTCCGATCTGCTTTGGCTTCAGTTATCATGGGAATGGCTCTTGTATTAGGAAAGGTGAGAATGCCATATAGTGATCAGTGTAGTTATTGTTATTATTTTACTTTTACATCAAATGAGTTATAGTGGTTGGATGGATTAGATGAACATGTGTTGGATATTCCATATCTGTAAAATGTGCGAAAAATAATAATCAAATGTGTATCCGGTTCATACTCCAAAGTTAGATTCAGATGACTAATTTGCACAAGTCAATTTAAACTTCCAACTTATGTCATTGATAATCGTTACTAGTTTGAGTTTGCTATACACAGTTTGTAGTGGATTTACATTTTTCCAAATTGCAGGATGCTACAATTGAGCAGCTTCTTCCCATTTTTCTTTCACTTCTGAAGGATGAATTTCCTGATGTGCGCCTCAATATCATTAGCAAGCTTGATCAAGTGAATCAGGTCAGTTCAAGTTTGAGAAAGTAATGTTGGAGCTAAATGCATTATATACTTTTTCCCATGCATCTTTGGTTAGGTCGGGACATTCCTTTTTATGTCTTGTCAAACCTTATTATTCAGTCGGTGCCAAGGAAAAAAAATATATGTATATATAGCTTTTTAGTGGATGCCTAAGCAAGTCGGTCTTGCAGGTTATTGGAATCGATTTGCTATCTCAATCCTTGTTACCAGCCATAGTTGAACTCGCGGAGGATAGACATTGGAGGGTTCGACTTGCAATTATAGAGTACATACCTTTGTTGGCAAGTCAGCTGGGTGTAGGGTTCTTTGATGATAAGCTCGGTTCCCTTTGCATGCAGTGGTTGCAGGATAAGGTTAGTGGATAACCACTTTTAATAAGAAAGATTTTAAATTCAAGTCACTTCACATTTCTCTGTTTTATCATCTTCGATATCCGTTGCAAAGTTTTCCCCGTGCTTATTATCTTTGGGATTTATTGCAGGTTTACTCGATTCGTGATGCTGCTGCTAATAATTTGAAGCGCCTTGCTGAAGAATTTGGTCCAGAATGGGCAATGCAGCACATTGTTCCACAGGTACTGTGACTTTCCATTCCTATCAGCTTTGTCATGGGGGACTGGAATTATTTTTGTTATGCATTCTACCGTTATACACTTTTTTTTTTTTAATTTTAAAAGAGATATGCATTGACAAACCATTTGGGTAGGTTCTGGAGATGATTGACAATCCACACTATTTATATCGAATGACAATTCTGCGTGCAATCTGCCTCCTTGCCCCCGTTATGGGTTCAGAAATCACATGTTCAAAACTGCTGCCAGTGGTTGTCACTGCGTCAAAGGACAGGTATTTATATTCTATAGACTGTCTATGAAATAGAAAGGATAGGATGGAGTGGAGAGATGCTTTGTTTGCTGGCCTGATTCTGTTTTGTTTCCTCTTCAGAGTACCCAACATTAAGTTCAATGTGGCAAAGGTGCTGCAGTCCCTTATCCCCATAGTTGATCAGTCGGTGAGTATCTACCTGAATCTTAACAAGTTAATTACTGAATA
This sequence comes from Rosa rugosa, assembly GCF_958449725.1. NCBI lineage: Eukaryota > Viridiplantae > Streptophyta > Magnoliopsida > Rosales > Rosaceae > Rosa > Rosa rugosa. The sequence goes on along the minus strand of NC_084824.1, from coordinate 7,611,455 downwards.
TTGTGCAATTCATTTAATTTCACGTGACATGAAAATTTTTATGATGCAGGTGGTGGAGAAGACAATTCGTCCCACTTTGGTTGAGCTCAGTGAGGATCCAGATGTTGATGTCCGATTTTTTGCTACCCAGGCACTTCAAGCAATTGATCATGTTATGATGTCAAGCTAGCCAGGTTTCTTTTTGCACTAGTTGTTCAAGAGTAATGGTTAAGAGGAAAATACCATTTCTGCAGATCAGAGTAGTTATATGTTCTTTGCTGGAGCTTCTGAGTGTGCTAGTACTTTGTGCCTAACATGCGGGACCGTTTTGGCTACTGAAGTTTAGTCATCTCGTATATGTTATAGTTGTATGATAATAAGCTTTCAGATTCCCCCGTTTTTTTTTTTTTTGTATTTTTTCTTTATCCGGGTCAGCAATTTGTTGTTGTTTCTATCAGGCCTTCGTGGGTAGGACAATATTGTTTAGAATTGGACATCCATTTTATTTTGTTGGTGAATAATATGTATTATTGAACTGATTGTTGAAGGTAAATTTTCCCAAATCCATGCTTTCCGGTGTTCTTACATGCATCTTGGTTGGTACCATGCAGTAGGTAGCTTGACTTACCCTAGCTTAACTAGGTTTCAAGGTCGAGAGTGGTCCAATATGTCAACTCTTGTGGTTTCAATTCGTGCACTTTTGCAGTTATTTCTTCTTTTTCAAATAAAAAGAATGATACAACCATTTTTTCTTTTTTTTATCATAAACAACTAGTCCGAGAGTCAAGTTTAGAAGCTCTTATTTATACAGGGTGGATTAGTGACACTAGACCAAATCGTACAAGCTTACAATACAAACATTTTTAGTATTAGATAATCATCCAGACATGTTCTTCCCAAGCTAAGTTCCCAACCATCCTGCTACTATTAGATTTTTGTTTGCATCGAAAATTCGAATTGAGGTGCTTTCGGCTTGGCATGCCAGTTTAGTTTGGTCTCCACTCCACCCAGCTGCCAACCCACGTGAAAATGGAGAATACTCGTTTGGTGGTTTTCTGAATGGTAGCCTAGTGTGGACTCCGTACTGCTTCATGATGAGATCCATTTTCTCCCGTCAATAGTTTGATAGCGATACTAAGGTGATTTAAGTTAACCCTTTCGCGGGTTATTCATGGGTCCTTCTTTGCTTTTTATTTTTTATTTTTTGTTATATATATATATACGATTTTTCTCAGGTGCGGACGTCCGTACTGAAATTTCGGTACGGATTTCCGGTTTTCACCCACTTTCCGATCACATATTTTGATCTTAACCGTTCAGTTTTTAGGTCCTAATGTATAGATCATCTCTGAAAAATTTCAGCCAATTTGGTGATCGTTAAGACCCTAGTTAGTAAAAAACGGGACGCGTATAATTTGGCAAAGAAACGTACGTGTATTATTCGGTTTACCTAGTCTAACGATACAGTCAAATATTCGGTCAAAAAACGCGATACGGAAAATTTATAAGTTTGAATTATACGTGTATAATTCGACAAGTAATAGAAAAAACGGGTTCAAAAATACGGATATATAAAACACTATTTTTGTAAGAAAATAACTAATAATCTACTCTAAACTCTTGCTTTATTTTATATCATTTATGATATGTGATAAAACATGAAAAAAAGGATATGGCACCCAAGTAAAATATAATCAGGCGCTTGAATTACAATAAGCTATATAGAAGTTTTTCTTTAATTATACGCATACTGAAGTTTTATACGCGTTTTAATTAACTAGCGCTTTAATTTTTTTTTCAAATTCCAAGTATTTTTACTCCGTATAAAACGGATACTTGTATAAAACGTGTTTTAAAAGGTCGAACTCAATAATACGCGAAAAAACCCGAGTCTACAATTTCAATACGCCGTACTGAAGTTTTTTTTCAATTATACGCGTATTGAAGTTTTATACGCATATTAACTAACTAGAGTTAAGACATCCAAAACTGCAATTTACACGAACGAACCGAATCTGTCGAACCGGAACCGTTCGTGTACATTGTTGTAATTTGCAGTTTTGGATGCCTTAACGATCACCAAATTAGCTGAAATTTTGCAAAGGTGATCTATACATTAGGACCTAAAAACTGAACGGTTAAGATGTGAAAATGTGATCGGAAAGTGGGGGAAAACGGGAAATCCGTACCGTCCGCACCGTAGCCGGACTGTATATATATATATATATATTATTCAGAACAAAACTTCGCTTTAAAATTAAAGTACGCATTTAGAGTTTATGGTCACTTTTCGGTCGCATATTCACATCTCGACCTTTCAGTTTTTAGGTACTAATGTATAGATCATCTCTGCAAATTTTCAGTTAAATTGATGATCGTTAAGGCATCTAACTTGCTTAAATCAACGAACGAACTGAATCTGTCCAACCCAAACCGTACTAGCTTTAAGACAGTTATCAATGCCTTAACGATCATCAATTTGGTTGAAAATTTGCAAAGATGATCTATACATTAGTACCTAAAAACTGAACGGTCGAGATGTGGATATGCGACAGAAAAGTGACCCTAAACTCTAAATGCGCACTTTAATTTCAAAGTGAAGCTTCACTCTGAGTAGGATCTATGTGTGTGTATATATAGTGAATGCATTTAAAAGATATACCAAGCTCAGCATTACAAGACTCAAAATTGAATTAGCTTCAAACAGAGAAAAGGATGGAGGGGAGAGAGAATTGGTGTTGGTGGTGTTGATCAGCATGTTTGGTGTAGGAAGGCATACAGAAGATGAGGGGAGAGATCGTTCTTTGGTTATCTAATAATTCCGAAGATATTTAAATTCTTAAGTCAGAACGCAGAACCATATTTAAGCATAATAAGACCCATATTTAGAGTACTAGTAAGGTGAGGAGGAAATGTGGCACGTTCTGTAATTCAAAGGAGCTAAGTAGTTATAAAACGTGCCTTGTATGCACACCACTTATCATTGATGGTTCAATCGCGATGGACCTTAGAGATTGTCTGTGCCAGTAAGACTTTGTTTTCGGGGGTTGAGGCAAATTGTAGACAACGACCGATGGTTCGCACCTGGTTCCCACCAACTCGATCCCCCATAGTGTTATTTACGAACTAGCTTTGGTTGGTTGCAGGTGATCGATCATGCTGGGGATAGTTGCTTTACTTGCTTATAAATACAGACCCATAAAAACGATTATAAGCACGCACACAATAAAGATAGCTAGCAAAAATAGTAGTTCAAATCTTTTCCCCTAATCACCAATTCATTTCATATATATGCCTCTTCACAGCATGGAAGGAGCTTCAGAATCAGAAGAGAAACAAGCAGAAAGAAAGGGATTGTCAATGCTATCTAAACCTCAGGTAGATATTAGTTTCTTGCTGGGAAATTGGAGTAGTGGTTACCATATATCTATTTGGTTTTGATTTAGTTGATTAATAAATTAATTAACCAACATTGTTCTTTGATGTTTCAGCACGAAATTCATCTGGAACACTCATTTGAGCAAGAATGTATGATGAAGTTTGTAGACGAAGGTTGTGAAGTGTAGGGTATTAAGGAAACCTCGACCACGAACCTTCATGCCCGAGGGCATATGGCATGTGAGAGGTTTCCGACCTTCATCAACCATATTTTAACGTTCTCCTACGGTTAGGAGTGCAGACATTACAATCTCCTTTAAGCTCTAATCTTGCCCCTCTTACTTAAAATACAATGAAAATTGTTTAAAGCATACATATATCCTCTGCTAGCTATCTATGATCGATGTAATGCGACATTGTAAAACCATGTCAGGAATTAAAGTATCAAAAAGATGGATGGATGGATGTATATGTATGTATATATACAATATACATATACATATATTGATTTTACCTGAGAATGAGAATGAAAATACGTGTGTATGTGCGTATATACATATGTACATGTACATATCTGTAATATAAATATGTAAATGTGTGTGTACAGTAAAATTTACACTATTCATTTTACAATCCACACTTCATGCTTCCTTTTTTAATATTTTAAATCTTGTCTTTTTGTAGTGTGAATTGTAAAATATGTGATGTTAAGTACTAGAAAATGAAACATATATGTGGATTGTAAGATGGAGAGTGTGAATTCCACTCCTCCATATAAAATAACATTTTGAGAGTTTCAACTTGTTTCTGTTCGAGAAAATTGTTGCTCTATCTAGTTTTCAGTTTTTTACTGGCCATGTACTTCCTCTTTTTTATCAAAACTAAATTAAGGCAGCAAGCTATCCTGATTAGATGATGATGCATTGTATGAGGGTTATTTACTTTCCTTTTAAATATGAATATTATAGATGCTTCTCTAAAATAGATGGGATGGGATAAGTGATTTTCATGAATTAATCCACAATATTTCTAACGTGTAACTTCTCATTTCTTATCACAATAAGCGTAGCATTTGTACCCTATACTTCTAGCTAGTTATTTTCAGCAAAGGCCTTAATATGAGCTATCATCTCATGGCATCGAGTTTGTGCGAGCATAGACTTATCTAGTACCTGAAACGCGTGCCCTACACCTCTGTACACCAGAGTCTCCACGTTCTTCCCTGCTCTAGCGATTGCAGCACAAAACTCTAACTCCCTATCTTTCAATATGTCCAACTCCGAAATACACACCATCATCGCCACGCTATCCGAACCGAAACACGAGCCGTTAGCCAAAGGGTTGCACCATGGATGGTCGCGGTTGGAACCGGCCGGCAGTGCCAATCTCCAGTAGGTATCCGAAGCTGCCAGATTCAACACCGACTGACGTGGCTGCACCATGTAGTAGTACTTCTCCGAACTCGTCCTTGCTTCTCCCCCAAAAAATGGTTGCACCAGAATTACACCTTTAATTATTAAAGGCAATAGAATTGTCCCAGAACAAAGCAGTCTTGTGCTCACATTATGGGCTATATTGGCACCAGCACTATCCCCCACCAAGAATATTCTAGAAAAGTCGCACTGCGTTGACCACCACTGGTTATTCTCCTCCCCACCACGTTCACAAAAAGCTTGTTGTTTTAGCCACACAAGGGCTCTGAGTCCATCTTCATAAGCCGCCGGAAGAGGGTGTTCGGGGGCCAACCGGTAATTTACCGACATGATTACGCAACCAGCTTTGGCCGCTAGCTTTGCCAAAAATTCATGGTAACAACTCCAAGCGGTGGAGCCAGCGCAAAACCCACCTCCGTGAAAATACACCAGCAAAGGGAGCTTCTTCATCGAATTCATCCCGTGGCGTTTCGGAACATAGAAACGTGAGGAAACGTTTGTGAACCTGTCAATGACTATGTCCATGGATGTCACGCCTAACTCCGGATCGGCCACAGCGGCCGTGACGCACGGGACGATCTGCGGTCTCTCCACATGTCCGTCTTTGTACACTTTGATAAGCCCTTTGATTTCCTCGATCACAATGTTCTCATGCTGGTAATGATGGTCGACTGTGTTGTTGGTCTTTTGGTTGAAATAGCTTGGATCTAAGGTGATAGCAGGCACCATTTTTTGTGTTCTCATTATGACAAGGAGAAGATAGAAATATAGAGAATGCCTGCTAGCAAAAGATCGATTTGAAACTACTATGGGTGTGTAAGCAGAATTGCAGATCCTTATATAGGATGAAAAGGAAAGGGCGAAGTAAATTAGATGTTTCGACAGGATTGGTGGTAATTACCACGTGTCTTCACGTGGATCAAGTGTATCAGGGGGCCTAGAGGGAGTTAGATACTCTGAACATAGACAAGTCTTGAATAATCGACTGTGTTAAGTGATGTGCAATCAATCTCTTACACCTAATTAACCAAAAATCTCTTACACCTAATTTACGGTACCAACTTTTTGTACTAAAATACCCCAAGATAAAATTATTGTTTAAGCATATGATCACATGTCAGATATGCCATGTCAGGTCCACTATACCAAACTAAGGTGACGAATTGGGATTTGATTTCTCTGCTATAACTATAATTTGCTAGAAAAAAAAGTGCATCATCTGGCCCTTAAAACTTCTTGATGTTTCTTGATGTGGCATCAGCTGGCCCTTAAAACTATATCTGACGGCTATGATGAAATCCAAGCAAATTATAGCAAAGTAAATTATAGCAGAGAAGCCAAGTCCGACGAATTGATGTTGCTTCATTTAAAAAAGTAATGTGAATTAGCTCTACTAAGTACTAAGACATTTCAATCTTTGTTATTCGGCTTCTCATTAGTGAGTAAATGAACACCCAAGTGTTCGTGGAATGTAGCCTACCCATTGTGAACGACATAGTAATGTGGTCTAGAGTTAAAACGCAATTGCTAAACAGAAGTTAAATACGGATCCGGCTCTTCTAAAGTGCTACTCGTGAATTTAGTAAATTTCATAAAATCAGAACCTTCCAATAAGTTTAATGGTGAATATGAACCTACATCATTTAATACCATATTTCTCTAACTTTTGTCGTTACTCACATTAACTAGTTAAGAAAATCAAAATCTTTTCCTCCTATGTTTTTTTTTTGTTAGATTTCTTCTTTGTGTTCTATTGTTTTCATCGGAATTTTCACACTGACCAATGAAGAACTGGCCGGGATCTCGATCAAGCACACCAAATATGCTTGTCCAATAGCTAATTCATCATTTAGTTTATGAACTGCAATAGCTTTTTCAATCTGTCATGGGCTAATTCTTGAGACAGAACTCACTATAAGCTATTTATCTATCCTATTAGCCATTGAAGGGATTGAATTCACCGGAAAGCCCACATCATCGAATTGGAAATTTTTGGTAGAAAACAAACAAATTACTAGGGTTAATCTTTTACATTCAAGGTTCAACATCTAAAAACAAATTTCTAAGCATAAATGCAGAGGCGACACGATCCTTTGATCAAAGCCTCTTTGTTCTTTGATCATATTCTCAGATAATCATATCACAGTTACCCGAAACAATTAATCATAGGAACAGAAAGGATCGAGCAGAAGAAGAAGAAGAATGAAAGGAGGAAGATTGATAGTGGATGCAGGTCGGTAGCTTAATGGATGGAGAATACGGTAATTTAACGTCAGTTACAAAGGAAGAAACACATATGATCGATGTGGCATAATTATATGCATTGAATTACTTGGAGGATGGTGATTTAAGGAACTTTACAATAACTGCACTTCAGAGGAGCTCAATCCGTTAATTAAAAGCGAACATCATTATGATATATGTGAAACCATATAATGTCCTAAATTACAGATAGCTGCTCGCTTGGAAATAGCTTTTAGAATTTGTGCATGACAATGTTGACATTTAAAGGGACACGAGCTGTATATAGCTTTAGTGGAGTCAAAGCACAACATAAGGGCCCCAACTTTTGGTTGCCTCCCAATAACATCGATCTACCTTTTGGATCTAGGGAACTGTTTGGGACATCATCCACCCAATTAAGTTGAAGCAGATCGAGCATTCTGGATTTCTAGTAGCTCTTCCACTTGTTGAAGCTTTGGTTTGTGGGCTATAGCTTGTAGAAATCGATATAAAGTGATTCAAATATCGATATAAAGTGATTCAAATGGCTTTTGAAAATCAAGCACTAGCTAATCAACAACCTCCCTGTTTTTCAGGACATCCATGGAACATGCTCACCAGAAAGTGTTGTTTGCGTACTCAAAAGCTTTTGAATTGGGGCTTCTCAGTGTTACATAATTAGTCCACATTCATCCATATAGATAGTTTTCCGGATTTAAGATCACGGGAGTCAAAAGAAGGTGCTCAAAAATACTTTCATCTAGCTACTCTCAAATGTCTATTACTCGTATATGATATGTCAAAATTAATGCCGTATTATAGCACGCCGTTTTTGTGAATAAATTTCTACTTTTGGATTTTTCCATGATTTCTGCAAGGGTATTGATGTATACACCTTTATTCAAGAAAAAAAAAAAACAAAACGGTCAATCCGGCCAATCCCATAATTTTTATTTTTATTTTTCATTTGGAATCCAGAAGATAAACACCATAATACCATATGGACAATTCTTAAGTTCACTTCAGGAGTGAATGAGCATATTTATCCTCTATTGTGATTAATGCATTTTAATTTTATAATTTTTTAAGAATAATTCTTAGGTTAAAAAGTAGAAATGTTTGTATATAAGAAAGCTCATGCATGTCAGAATACTTTTGTCTCTTAAGGTCATTTGGTCATTTTCCAAATGTTAGAAACGAGTTTTCCGAAGGAGTGTGAAATTTGCACTCCTGTTTTTACATTCCACACTCCCTTACATTTATCTTCCAAAAGTACCCGTATATTTTCATCCCACTGGCCCAACTCTCCTCTCACACCGAAACTCTCTCTCTCTCTCTCTCTCTCTCTCTCTCTCTCTCTGTTTTCTTACTTCATTCATCTTCTCCAGCTATCAAATGAATATGCCCACAGTTTTGAATATTTGATTGATATGTAATGAATTCCATACCCTTTGATTGAGGGATTTTGATCGCTTTGGAAGTGTGGATTCTTAAAATCCTGGGAATTGAAAGTCTGTGATTAAAAAGCAGCGAAACCAGTGAGGGAAATCATAAAAACAGACATCAGAATTGCAAAGCTTCCACTTTCCCTGGGAATTGAAAGTCTACACTTTCACCCTCTTATTCAAATCCTTTGTCCTCCCCGAAAATCCTCCTCTCAAGTATCAATTAATTTCCCCAAAATGGTCATAAATATCTTTCTCAGTTGGGTTGCAAGAGTATAATCAAATTAACTCCTCACATTAGTTTGTTTTGCGTGAACTCACCAAGGAGAAGTGAAGATGGTTTGGATCAGAACATATGAGAGAGAAGGGTTGTTTTCATTAAAGAGAGAAGGCTGTCGCACAATCATTTCAGACAAAAAAAAAATATTGGAGTAATCAAGGGTAATTCGGGTATGAAAATAAGAGTTGGAGATAACAAATGTTATAAAAATCATAGGGGATTGTGGGATGTAAAAATAGGAGTGCAAATTTCACACATTGTGCAACGCAGCAAAAGCTCGATCATTTTATTGTGATATATAACTTGTTGATGTAACAAAACAAAAATCGGGGGACTCGTCCTTTTATTATAAGTCTTCACCAATGGAGAGTACTATATATAGGTAAGACTCCAGTCGCTGCACGTACAAGAACATATTAAATATACATATATAGGATTGTCGTAATGTAACTACATATGTAATCGGCTAACGGTTCATGCCGGTCTGAAGTTGTGGAGGCATTATTGCCGGCGGTGGCAGCATTGCGGCTAGTCGCCTCTGCTTGTGGACGTTGCCATACCAACCTATGGACATGTCGAAGCCCTGGTTCTGAAGGTGTCGATACTCTTGGCACAGAGCGCATACCTCGCAGCAAAAATGGACACAGCAATCTGCGCATGGCTTCTCCTCCAAGAAGTACTGCCCTCTCAGTCTAGATCGATAGAAGCACGAATACAAACACGAGCAACCCATCAAGCACAGCATCAAACTGTAAAGTATTCCACTCACTCCACATGCTGCATATTCAGTATGTTACTTATGCATGCATATGGAAATTAACAAAATTTTAATTCTAATTTTCCAATATAATTTGCTGTTAGAAACGACTTGAAATTAACAATTAAACTTACAAGATGATCCCCTGTCCACAATTTCTGCAATGCGTCCAAATGTTATACATGGACACCAACACGTTAAGCAACCTAGATGGATCAAAAGAAAACAGTTCGAGTTTCTTTTATGTATCTTTTAAAACAAATGATATTACCCATGCATGCATAATATTACATATGATCGGACTTACAACTGCTGAGATCGTCACAACAATCGCATAGGTCAGTGGACCAAGGGGCTGGGGAATGAGGAAGGGTCACTGGCATGACCGGAACGCCGGTGGTTGTGAGGGGCTGATCATTCAAATCAAAAGGAAGAGGTGGTGCTGATGGTGGTGGTGTAATCCGAGGACTTGGGGGTGGCGCCGATGGGGCCGAAGGGAGTGGCTCGTTCTGCAATTCGGCCATGCTAGAGTACATTTGTGTATATCAGATATGTGTCGTAGCCAAAATGTTGAGGACTTGAAGCCGCCGTACTTTCACTTTTAACCAGAGGGTGTATAGATATTTAAATATTTTTGATTATTCTCGGTACGTGCCTTTTGGTAATTAACGGTTAAGGCAACAGTTATCTCCATTATTCTGGTAATGTTTATTTAGTGAAGGGGTAGGAATTTGGATGTACCATTTGACCAGCACCAACTCAAAATCATGCTTACAAGTTACAAATTTACAATACACAATTTTATAAGTCTACGTAAGCCTGCATTTTCCTGGAAAGGATATATAGCATATAACCTCTATTGATTAATATTGATTGTTTCCTTTAACCATTCAGGCTTCTTATTGACCTAAACAAATTTGTTTTAAAAACTATGGAAGATTAAAGGAAACTGGTATCCCTCATCAAATTAAGCCCTTACATATAGTAGGTCAAACTTCATATTATGTTGTGGGGAAATTATAACATGGTCCTGGACGGTGTTATATGTGGGGTATTTGTGGAACGCAATGACATCTTGAAACGGGTTAAACCTCGTTAACATTTTTTAATTTTTTTTTTTTAAATTCTCCTGTACCTTTAGTTCACCATTCATATAGCATGATTATTTAAACATGTTTCAATTGACGAAACACTAAAACCTCGAATGAATTTTATTATAATCTTACTTTCAAAAATCATAAAGAAATTTTTTTAGTTTTATCAGTTTGAAAAGTGTTTTGAAATCATTATTAAAGAGTGGAAGAGTTTTGGTCAAAAAATAAGAACATGGAATTTTTAGCAAAAAATATGTGTTACATTTTTTTGGTAGAAAATATGGTCTTGGAAAAATGTTTATTTTTTATTTTTTATATAAGTAAGAGATCTAGATTCTACATAGTTTAGACATGAACTTCAGTTAGTTTATAGTTTTTAATTTTTAAGTTTTTTTTTTTTTTTCACATTGAGGAGAAATAAACAATTTTATATCTATTATAAATTGCAAATTAGACCCTAAGTAACATGTTACAGAAACAGCACCTAAAATAATCTCATGTAATATGCCCTATCAGTACATCATGGTGCACTATAAAATTATGTCTTAACCCTACTTACAAATTTTTTAAGTCTACCTAAGCAAATGCAATATCCTTTAACCATTCAGGTTCTTTTGACCTGAAAAAAAAAATTCTTTTAAAATTTATGGAAGATTAGAGGAAGCTGGGTATCCCTTCCATCAAATTAAGCCACTGCATATAGTCAGGTCAAACTTCATATATAGCCGAACTTACTCACTAATTTCATATTCTTTTCTTGTTAAACTACTTCAGCTTTCATTATGATCTTATCAAATGATTACAAAACCACTCATTATCCTTATGCTGATGAAGCATATATTAGGAAATTAGTTCGTTATACAATGCAGTACACCAAGCTGAACTCTATATATAAGAACCAACCCCATAGCCTAGATTGGCATTAAGCAAGAAGCTAGCTAGCTACCATCTGCATATCTGCAACAATGAGTTCAGACAACTCCACCCGAAACTGCGATATGGCTCAATCCGAAAAGCAACCTCCCCAAGGACAATGGTCCACTGGCCTTTTCGATTGTTTGGAGGATCGTTCAAATTGTACTAATTCACTTCCATGGGAGTTATTCAAATTTGATTTCTTCCTTTCTGTATTTAACTTCTTTTTCGTGACAAAATTATCACACATCTGTATTTCTTCGCTCTTTTGAATTAGGTCTTTTCACTTGCTTTTGTCCATGCATGGCCTTTGGACGAATTGCGGAGATTGTTGACAGAGGAACTACATGTATGTAATACTTGATTATGAACCCTTTTTCATGCATATATAATCAGGTCAGTAAACTTTCTATTATATAAGGTAGCTAATTTGAATGAATATATGGCAGCATGTGCGGTCGCCGGCACGATCTACCATGTTCTGGCCTCTGTAGGCTGTGGATGGCTTTATGCTGGTTCGTATAGAACCAAACTGCGAGGACACTTCTCACTACCAGCAGCGCCATGCCATGATCTTTTGGTTCATAGCTTCTGCTGTGTTTGTTCTATTTGTCAAGAGTATAGAGAACTCAAAAATCATGGAATTGATCCCTCCATTGGTAACTACACTCTTAATTAAAGTCTAAACTTAATTGCCTACAGATATGTATTGGGCCGTTGGAATACATTAGGACCATCATGTTCACCGTTTAGATAGGAGCCTATGCACAGGCCCATTTTTTTTTTTTTTTTTAAATCCTTAGCCTGCCCACCATTACATATGTTAGTGAGAATCGAACCCGATGTTAGATTTATAACTTATCAATAAGTCACAGTTCACTAAAAGACCCAATTAATACAAGAAATTATTTAATTATGATTATGCCAAACGTGTTACTCAAAAGATTAATGTATCAGTAAATTAAACTCGGCAGTAATAGACAAGTTTAAATAGTAAAGAAGTTGGTTCTATTTACATTACCAACAATTGCGTTGTTGATTTTGAAGGGTGGCAAGCCAATGTTGAGAAGTGGAACCGAGAAGGAGTGAAGCCTCCGATGGTCGAACCAGCAATGGCCCGTTAATTGTCGAACCGGCAATGGCATGTTAACGTCAACATAACTTGTTGTGTGTTTGACTTGGTTATAGCCTAGTATTTGCAAGTGTTTGATTTGATTAGGAACGATATTTCACAACCGTGGTGGTTTATGGCATGTTCTTTTGGATTGTAAATCTTCAATATTTGTATGTTTGCAAGTTTGGATTATAATTTTATTCAAAAAAAGTTTGGATTATAATGAGATTCACTCTATTGGTTGATGAAAAATTCATTACAGTTTTGAAGATCATAAAAATTGTGTTTTATCCTCACGGAACGGAGAATACAAAAATCTCGTACATGTGAGGTCACAAGTCTGAGTTTTATTTACTTCAAATGCATTTAATTTGAATCTTCCATAATTGGATGATTAGGTTGAATTGTTAGACTCAAACTTAGGACCTCAAATGCATTTAATTTAAATTTTTCATAATAGGCCGATTCGGTCGAACTGATAGATTTGGACTTGTGAACTGCTACTGAATTGGTAAGTTCCAGTTAAGTTCAATTACATTCACTGACATAATTACAATAAAACCATATATGATCAGCAATTCGATTTACTCGGTATATGATTTTCCCTTATTTTGGGCAAAATCTTTTCTTAATTTAATGTTTTATCGATTTGGCAAAAATAAAATTTAATTTTAAAGTAGAAATAACTTTGGCAACTTCGTTAGTAGAAATAACTTCGGTTTATGATTTGATTTGGCACAATTCGATTTACTCGGTTCTAGAACCACCCTTAGTTTAATTGTTTATGTCGAATGTCTCAAATGACGTTCTGTTGCTTCTCATATTTTCCGAGAAGGTAATAAGTTAGTTGATGCGTTGGCAAATTATAGTACACTCCTCCTTTTCTTTTATCTCACTATAACAACGACATTTTAGGTATTCCTCAATTTCATTTTCGGTAAATTGTATTCTTATTGGTTGCCTTGGAAGGGTTGCTTTGGTCCCCCTCCTATTGTGTTCTTCCTTGATTAATAAAAGTGAGCGGTAGGGAGACTTCTACTCCCCACATATTCCTAGCTCTTCAACCAAAAACAAAAGAAAAAAGAAACTTGTTTATTATTCTTAATCATTATTATTATTAATTTTGTTGAATGTTGGTGAACTTGGGACATTGCATAGTATTGGTCAACCAATTATCGGCAGAGTGGTTTATCAGCAAAACGATACTCTAAAGTGTCAACAAGCAAATTCTATGAATTTTATCAGGTTCCTGGATTTGCTAAATTGGATATTATAGGAAATGAATTTTGCAAACTTATTCTCATCTACTTGCTTGAATAGGCATAAGGAATTTAATATGCACAAAAAAATTAGGAAAGTTCCAATGTAGGGACAGAGACATATTCCTGGACTTGGATTCATTTGGGAGACAGAAATGCAAATCAGCATTTTTCCAAAACAATTCTATTGACCACAAACAGTGTATTTTATTTCCTAAACCCTATATATAAGTTCATCCCGTTCACTCATTCCTACACCAAAACCCTAGTCACCAATACCATCAGAATTCAGAAAGGCAAAAAAAAAAAAAAAAAAAATCCAACTTTGCCATGGAGTTTGATTTGAGTCCTCAGTTCAACTTTGACATGGGCATGAACGCAAAACCCAGTCTTGAATTTCTTGAGGAGGATGATGATGAATTCTATGCTGAGATGAGGAGGCAGATTATGATTTTGACTGGAGATCAGAATGATGATTTTCCAGAGACCAAAATCGTTAAGCCATCTTATGCTAGTGTCACAAAGCCATGTAGCTTAAGCTCCACATCATCACAAGGCAGTATGAGCTTGTGGCAAAATGAGTACATTACTAATTCAGTAGCAGTACCAGTTCAGCTTGCAAATTCGTGGGGAAATAGCACTGGGACTGGAGTTTTCATCCCTCAAAGTACTGGAAGATCCAGAAGAAATTACAAGCCAAGTATGTAACTCTCATCATTTCTTTGAATCTTGTTCTCTTAAACCAAAAAAAAAAAAAAATTGAAAAGGTTGATCTTCTTTAATAAATCAATTTCACTAACTTATTGATGTTCTTACCAGGAACAGGAGGAAGGGTGAATGACAGAAAAGTTTACAAGCGAGTGGAGAACAAGCACTGATCATGAAAACAAGTTATTGCCTGCAATTTATGTCTCACCCAGAAATTTTATCAATAAATTGGATAAGTTAAGCTAGTTATATTCTTTTTAGCCCAGATTATTTAGAAGCAATAAGAAAGAGTATCAGATATAGTGACTGTTTAAACTGTACTAATTTTATTCATTTGTTCCGTATTCAATATGAACACGATCTGTTTATTATTGGTGTTCTCATGATATTCTTGTTTGATGACATTTTTTGGAAATAGCAAATAATGTGAAAATGACTGGTATACATGCATATGGCCAAGAAGACATTCCTCAAATTAATTTACATGTTGGAGAAGAACCACCAGATCAGCCTTTACTGAAGTCTACAAAAGCCAAATGAAGCATAATAAAAAGGGGGCTTCATAGCCGAGCCTGCATTTTGATGAGTAACCATCTTCATCACCTCAGCACTACTAAAGCTGATTTACTAATACTACAGGGCAATAACTGATTAAGCTTATGTAAGTCCTACGGCCGTGTTGAACTGAAAGCGAAAACATTAGTCCCTAGGGCGGGCCAACCACAAAGAACTAAGCGCTCGGAGACGCGAGAAGTAATCGTTGATAACGAGAAGGGCACGAGCAGTTTGTCGAGTGGTCAGAATACGATGCAATTGTTGCAGAGTTTGCTGCCTCAATAGGTCAGCCTAACAGGGAAAAAAGCATGCACATTATTAATACAACAAGATTATTTCGTAACACATAAGTGGAATGGCACTGGATGAGTAATAAAATAGGCCTATTACCTGGATAAGGAAGTCCTGCAGTGTGGCAAGCTTGCCCATAGCAATTGCCATTTGGCCCATGTAATCGGCAACATCTGCTGAAACAGTAGAGCCATGAGTAGTTGAGGAGAGCGTGTCTACAAGCGATTGTTGCAAAGCTTCCATCCCTTGTGATAAGGCATCTTCAGTCTGTTGGGAAGATTGCTGTAGATTGCATATCCCCATCAACTGCTGATCTGTTAAAGGCTCAAGTTGGTTCCCAAGTATCTGATGAATACACCCAACAATAAAGTCAAACACGATTAAATATCAGTAAAGCAACTTGTACTTGAAGATGATCAAATGGAAGATTTATCACCTTGAGAAGTTCAGAGGAGCGGAATCCTCCCAACCACATAAAACACCTTTCGGCAGGTGTCTTCCACATGCCAGAAAGCATGTGGAATACATCAGCCTTGGCAGCCACGCTCTTTAACCTGAATATCTCATCATAGTGTGTCATAACACTATCAACATGAATTTTCAGTCCATTATCCACCAGATGAGAATTCATAGCCGATCGCAGCTCATGTATTAGACGCTGATGTTCATCAAGCCAGCGTGCATACTCAAAGTCAAATGTTAAGGCCCCTGAAATCAGTACAATCACCCACTTTATCAGGGAATGCTTATCTAAGAACATGTATATTCTCAACTAGTTTTATCTTTGCTGAACTTAAATTTTTCAAAAGACTGTTTGTGGAATGCAGAACAAGAATTTGTAAAACCTATCTATCACCTATTCACTTATACAAAGGGCAATTTAATATCTTAGTTCAATATATCTTTTTTTTTTCTTTTTTTAAAAGAGGATCAAATGATTTCACTCCTACCCCCATGGTGACTCGAATCCATAATTTCGTCATTAGGTAGTGGGTGCTCTAACCACTGACCACTGAGCTAACACCACTTCGTCACAATCCTAGTTCAATATATCAATACTAATTAATTTTCCTTGGACTTGGTTCAAGCTCTATGGATGAGTCACAATCTTTGAAATAAAACCAGGAATGTAAGCAAAACAAGTATTCATGTATCTAAAGTGACATACCACTTCCCACCGTAGAATGACCATGATCCCCTGAAAGTCCAACCAACATACCCTGGCATTGACATACCAAACCAAAAATGAGAACGGACTTCAAAGAAACAAAAACGTGTTCTTATGGGTAAAAACTACAAAGTTGTGCACACCTGCTGGCGTGCTCGCTGAAGCTCTTGCTCAAGTTGCGAAAGCTTTACTCTACTATTCTCCAGCTGCTGGACATATGCCTATCCAAAACCAAAACCTATAAATGATCCAAATATACTTCATTCATTAACTTAAGACAATATTATTTTCAACAAATAAGGTCCCAGAATTTAGCCAAAACGGTTGAGCTAATTGTTTACAAATCAAGCACAAACAAAAAGGGTAAAAGGGTAAGTTTCATCTTGCCTAAAGAGGACAGTAAAGAGAAAAGAAGAGGCAAGTTGAATAAAGGCTTGGCCATTTTTAGAGAATACAAAGCATTTATATCAAACCTAACCTATAGCTGGCATTGAATCTACAGGGCAGTCTGGACCAAGATTTTCATGTCTCAATTCACATTAAAAGTAGCATAGAGCTAAAACATGTAGAGCACAGGCTATGCTGCCTATGCATTAAAGATCATTAAAGAGTCAGGTGATAAATGAGATCAAATTAGAAAAGATGCATACTTTCTTCCTAAGTCGACTCTTCCTTGCTGCTTCTCGATTCTGAGCCAACCGACGTAGTGCCTGCAAATTCATTAGCCCCAAATAATCCATTCATATTCGAAACAATTAGCTCCCAGAAAAAGGAAAAGAACTAAAACAAATTTACAGTAGAATTTAGGTTGGAACCTTTTGGTCACCAGTTCTTCCATTAGCCTGCTCTATGGAATTGGAATCCACTACTACTAGTGCTCCATGCTGAGCTCCACGAAGCTAAAACAAAATTAAAAACCTACTAATCAGGAACTTTCTTTTTTGGTACAATGTAGGCAAAAAGCCCAAACAAGAACAGACAAACTAGCCAAGATGGCTTTTACCGACTTGCACTAATCAGAAACTTTAATCGCATAACAAAGCACAAGTCCAACTCCATTAATCCACATTAGTGGGAAACTAAAATTTACAGAAACACATTCAACAGAGCAAGCACTAAATTGGACCCTTCTGGAAGATCCAAGCAACATGGGGCATGGAAAATCTAACAGCTCCAATTCAAAAAAAAAAAACAGATTCTAAATTCCAGCATGACCCACCATTACTAAACTCATTAGATTTCCATTAAGCAACATGGTAAAAGACACAGCATATGTTCACAAAAAAATAGACGAGAGCAAAAGAGATACATGGTTTTTGTCTTCGGTTTCAATATCGGTAGAGGTGTCGGTCTGCTGACTGTGCTCCGCCACAGCCGAATCACCCCAGTTCTCAAAGTGGCCGTTGTTACCCGACGACGTCGTTCCTTTGTGATGGTGGTACATGTATGGCTGCTCTCCCCCTGTTCCCGACAGGGTTGAGCCTATGTCCAAACACCCCGGGCCCTAGGACAAGTGGACAACAACCATTAAAACACGTAATTTATTAAGCGAAGACAGGGAAAAAGGAAACTATGATTTCAAAGTACAAAGGGATTTGGTACGATTGAGGAGTGTGTACCGTGTTCATGGTCGCATAGTGCAAAGTATTAGGTACAACAGCAAAGTTGTTGCTGTTTGCTTTTAAGCTGAAGATAGAGCCTACAACACAATGAACATGCCTTATTGTATGAGTTAAACAAAAATCTTTCATTTCAAAACTATATACTAGAAGAGGAAGGAGAATACTTGGGGTTAAATCAAGAGCATCATCGTGAGGAAACACAGTAGCGGAATGTTCAAGCTCTCCAAGATCCGCAAAACGCGTTTGCGTGTCATCTCCTCTGTTATGTTTTTTATTTTTTGACAACACAAACAGAGGAACCAGAATTAAAGACTTCATCTTTTTTGTGCAAAATTAACACCCAAAAAAAAAAAAACTAAAAAAGCCATGACTTCAACTAAACAGAGACCCATAAAAACAATAAAAGCAGAGCCAAGGAAACTAGTTTCTACCTGAAATAGAAGGAAGAGTGGGAATACAATTCTGGGTTTGTTGGAACTGGTTTGAAGCTCTGCATTTCTTGAACTCACTTGGGGGGGTTGCTAACAATATCTTTAATAATAAGGAAAAGGAAAGCAAAAGATGATATCCATCAGACTTTTTTGAGTTCGAGAAGGAGAAGAGAAGAAAGAAGAATGATGAGAGAGAGAGAGAGAGCAGTGAAGTGAGATTACAAAAGAAAAATACAATCTTGATGTGCCTTTAAGAGGAGGATAGCGTATCAGGACTCCGCCTAATCTATTAAATTTTAAACACCAGGCTTTTTATTATTGCTTTCTGACTTGGGATTTTAGCTTCCCAATACCCCCGCCACAATTCTATCCCTCCCCACACTCTCTCCCCCTGGGGCGTCTCTCTCACTCTCCGCTGTCGCCCTTTTTTTTTTTGATCGCCCATACTCTGCTGAAAATAACAGAGGAACCGAAATTGAAAAAGGAAATACATGTCCCATCATGAACCGACGAAAATGGTCCCGAATAATTTTTCTTTGTTTTTCAAATAATATCTTCTTTTTATAATTCGGTCGAAATAGTATTTTTGTATCCTCAAACTAGTAAGAAGTCATGTTCTCATTTAACGAAAATATGTTTCTTCCCTATAAATTAACTCAGTTGAAACTTTACAGCAGAAAAGAAAGGATTTATTCCATAGATATAATAAAGAGAAAAACGTATCAATCTGAAGATAATTTTGTTTAGGGTACTAATTTGACCGATGGATGATAGTTATCATGGGGATTCACGGTGGAAGTGAGAGCGTTTGGGATTATCTCAACCCATCCAACTTGGCCCAAGACAAAAGAAAACGACCCCTTCTTAGTTGATTCTCTCAGTAGGGCTGTAGGGGGGTCTCTTCCCAGTCTGAGGCTCTGAGCTAGCTCATTGATTCTCTCTGAGTGCCTATCTATATATCTCTAACACTATCTTTCCTCCCTGTAGACCCGAATTATTTACTAGTATCACTGTGAGGATCTGCAGCGATATACGTACCATGCATGGGGAAGAGCGTCTGCGCGCGAAAACTGATGGGATGTGAATCAAATGAGGCCAAAAGCAAATGGAGATAAATAAAAAAAAATAGTGTAGTTTTATATTCCCTGCAGTTTGGCGTGGCTTGAAAGGAACCTCTTGGTAATGGCAAAGCAGTTTCAGTAACACTAGGCGCTTATTGACTGTGCTTCGCTTCTGCTTCTGCTTCTGCTTCTGCGTGTGGCAGACTCCAATGGCAGCATTGCATTTACAGTCTTTGCATGCAAACTGCAAATACATTTATTTGGGCGAAACGGGGAATATGACGCTATCTCATAGACCCAGTCGTACACATAATGGCGTGTCAGTTTCCTTCTTGGTGTTCAAGGCCTTGGCTTTTGGTTCATGCTCTATGATACTACTGCTACTTGAAGAAGTACAAGTACTTGTGCACTGTTTGGTGAGTGTGTGATAGAAGATATCTTGGTGGTAATGCGAGTAGAGAAATGGCCTCACGTCGTATCAAAAAAAAAAAGAGAAATGGCCTCACGTGACTTTTATCATGGTCACCGTGCCCATCATCACCACAAAGCCTTTTCCTGTTTTCCATCTTTAGCTTTGTTTCTGGGTGTAGGATCCTGACCTGCAAGCTCTGAGCTTCTGAAGTTTGCCGGGGTTGTAAATTTGTAATCTTGTATGACCAAAACAGAAGAGAAGTCAGGGCTCTTCTTTTGTTACTCAGTACTCTTTGAGCCGAAAAACTTGGAACTAATACCAAGAATTGGACTTTTGGGTGGTTTAAATTTTTCTGACACAAGATGGTTTTTCAGACGCAAAAGATATTTCCCAGCTTCGTAGCATAAACAATAACGGCTGTGGTTGTGCAATAGGCAAATTCACAAGTTACATTTAAGCTCTTGTTTGGTTCGCGGAAAGTAATCATCAGGAAAGAAAAGTTGTTCATTTCCTGTGTTTGGAATGCAAAAGGAAAAGAAATACTTTCCTGAAGCAAAGGAAAATATGAGGGAAAATGGTTCCTTCCATACTCTAAGGCCTCGTTTGGTTCGCGGAAAGGAAAGTAGTTCCTTTGTCTTTCCCATGGGAAGGGAAATGAACTTTCCGAATAACTTTCCATTCCGATGTTTGGTAATGTAAGGAAAGTTATCCGGAAAGTTGTTAAAAAGTATGTAATTAATGGAATAAAATAATATGTTGTGAGTAATAAATGCAAGGAAAGAAGGGGGGAAAGTGATTCATTTGGAGTATGGAAGGAACCATTTTCCCTCCTATTTTCCTTTGCTTCAGGAAAGTATTTCCTTTCCTTTTGCATCCCAAACACAGGAAAGGAACAACTTTCCTTTCCTGATGCTTACTTTCCGCGAACCAAACGAGGCCTAAAGGAATCACTTTCCCCCATTCTTTTCTTGCAATTATTACTCACAACATATTATTTTATTCCATTAATTACATACTTTTTAACAACTTTTCGGATAATTTTCCTTACATTACCAAACATCGGAATGGAAAGTTATTCGGAAAGTTCATTTCCCTTCCCATGGGAAAGACAAATGAACTACTTTCCTTTCCGCGAACCAAACGAGGCCTAAGTGTTTAACCCGGACCCAAAAAGAAAGAGACAAGAAAATGTCATACAAACCGCAAAAGCAATCAATGACCAAGTTACAAATGAAGTTGCTCTCGCCTGTTCTAATTTTGTAGCTTCGAACCTGACTTCTCTGCTCAACTCGACCCCAATCGCAGCGCTGCCTATCGATCAAGTTTTCGCTCTTTTGTGTGTAACAAAGATTAGATATCCTAAAACAAAACTCAAATGATGCATTTTGGATGAGGAACTATAGAGCTATTAATTACATTGTACAATTTATGAGACAGAGTGATTTTTTCAAAAAGGGAGTGTTTCGAGTGTGTGGTGGTTATCAACCCGATTGTGGGTCAACACTTCCCTTGCCCGGGCACTCCTATGTTGAAGACGCTGGTGTAGCATCTCCGACATCTGGTTGAAGAATTCAGCATCCCACCTATGAATCAACAGCGGGTCTTCTGCATAACAGATGTAGATAGATGTGACAGCGCTTTCCACAACCACCATTGCTAATCCCACCTGAAAATTACATGATCCATGGTATATTTTATTTATCAGATAAATAGGCAGCAAGTATGAGTATAATACTCCAAACAAAACTCTATCTAGTGGTTGAGGATAACCAAGAAGATAAACTGGTCAACATGTTATCTAATAGACTAAAGGCCAATCGCAAAAAGAGGTTATGGATGCATATATACTGATGTCAAGACAAGTGATTATTTGATCGTCAACTAGGGGATGCTATTCAGACTTTTCATTCTCTATATCGACTCAGCTGATTCAAGAATGCAAAAATATGGAAAACAAAGAAGGGATGCACTAATGTAGTGGACAAAAGTAAAACAAAGAAGGGAGCTAATGCAAAATATGGAAAGTAGAAATGCATGCCACTTTCAACTCAAGAAAAAAAAAATTACAAAACAATCAAAAGTCGAATCCATCTTAACTTGATCAGTATCATGAGAAAACCTTCACCGAGTTCACGTAAAGAAACTATGGCCGAAACTAAGCACTAGCAGATCTAAAAAATCCCATTAAAACTCTAAGCACCATTAAACAAGCTACAGTTGATCTTTCAAATTGTCTACTCGGAGCACAAAAAGTTCAGCAAAACAATGGGAAATCCCCCATTCAAGAAACTTACCAAGATCATTCCCATCAACATTGCAGTGGACCCGACCATAGCCACTCTGTCCCTATATTTAATCCATGTCCAGATCCCCGAGCAAGTTCCGGTAATAAGCCCACCCAACAGTGTGCCCATCAATAATACAGCACCTGAGCAATCATAGGCAATGAGTGCCTCGACTCCAGTAGACTGAAATAACTCCCAAGCATCCCTCGCTGAATGATTGAAACCTTTGCCAGAAACAGCTATCTGTAGGGAAGGGGAATCATATAACTGACTAATAACTAAGTCTAAACGAGTTAAAGAAAATAGCAAGAATTAACTGGTGGTTAGGGATTGAGAGCACACCACCATCAGTAATGATAAAATTTTTGTAAAACATACATTTAGGGACATGTACAACATGTAAAGGGAAGATAAAAGCAACGGAATGTAAAAAGTAAGGCTGTTAATTTGAAGTATAATCAATGACCAGCCTTGCCCTAGAAATCTTGCATATAAATAGAAAAAAAATATTTATTTTGGGTAAAATAAAATTTCTGCTGTGTACATTCTGGGTGAAGTTTAGGTTTTCTACCCTTGCACTCCCTACTAAACATTGTGAGGTTGCTGTACTAATGTAGATCCAGTGCAGAAAATATTTAGGAGGTAAACAAAATGTAGCCTTGATCCATTAACAAGTCAAATGCGTATCAAAATGACAAAGGTTTCTGACACAGAATCACAGTAGTACCTGGACGTAAGCATACTTATTAAAGAATCGCACAAGTGTCTCCACAAGATGAAAGAGGAAATCAACACAGCAAAGTAGACACTCATTGTTGCCAATCTTGGACCGAACTCCCCTGATCTGAATTTTATTTCAGAATTTAAGAACTAAAATAATCACTGTCACATGTATATGGAAATGATTTGTGAATCATCACGGAGAAAAGATTATGCAGGCATGTATACCTTCCAGCGCAAAGTTCGAATGGCAGCTGTGAAAAGTGAACCATAGCAGATGCTGCCAAAAGAAGTTGTGACTGCATACCGAAGAGACTTCATTAGTGACTTCGGAGGCATTGATGAGGCCTCTCGACCACCATGGGAAAGAACAAGAAACACCATCCCAGACACTATAACATGTACAGTATTACAGAGAACAGCACCCGTCCAAAATAAGCTTACAGAGAGAACCTACGTACATTTGTGACAGCGTTATTAGTGTCATTACTTGAGGCATGTTTTATTGCATTTCTATGCCATGAGAATAGATGAAAGAACACCAAACTTGCCAGCTCACCACAAGAAGCCACCAGCGTCCACTATCTCCAATGCCTAAAGCTACAACACCAGCAGCCCCAAAGGACCATATTCCCATCCATAAAAGCATAATAAGCATGAATGCATATGCTACCCTCATAACTTCAGGTAGACTCCATACCATCTTGACAGCTGCTTGTAGCACGAGCATGGTAAAGGGTAGTCTATTGATTAAAACTAGAGTCAGAAAGACTGCAAAGGGATCTGATCATTTTGATTCTAACTTATGCATGGCATGTTAGAGTCTATGTGTAAGAGTGAGAATGTGTGTGTGTGTGTGTGTGTGTGTGTGTGAGAGAGAGAGAGAGAGTCAAAATAAGTTAACTACATATCTAAACATCACATCATTTGAAACTAATTGGATGGAATTGAGAGTTTTTGCAACCTAGCTATGAATCATGTAATGAAAAAAGATATATTGAACTCTGAAACCTAATAACAGTATATGCAACTGGAACCCTCCAAAACCTAATTACAGGGTACTACCCATGATCCACATCATATAACTTGTAAAATAGATATAACCCGACAGAAGCTCTAAATATAGGTAACCCCAGCAATCCAGCCTCACGGTATAATACCAGAATTTAGACATATACGTAGGAGAATCATTATTAAGCCATCATTTATCCTACTGATTTTCAAAATGCTAAAACAAGTGGTCTACAAATTTCCAACCTGTGAAGGTGAACCTAGAATAGATCTGGCATCCTCTTCACTTATAACCTAGACAAGTATCATTCAATTTTTTTGTTTTTAACATACAATATGCTAATGTTCCACAGAAGAACACCTATACGTGGTAAATGCTATATAAAACTCCAACCAAACCCATCCTGATCTCTCAAATTGTCCTAGACCTGTAATGCACCAAAATAAACAAAATAAAAACTCTTACCTGTCTATAACTGCCAAAACATACAAGAAGAGCATCCCAGCGCCGATCGCAAATGCAACTCCCCAGAAGAACTGCTCCATCCAAAAACACAGAACACTGAGCACAGCAAGATAAGTGGTCAAGATATGCACCGCAATCTTCATCATGTGATTCGCCTGCGAGCCAAGGAAGAGCAACCAAGTCCAACCAAGAACAGTCCCAACTCCACCAGCAAGAGCATAAAGCGGCCAATAATCCTCAGTCAATCCCTTCTGATTTTCCAAGTACTTATTGGTGAACCTATCTAAGTTTAGCCTATCCGATCTCTTTAACCTATTGAGCCCCAGAACCGCCAGCGCACCTCCCAATAAAATCAAATGAATCATAAATATCCCCAACCAGAAAACATCACGCCACCGCCGTGACGGCTCAGCCGCCATGGTCCGGCTGCCGTCGGCACTCCTCCGGCTGCGGCTCACATTCTATGGGCAAAAATTTAACAATCTTTCAATACAAACTGAACTGAAGCCAATAATTTCAACTTAAACGATCATAAAGCTGAGAACTTTACAGACATTACATAGCAAATGAAACTGAATTGAACTGATCATACTCCAGAATTACATACAGCTATAATCAAAACACCCGAGTATGATAAAATTGAGTAAAAAAAGCTCAAGTCCTTGCATGAACATATAAAAAAAAAGGAGAGGAGGGCTTACCGGATCGGAGGCGGAGTTGACGGAGGAGGAAGAGGAGGAGCTCTGAGAGACGTTGTTCATGCTGAGCTGGACTGAAAGCCGCGCATCATTATTATTGCTTGGAGGAGTTTTGAGGGTTTCGTGAGGAGTTATAAAGAGTTGAAGATTATGAAAAAAAAACGTGAGGATCAAGGCGAGGAAGGAGAGCAGGTCAATGACGGAGAGAGGGGGGTTAATAAAAGGGTTTTACTGGGTAGGGTTTTGGTTTTTTTTCTTCATTATTCAAAACAAAACAAAAAGAAATATGGGGAAGAAAACTGAAACTCAAAGTCTCAAACGGCTAAGAAGCGATCTTTGGGTTTGGTTGCAGTGTTTGACCAGTGTGCAGAAATGGTGGAATGTCCTGATCTGCAAGTTTAGTAATTTTGTGTGGGGTTGTTTCGTGAAGATTGAAAAGTAGACTGGTCAAGTCCTTTACTGCGAGAAGAGAATTTTGGGGGAGTTCATAGTGGCACTATTTGCAAGAGTGGCCAACAACCAAGTTGAGCATGTTAGGTTGTAAGATGGATTCTGTTTTCTTTATTTGGGAGAATATGAATATGTACAAGTATTTTTTTTGGCTGAAGAACATGCACAAGTATGGGATAAGATTTGAGAGGAAAAAAAAATGGTGGGAATTGCAAGCCTGATTGTGCCACTAGTCAAATTTGCTTATGCAACAACCACTTCACTAAAAAAAAAAAAAAAAAAAAAAGGTGCTTATGCTATAAGCAAAAGCCCTCAGCCCTCAACTTTTGTTGGTAAGTAGCTTTAACTACCCTCCTTAATGGTTTTAACTTTTAAGGACCAAATGCTAGTTTTCTCCGGGGGGGGGGGGGGGGGGGGGGGGGGGGGTTGGGTTGTGTGGTAATTAAGCCGGCTACCTTATATTTTGGTCAAATGTATATATTATTGGGTCTGTTCAGAACCCAGATATCTCTCTTGCTTGTCCCATTTCTTTTAGCTGTAGCAGCCTCGATGAAAATCACTCGAAAGAGACCGTTAAGAAAAAATGAAGTGCATAAAAGGGACTGCATAATTTTCAATTATTTTTCTTGAATAATATTAATTTTCAATTATTTGATGCCTGTCAGAAATTGGAAGGTTTCTTCTTCTTGGAACGTTCAAGTCAAGGAGACTCTAGCACTAGGACAAAGCCCATATCTATTTCAAAACCCAGGCCCAAGTTACTTTTTGTAGATTTTTTGAACCCCAAGAATTTGTTTAACCGGAACGCAAATGGACTAAAACTCTAACAAGTCCAACAATATTTGGCATTAGATCTGACCGGAAATTGGTATCATTGTCATCGGTTTTCGCTTTGTCTAAGGAGGCTTAACCAGTTAAATGGAAAACACCAAAAGAAAATCAAACTAGCAGACCTCCTTGTTCTTGTCCAGCATTGAGAGAGTGACCTAAAACTAAAACCAAATATTGTTGCTTGGTTACATGGACAGACAACTAAACAGGGAGGCAATGGACTTAAAAAAAAAAAAAAAAAAAAAAACAACCCAGGCAGAAGAAAATGGTCGAAAGTCAGAACCATAGTTTCCTAGCATTGGTCGGGAGAGAATCCAACCACCGAATTAGCTATGTCGAAACTGACACGTGTCCCTTGCTGCTGCACGTTTCCGATTATCGACAGCGCCGAGCTCGTCGGCGCGAACGCAAAGCAGAACGTCCCCTGCGAGTCCACCGGAATCAGGTAATTCTTCGCCGGCAACGGTAACACTTTCCCGTCCTCGAAGTGAAACGACAGCGTTGGTACTTCCACGGTCTTATTCGACGACAGGTCGTAGCACGCGTCGAACAGCGCCACTCCGCTCGTGGACTGCAGCCCCTTCGTGCCGTTCACGAACGCGCTGCGGAGCGCGTCGTAGGTGTCCGTCTGGAGCCTGGTCACCGCCGTGCCGGAGTCGATGATGATTCCGCCGTTTCCGCTCTCGTCTATCAGGAACGCCGTGTCGGGAATCTTAAGCATATCGCCGCCGACGCTGATTCCGGTCAGTCCGACGTAGTAGAAAGTGTCGAGCTGGGGGTTGCGCCGTAACGGGGCCGTGACGGCGTTGCGAGGGATTGCCGAGTTGAATTCCAGAGTCGAGGCCGAGTCAGAGTCACGGTCGACGAGGCAGTACGAAAACGACGTGGCGTTGAGCTGGGAAGGAAACGACAACGGCCCCCCGCCGAGCCCGAGCAAGCCAGCCGCACCGACAAACAGTCCTTCGTTGTTATGCCCACATCCAATGGCAACGTTTTTCACCGACTCGCCGCCGATGCTGATCGTCTCCGTCACGAAGTCGCCGACGGTGTAGGAGCCGTCGCCGTAGGCCACCTCGTAGAGACACGTGTTGTTGCGGCACTCGAACACGTCGAGGGACTTGCACTGCCGGGTCTCGCACGACAGCGGCGCGAACGAAGCCGAGGAATCCGGCTCGAAAATGGGGTCGGCTTGCTGGTAACAGTCGGCGCACGGCGCGCATTGGACCCAGCTGACGTCACTGCCCGTGTCGAGCACGACGTAGACCTGGCTGGGCGGTTTGCCGATTCCGACTCGGGAGAAGTACTCGCCGCTGCCCTCACTCGTCCCCGAAACCACGGGGCTCTCGAACCCGTCGGTACCGAAATGTTGGGTATCGACGGGTTTGAGATCCGACGTGGCAATGCCTCTGACCGCCAGATCTAACCTGGTGGTTAGAGATCTGACTCGGGCGGAGTCGCGCCCGAGTCGAGCCAAACTGAGCGACTTGTAGTCGTTGTGAGAATGCTGGTGGAGTGAAATTCGGGAATGTAGTTGAAGAGAGAGTGAAGATGAAACTGAGAAGGTTTGGTGTTCTTGGCTCAATGACTGAGTGGCTCCACTGTAAGAGTAGTGCTCGGACGACATGGCGTTTAGGGCCTCCTGAATGGAAGCGGCGACGTCGAGCACCGTCGTTTTGGAGGTGGTGGTGGTGGCCGGTAAGTTGCGGGAGTGAGCAGAGTAAGAAAGGAAAGCAAAGAGAATGTAGTGGCAGAGAAAACCCATCTGGGCCATTGAGGTTTAGAGACTGCTGTGACTGTGAGAATGCTCGTGGGGTTTTATGCACTATTTATTTAAGAGAGATAGATTTAAAGAGATTCACGTAAAGGACGTTGGAAGAAAACAAAGGGAAAATTTATGGGGTGGAGAGGAGCTAGCTTTGGATGAGAGCCCAGCAAATGGGGTTACTAAGATGGGCCTCAAAAACATGACACGTAGCAGAGCTTTGATGCATGTCAGATTTAACATTGGTTTAGTGCTAATTAATCTATTTTGAAGCTTTGATTGCCTCAAAGATAAAGAGAGTTTAAAGTTTTTTTTTTTTTTTCTTTCCAGTAGGAGAGTCTAAAGTTAATAGCTTTGTGGGGATAAAGCATGATTCTTGTAACATAATGCTTTCTTTCTCAGTACTCTTTCTGACCTACTACTATTGGGTCAAAAGGAAAAGCCTGGGATTCTGCCAGTCATGCAATTGCTATGATGAAAATTTGCACTCATGATCCCCTGGTCAGCTACTGACCATGGATCATTTGGTCAGTCACCGTCCGATTGAAATCGGACGGTTGACAGATAAGTGATGAAATCTGTCATGAGTTCTGTCAGCCGTCCGATTGAAATCGGACGGTGATTGATCAAATGATCCCTGGTCAGTAGCTGACCAGGGGAACGGGACTCAAATTTGAGGCAAGAGCGACCCTAGATTTAATTATGTGACAACATGAGAGTGTCATATTCTCATGCATTTCGTGGCCATAATGAATAATCCTTGTGAAGCTTGATGGTTTCGATCAATTCTTATAAATGAAAAGTTTGATTTCATCATTTAGTCTAGGTATGTGGGGCTTGCATTGGCCCTACATATCAAAACGAGCTTACAAATAACGGATAAAACATCACGTAAATCTAATTCTGAAAATAGAAAATTCAACTGCTTATGAAACTCAATTATTGTGCAGTTGAACTAACTAAAAATCAAGTAAACGCAAATCAAATAAGCCTGATTGTTTTGATGATATAGTGTTGTTTAGTTATGGGTTTTTTTTTTCTTTCAATATAAGCCTCTTTATTAACATTTTTATTCGCTATATTTTTTTTTGCCAATTTGGCCAAATTTGCAAATTATTTTATAAATGGGAAAAACTCACAAACGGTACCTGAACTTTCGGCCACTAATAACTTTCGTACCTTAAGTTCAAAAAATATCAGATTGGTACCTGGACTTTTAACCCCGACCCAAGATACGTACCTAAGAACAGTAAAACCGTTAACGGGGTTAACTTTTCAAGGGTATAGTTGTCCTTTCACTACAACACAAGCTGCACAGGAAGGTCCACCCACCCACACCTATTGATGTTTAATCTCCACCCGAGAATATTGGTCCATTTAAAATTTTTCTTAGGCATTAAAGCATAAAATCCTAATCTATATCAGCTAGCTGCACAATCTAACTGTGCACGCCACAACCTGTGCCCAGTATTTGAGCCTCACCTTCACAACCTCTGGATGGTCACATGGACAAGCAAAGATTCACCACAGGTAAGAAGTTTAAGCACTTCAATCAATCGAAATGGATAAAAAAACGACAACAAAAGACAGAAAAAAAAATCTATAACATTGAGCAACAAAATGGAGAGAAACCCAAATCACTAACCAGGACTGGAGATCTTCCAATTGGCAATCGGACTGGACACAGAAGAGCAGGAATCCAGTGCAGCAGGAGAGGTCTCCGGCGACTTGTCCATGAACCTCTGGCTCATAGAGTAACAAAGCTCAAGAGCAAGCAAGGTGTTACAGAGCTCGGGAATTTCTTCATAGCTGAACCCAAATCCCAAATCCAAGCACCCTTTGAGCTCATCGAGATCCTCATCCGTTAAGCTCTTGGTCCTCGACAGATCGTCCTCATCAGCCGAATCAACATACCCTTCAAGCAAAACCTGATTCTTCTTCTTCTTCTTCCTGCTGCCGCTCGACGATAAGCTCCTTAGCTTGGGCAATTCTCCTTCTTCCCTCTCCACTTGTCGGTTGAACGTAGAAGAAGAAAAGATTGATTCCAATGACTCATTTGTTTCCTCCTCATTTGGGTTTTCTTGGATTGATGAAGAAACCCAAGATTCTGCCATTTCTCTCTCTCTCTGTAGTGTGCAGATCGAAACTTCAGCTCCCTCGACGTGCGAGAGTTCCTCGTGCGGAGACTCTGCCAGCGACGACAAATCTTGTGGCCGTAGCTCGTCCATCTCCAACAAGTCGTTGCTGTTGATTTGTAGAGGACTATGACTATGACTATATGAGAGAGGTAATATACACAAACGACAACTAACTCTCTCTCTCTCTCTCTCTGTGTATAGCTTAGCTGTTGTGTAAGTGAAAAATCTAGGATTGCAGAGAGATAGGAGAGAGGTTTGGAGAAGATGAACAGTTAAAGGACGACTATACCCTTGAAAAGTTAACCCAGTTAACGGTTTTACTGTTCCTAGGTACGTATCTTGGGTCGGGGTTAAAAATCAAGGTACCAATCTGATATTTTTTGAACTTAAGGTACGAAAGTTATTAGTGGCCGAAAGTTCAGGTACTGTTTGTGAGTTTTTCCCTTTATAAATAAGTCTCAATAGCTCATAGTAGTATACAATATATAGGTTAAGGTACAATGGCTCAATGAGCCCTTTGTCTTGGATGCGATTAAAAATTAGAAAATTAAGTCGCGCACAGACATATTCATGTCTTTGGACATTACACAAACCATTTTATCTTTTTCAATGTGAAATTTATTTCACAAAGTTCCTGATATCCTTCTTCATGTTTATATATAAGATTACAGAAGTCATTTTGAATTTATTTCACCCACCACTTCAATGCATCAATAATGCATATATGCAAACTACTAAAGTTGACAATCTTTTCTCACATATCTTGGGTATGAGTATGAATATATGATCAAAAATGGTAAAGCCTTATACAATATATCATATTTTGTGAGTATATTATTAATTTTCTCCAATATTTTAAAAACAAGTGAATTCAAATTCATGACGGCTTAGACTAGGATTTAGTTTAAAACCAAACACAAAAAGATTATCATAAACTTTCATGAAAGAAAATTAATTATCACTACATATTCTTCTATGCATGTGACATAAGTTGCATGCACCCATCAATATACGTTTTGTATGATTTATACGACTCATCTCCTTTGTATTGCACTATTCGATCAACTATTTTCTTGGCACTCAGAAATTAAGTGTTAAGTGAATGAATCCTAATAATATCTTGGAAGAACTTATATACATATCAAGATTCTTCTGCTAGACGCAACATAAGCATGTCATGTACATTAGACATGCACAATCACTAGATTTTATCATTGTGTCAAATTGCTGATTCCGCCCTTCACCTTTTATTATTTTGCTAAACCTATCACTCCATCTACTTGAATATTACTTAAATTTCCCGTCAATTTTAGCGTCTTTCGTCAATTCAACCCCCAACACGAGAGAGATTAACAGTAACGTAAGGGTTATTGACAAGTTGTCGCTGTCGTGCCATGCAAAGTCGTAGTATAATTTGGGTAAATATCTCATTAGAAAAGATAATCCTTTATTTAATTAGACTAATATCATTTGTTTGGCTCCTAAACCCTAATATCTTGGCTCTCGTGAAGATAATATTCTTGTACTCAGATTCCTAGCAATATCATTTGTTTAATTTGCTTTTAAATTGTAGTATGACATTGTTAGGAATAATCCTAACTGTAATAAAAATATATGGTCGTTTTCAGATCAATAATTAAGGATTTCCATAAAGAAAAATGCATGCAATAAGGACAAGAGGGAGCTCCAAGCTTAACTTTTGCAGTAGATTACACTGACGTACTTAATCCCTAAACTTGATTAATTTGTACTATCTTCTTGTCTTATATAACCTTGCGATTGCCAACTGCTATCTTATCCTAATATCATTGATAATTATATTGGTTCCCTATGTTCTCCGTCACTGAAAAGTTGCCATCCTCCATTCCTAGCCTCCTCCATCTACGTAGCTGGTCGATATTTGTTTAAGTTAGCCAAATAGGGTTTGTATATGGGATTGACTTGCATCCAAATAATCGCTTTCGATTCGAAGGGAATACAAAGCTAGCTGGTAGTTGGAATGTAGATTAATAATGTTGATCGTGTTGTTGCTTAATTAATTCAGGGTTGATGGATACTGCTAATTTCTTCTGGTTTTAAACTCATGCAGCACCTAACTAGAAACGTGAACTGGTTATTAGATCTAATGATCTCTCAGTCGTGCTCTAGGCTTATTGTCAATTGTATTTATATTTTTCATGCGTAAATATTTTGGTCAAATCATAATTTTGATTGACGTACGTATTTTGAATTTACGACTTTTAATCGGTATGTCAATATGTGTAACAACATTTGTTAGGGTTTGTTCTAAGTCATTAAAGTTAGATTGTTATTTATTATTGTTAATAAATTAACCCTAGTTATTAGGGCTAAGTAGTTAGTGTTTGGATCATTCCTGTTTTAATGTACCACGTTTTAAAGCTTGCATGCTCTACGTGGATTGTTGTTTGTTTCAATTTTCTTTGTAAAGGCTATATATGCATGTACTTGATAATAATGAATATGCATAAGGTATTCTCCCATCTTGTGTTGTTCAGTTGTAGGCTTTTGGTGCTTAACAAATCTGGTATCAGAGCTCCCTCAAGGGCCTGATTGGAAGAAACAAGAGAGTGATTAGAGAAGATTAGAAAGAGAGAGAGTGGTCTGTGAGGAAAAGAAAGAAAGAGTACGTGAACGAAGTATGGCAGAAAGCAATTTCGTTTAGCCAGCGATACCTAGGTTTAATGGAGAACTTCCTTCGATCGAAGGAGTACTGGCATCTTGTGGAGGTTGGAATTTCTGCAGCAACAGAGAACGAGGCTGAATCAACTAAGGGACCGCGTAAGACAAGAGAAGATGCAAGGTACGTTGAAGGACTTGAAGGTCAAAAAC
The DNA here is from genome assembly GCF_958449725.1 of Rosa rugosa. NCBI lineage: Eukaryota > Viridiplantae > Streptophyta > Magnoliopsida > Rosales > Rosaceae > Rosa > Rosa rugosa. Next base: position 7,578,119 of record NC_084824.1, on the reverse strand, counting down.
TATTTGTTTCAGGCCATAGACAGGACGATCAGGGAGACCATCTTGAACAAGGAGTCTGCAAAAGCCATCTGGGATTCGATGAAGCAAAAATACCAAGGCTCTACTAAGGTAAAACGTGCTTAGTTACAGGCTCTTAGGAGAGAATTTGAAGTTCTTGTATGAAGGAAAGTGAGAAGGTTGATGAGTATTTTGCCAGAACATTGACTATTGCAAATAAGATGAAAGCACGTGGAGAAATGATGGAGTAGAATGTGGTTGTGGAGAAAATCTTGAGATCGATGACTCCCAGGTTCAACTATGTAGTATGTTCAATTGAAGAGTCCAATAATGTGACCACCATGGCCGTCGATGAGCTTTAAAGCAGCCTGTTAGTCCATGAACAGAGAATGCAAGGGCAGAAGGAAGAAGAACATGCCTTAAAAGTTAGCAATACTGAGAGAGTTGGAGGAAGAGATGAGTACGAGTTTGAAGAAGAGGAACGGCTCGTGGAGCTTTCACGGGAAGAGGCCGAGGCAGAGGTCAACGGTCTTATAACAAGGCCCTAATAGAATGCTACAAATGCCACAAACTAGGGCATTTTCAATATGAATGCCCTAGTTGGGAGAAAGGGGTGAACTATGTTGAACTAGACGAGGAAGATGAGATGCTCTTGATGGCCTATATGGGGGGAAATAATTCAAAGCGTGAAGATGTATGGATCTTGGACAGTGGATGTAGTAATCACATGAGTGGCAACAAGAAATGGTTTAGCAATCTCGATGAAGAATTTAGACATTCTGTAAAGATTGGTAATGATACAAGGATGGCAGTGCTTGGAAAGGGAAACATCAAGATGGAGGTCTATGGCAGAACTCAGGTAATCAGTGATGTGTATTACATTCCCGATTTAAGGAATAATTTACTTAGTGTTGGACAGTTACAAGAAAAGGGTGTAGCCATCTTGATCCAACATGGAGAATGTAAAGTTTATCATCCAAGAAAGGAACTTATTATGCAAACTCCGATGTCAGCTAATCGGATTTTGTCATTCTTGCTACTGTTGTGTTGTCTGAATCCTCAAATTGTCTGCAAGCAACCACACAAGACCTAGCTTACCTGTGGCATTGTCGATATGGACACTTAAACTCCAAAGGGCTGAGAACTTTGTACTACAAAAAGATGGTAAAAAGGCTGCCACTACTCCAAGCCTCTACAAGGGTTTGCACTGATTGCATGGCAGGGAAGCAAAGAAGATATGCAATTCCTAAAAGAAGTATGTGGAGGGCTTCACAAAAGTTGGAGTTGATACATGCAAACATTTGCGGTCCCATTTCTCCTACTTCTAACAGTGACAAGAGGTATATATCTTCTTATCTTTATCATTGTAGGAAGATGTGGATTTATTTTCTAAAAGAAAAGTCAGAAGCCTTTACTATGTTTAAGTACTTTAAGAGCTTTGTAGGAAAGGAGGCAGGTTCTTTCATTCTTTGTTTAAGAATTGATAGAAGAGGAGAGTTCACTTCTCAACAATTCAATGAGTTATGCAAGATCAATGGCATCAAACTCCAAGTTACAACTGTCTACACCCCTCAACAAAACGGGGTAGCAGAACGAAGAAATAGGACCATCTTGAATCTTGTATGAAGTATGTTATATGAGAAAAGAATTCCAAGAGTTTCTGGCTGGAAGCAGTTAATTGGACCACTCATGTGTTAAACAGAAGTCCAACACTTGCAGTGCAAGATGTCACCCCTGAAGAAGCCTGGAGTAGAGTAAAGCCAGGAGTCGATCATTTTCGACGATTGCATTGCACATGTGCACATTCCTGACGTCAAGAGGACAAAGCTTGATGATAAAAGCTGCAAATATGTTCTACTAGGAGTGAGCGAGGAGTCAAAAGTCTATCGATTGTACAATCCCATTTCAAAGAAAATAATTGTTAGTAGAGATGTTGTGTTCGAAGAAGATGCAAGTTGGGATTGGGGGAGGAGTGTTGAGGAGGCTAAACAAGATGTGTTAGTTTGGGGTGACAATAAAGAAGAAGAAGAGAATCATGAAGAAAGTGAAGGGGAAGAAGAGAATGTTGCACCTGCTGAACAACAAGAAAATGTATCTGGCTCATCTTCAAGTAACTTTTTACAAGAAAGTCCACAAGTTCTACAAGAAGAAGAAAGAGTCAAGAGGCAGCCAATTTGGATGAAAGATTACGTTAGTGGAGAGGGTTTGGGGTTGAGTGAAGAAGACTTCAGCTTCTTAACTTAGCGATGTTCACTGCCAATGAAGATCCAGTTGACTTTGATAAAGCTGTCAATCATTCAAAGTGGAGAGCTGCAATGCAAAGTGAGATTGATGCCATTGAAAGAAATGATACTTGGGAACTTACAGTACTACCTCAAGGTGTGAAGAAGATAGGGGTAAAATGGGTGTGCAAGACCAAGTACAATGAGCATGGTGAAGTGGACAAGTGCAAAGCCCGATTAGTTGCTAAAGGGTATGCACAACGCTTTGGTGTAGACTACACTGAAGTCTTTGCACCAGTTGCAAGGTGGGACACGATTCATATGATCATTGCCTTGGCTGCACAAAAGAACTAGAATATCTTTCAACTAGATGTGAAAAGTGCATTCTTGCACGGTGAGCTAAGTGAAGCAATCTATGTTGAGCAGCCACAAGGTTTTGAGAAGAAAGGAGAGGAAGACAAAGTTTCCAAGCTCAAGAACGCCTTGTATGGCCTCAAGAAAGCTCTGAGGGCATGGTATAGCAGAATAGAAGCTTATTTTGTCAAAGAGGGATTCGAGAAATGCGATTTTGAACACACATTGTTCGTTAAAGCTGGAGAAGGAGGTAAGTTTCTGGTTGTGAGCTTATATGTAGATGACTTGATTTTTACAGGTAATTGTGAAAGCATGTTTGCCAAGTTTAAGAGCTCAATGGAGTAAGAGTTTGACATGAGTGATCTAGGCAAGATGAGATACTTTCTTGGGATTGAAGTCATGCAGTGTACTAAAGAAATTTATATTAGTCAAAGGAAGTTTGCTAGAGAAGTGTTGGAGAGGTTTGGAATGCAAAAGAGCAATTTTGTGAACAACCCTATAGTTCCTGGTGTTAAGCTAGTACAGGATGAAGAAGGTGTTAAAGTAGACGCCACTAAGTACAAGCAAATGGTGGGAAGCCTCTTGTATTTGACAGTGACAAGGCCGGATTTAATGTATGTGGTGTGCCTTGCTAGTAGATTCATGGCCAATCCAACTGTGCTTCACTCACAAGTTGTAAAAAGGGTGATGCGTTATGTGAAGGGCACTGTGAATTTGGGGATATTCTATAAGAGAAAAGGTGATGAGAAGTTGCTGGCTTATACTGATAGTGATTACGCAGGTGATATCAATGATCGAAAGAGCACATCTGGCTTTGTGTTTTCGTTGAGTGGTGGAGCTGTCTCACGGAGCTCAAAGAAGCAACCTATTGTCATATTGTCAACCACCGAGGCAGAATATGTTGCAGCAGCTTCATGTGCTACTCAAGGAATATGGATGAAGAGAGTATTGGATAAGCTCGGTCACACTCAAGGCAAATGTATCACAATTTTGTGTGATAGCAGCTCAACAATCAAGTTGTCAAGAAATCCAATCCTACATGGTCGAAGCAAGCACATCGACGTTCGTTTTCACTTCTTGCATGATCTAACAAGATATGGTAAATTGAAGCTGGTTCATTGTGGTTCTCATGATCAGGTAGCAGACATTATGACCAAGCCTCTTAAACTTAATGCATTTGTAAAGCTGAGAGAGCTGCTTGGGGTTTGTGATGTTCCAAGTTTAAACTGATTGCTTGCTGCATATCAGTCAATCAGTTTAGGGGAGGACATGCATGTTGGGGTTTGTTCTAAGTCATTAAAGTCAGTTTGTTATTTATTACTGTTAATAAACCCTAGTTATTAGGGCTAAGTAGTTAGTGTTTGAATCATTCCTGTTTTAATGTACCACGTTTGAGAGTCATGCTCTATGTGGGTTGTTGTTTGTTTAAGTTTTCTTTGTAATGGCTATATATGCATGTACTTGATAATAATGAATATGCAGAAGGTATTCTCCCATCTTGTGTTGTTTAGTTTGTAAGCTTTTGATACTTAACAACATTAAACTAAAAAAAATGATACATTTAAATGAAAGGAACAAATTACTGTCGCAACTTGCATATAACTTCAAGGGCAAGTTTGTTTCACGGGACTACCATGCCTCACCTTAATTTCTATGAGAGTCCTGGACTTCTCAAGCCTGGCTTATGCTAAACTAATCTTGATCCATGTTTGGTGCTCCGTAGGACTACAACAGAAGAACAAACTTTTAATAAGAAAGAACAACACAGGAAAGAACACCAGGAGAATGATTGGTGGAGTAGAAAAAGAACAAAGAACCAACTGATCAATTAAGATTAACCAAGCCTTGATGAACTATCCAAAAAACATAGAGACAGATCTCAACTTATCTGAAATTTTTGAAAACAAAACATATGGTTTGGCAAGGCAACCAATCCCCCAATCTCTCTCTGCTCTCCCAGACTTTATCACGTAACACCACAACTAGTTTAAACAATTTGCGAAACATTAGATCAAATCTCAAATACCAAAAGCAAAAATCAAAATCAAAATCAAACTCAAATTCACAAATATGTCTTCTTTGTCCAGCTCTTGCTTCAATGGTTCTGTACTCCGACTCTCTTTTCTTATTTCTTCTCATAATCTAAATCAGAGGTCTTTATTGCCACTGACTAGGAACCCAACTCGAATTTGTGGTAATCGGATTGCATGCAAGAACTCAAATTTCTGGTGAGTAATTAGCATTTGAACAAAAAACATTTCTTAAATCCAGAAGAAAAAAAAAATAGAAGAGCAAAGCAAAAACGTGAAATTGATCACAATTCTTACCAGGTCAAGCTACTCAGACAACAAATTGATCAAAATCTTAGCAGATCAAGCTACCCAGACACCAAAGAAATAGAAGAAGAAGAAGAAGAAGGTAGAGGGGATTGAAGGAAAGAGTGAACAATGATTAACATAAGAAAGGGAGTATGATCGAGTAAAGAGAGAAACTGAACCTTGTCTAGTTGAAGGAGACTGAAGCGAAAGATGCGAGTGAGCGATGAGAAGCGAAGAACGACCGAGCGTTGCTTCCACAGTCCGGTGAAATTTGGGGAGACTATGTAAGAAGATGCGGAAGCAGATTCGGAGACTGCATAGTCTCATTTAAGTGAGTCATTGTTTCAGCCAAACATGGGATAACTCTTATTCTAATAAATAAGACAGTCCAATCCCATCCAATCTCATGTAACAAACACCACCCAAATGTGTTCTTTCAATTTGTATGCTATTTACTTTATTTTTATGTTTATATCGATCTAGAGATAAGAATAGGATCCTCATCACAAACCTATGGGTCACTAACCCCATAAAGCCCTATTCTTTTCAGCACAAACTTTTACCCCATAAAGCCTACTATTCGTCTATTCCTTCATTTTTCTTTTAAACTTTTTTTTGTAATATATTTATTCTCCCTTTGAAAGCTTCCTCTCTTTCATCAACTTTCCTTTTTTTTTTTTAACAAAAAAGAAAGAAGAAAATACCCCTTTGATGACTTGATCAGACCAAAGAATAAATTCAAAAATCTCGTCAAAAAAAAAAAAACAATGCTTCTAGTAGAGAAGAGTCAACGTTCAGACTGTTCAGTAGAAAGAGCATCTAATTCTATTATCTAAATACCTTTTTTATTTCTTTTTTGAGGTCCAATAACAATTGGCAAAAGATGTCTTTTTAATTTTCTTTTTTTTATATTAATAATAGTTTCGCACGCGTGACACGCTTAAGCTGCGTTTGTATTCTCCCACACTAGTAGTTAAGCCGGGTCCGAGAGAACTCTAAGACTCCCAGTCCACCCCAATTCTCAGAGAGAGAGAGAGAGAGAGAGAGTCGGAGCCTCCAAAACTCTGACTTTCTCGGCCGAGAAAAATAGTCGTCGATTTTTCTTCAGCAGCTCCGCTCCGTCAAAATGAGCACCGTCGTCCAGGTTATTCATCTCTCTATTTTCTCAGACCGCGCACTTCAATTTCGATTTGTTTTGAGCTAATTTGTGCGGGTGGTTTCTGTGAATTAGGGTTTCACGAAGTCACTTGCGATGACTGTGCTATCGGAGATCGGCGACAAGACCTTCTTCGCCGCCGCGGTCAGTGCATACTTGTTTCCTTTTCTGTCATATTTTGCTGCCAATTTCCGAGTGTTTATTTGAGGTTTCGATACTCTAAATGTGATTGTTGATTCAATTTGAGGTGGTGTGGAGTAGTAAACAGTAGATTTCAATACTAATAAGAACGGCAATAGTTTCTGCTAGATTATTTTGTATCAGACTGTTAGGCAGAGCTTGGACTTTGGGACTTTTCAGCTGAGTGATAACATAGAATTTGGGGTGACCTACTTGATATACTGATGAGTTTGGAACTATGTTCGTCTATTGTTGTAATATTTGCTCTTTAGGAATTGAGCCCATGCGATATGATATGAGGCGTGTTTATGTTGTATGTATTTGTCTATTGTGTATATATGTTTTTGTCTCTGTGAGTTTCTGTTTAAAACTTGTATGAGTAAGTATCACAAGCCGGTTGAAGATCCTAACAGTGTGTATCTGTGTATCTATATACCGTTTTTGTGTGGTAGTTTAACATTGCGATGTTTGCTTGAAGATCCTTGCGATGCGCCATCCCAGGAGACTCGTTTTGTCTGGTTGCCTAGGAGCTCTAATTGTAAGCAATTTCTTGCCACGTTATATATGTTTAGCAAGTTATCAGTGGGATCTTGGATGTTTTTTTTTTTTTTCGGAGACTCAGCAATCACATACCTCAATTTTTGTTGCGTTTTAGGTGATGACTATTCTTTCTGTTCTTGTTGGCTGGGCTGCTCCAAATTTGGTAAGTACTCTGACTCTGCCACCCCAAGTTGCTTTGCCTACATAGTCTACGTCATCTATTTAAAGTTGTGGATCATTCTGTTAACCTTTGTATTACTTCTTTATTCTCATATGAATACTGAAAAGTGAAAACACTCTGATCTTAACTTACACAGCTCTCGCGGACATGGACCCATCACATAACAACAGTGTTGTTCTTTGGGTTCGGCCTATGGTCCTTGTGGGATGCTTTCAAAGGAGACGGGTAATGGATTTATTATTTTGTGGACTTCAGTTCATTGTTTTCTGCTTGTGGTAGAGTTTAATTCTGGTTTACTAAACAGGGGTGATGATGAACTTGCAGAAGTTGAAGCGGAATTGGTTGGTTTTTCTAGTTTTACTTTTACATTACTCACACTTTTACATTACTCACAACTAGGTACTCAGCTGCTTTTTGACTTAACATGTGTGGTGTCATCACTCATCAGGATGCCAAGGCGGGATCCACCAAACAGAGTAATAAGGTGATCCGACAGTTTCTCTATCTTTTGCACTTGAATGAGTGCTACTCTCTCTCTCTCTCTCTCTCTCTCTCTCTCACACACACACACACACACACACACACGTATATTATGTGTTTCAATCTTTCAAAGTTTCAATTGGCTAGTTTTGCATATTTGTTGACAGTGTTCAGACATCTTTAATTTCATTTATCATTGTGTCCCCCATAGTGTAATACGATGTGCAAAATCAAATTACCATTTGTAAGTTAATTAATAATTATGCTCATTTGTGTAACTATGGCAATTTTGGCCTTCCAGGATGACGATGAAACGAAAAAGCAGAATCGTTCATTTATCTTGCAATTCTTCTCACCCATTTTTTTAAAGGTTAGTGATCTGTGGATTATGAAATTCCATTTTTTTTTTTTGCATAAAAATCAAACGTTTTTTAGTTCTATTACTGGACACTGAAATCGTTCTCATTCTGCAGGCCTTTTCTATTACTTTTTTCGGTGAATGGGGTGACAAGAGCCAGGTGAGCATGTGCCCAACTGACTAGATCTTTAACGAATTTTTGCTTCTGCACTATTTGGTACTAAACTTGCTATCCTTCAGCTAGCTACTATTGGTTTGGCTGCAGATGAAAACCCATTAGGTGTGGTTATTGGTGGAATCATGTAAAAAAACCTATCCTTGTACTCATGTCTTGCTCCATTATGCTATTTCCAATTAAATTCTTTACTTCTTCAGAGTGAGGAATCATGTTTCTTTTTAATTTTTCTTTCAGAGGACAAGCGTTGTGTACCACTGCTGCTGTCCTTGGTGGAAAGAGCTTGGCATCTCAGATATCTGAGAAAATTGTAATTACATACACCTGAATCTGTAGACAAATTATAGCCCTGGTTATATAGTATATCATATCTGTAGACAATCTGTAGCATCAAAGTTGTAAGTTGTAACTGTTATGTTTCAGGTTGCATTATCAGGTGGAGTTCTTTTCATCGTTTTCGGAATCCAATCCTTCCTTTCGGGTTGAGGCTTGATACTTAGATCTGATTAATGATCAGTAAGTATGCAGTACCATGTAGAATATATATATATATATATATATATAAGTCCAGTGCATCAGTTTTTTTTGGTTGAAAGTCCATCAATTGGGAATACAAATTTTGATGAAGACTCTGCCTTCTGTTCAGGGATTGAAGGATGGCTCATTGAATTAACGAACCCTCATCTACGCATTGCGCAAGGGGTGTTTACAACTTACTAGGATTGCATCATTTATCATAATTCATACATGAGAGCAGTGTACTAATCAGAAAAGGAACTGATTTAAAGAGTTATTGTTTGCAAGATCAAGGCCGATATTGCACCCTCGCATCCGTGGGAGCTACACTATTGTTGCATGCATGTTTACTCTTGACTATAAATTTAAAGCATTTGATCTGCAATTTCACGTATCACGTATGATTCAAAGATACTACCTGGATGTAAGCTTTACATTATAATGGATAATATTGGCCACAACGTAATCCTTGCTTTTGGGTTAAATTGACTAATTGAGGGATCGTATCTCGTAGCCTCGTAGGTACATTTTTCTTCCCCTTAAATGAACACATTTCAAAATATTTACATTTTCCGCACACGTTTCTTTGTTTATTTGAGGGAACCGCACGTGTTTGACAGACCTTGAGGAGACTGCTGTAAAAAGTGGACGAACCAAGTCCAACTTTTAGGCTTAAACAGGCACGGATTCGAAAAAGACTAAAGAGAGACTATATAACCCTTGAGCCCAGTTTCAGAATTCGTAAACCTATCTCCACTCCTGAAAAGAACTTCACCGGAACGTGCATTTAATCTCCTCCACCTGTGGGAAAGTCTAACATTCCTGTTCAGGCCTTTTGAGAGACACCACGTTGCTGGAAACAGTTTCTGCTTTCGATTAATGTATCACCTTTCCTTGCACCGGAGAGTATGTTCCCGGTGGTATTCCATCTGCATTCTGCACTTTGGTGCAAATTAAAGTGGAGATGTAGTAATTCTTATAAACTGATGTATACTGATCCGAGTTATAACGTACTGTAAACTATAACTTTTTATTTGAAATACCACCTCTTGTCTCAATTAGACCACAGGACAACCAAGATTTATATATGGGCATTGTTCTTATGTACAGTATCTGATGTGCAGAGATATTCCTGGAAGCGCCTTGATTTTATTAACATCCCCCACTTGCGGGTTCAATTGAACTCAGAAGCCCATTGTGCCTGAGTTGTGTGCAGTGTTCTTCGGCATCAGCCTGAGCACATATGATCACCACTGACAAGCCATTGTGGTGTGCTTCTTGCATGATATTAACAGCATGATATTTTCCTCGATTTCCTGAAAATTGGATAGTTATATAACATTTCTTAGTTAACTTCACAAAGAAAGGAAAAATAGTGTAGTGCACCCTAGAAGAAAAAGAACAGGTATTGAATACCAATTCAACCAGGTGAACTTGAAAGGAGCATGAAGATTGTAATACTTTGTAAACGATTGAGCTTGAGACAGTTGGAAAGTGAATATGACTGATGTAAAGAAATAGCTTCAATATTTCTAAGAGAATATTATAAGAGTCAGTAAGAGCATAAGAGGTTTAAATTAAGCTATACCTGAGATCAACCTCAGGCTCACGAGCGGGAGTGGTTTTCTCTATAACAGGCCTTTCTAACAATCCTCCTCCTTTACCAGGTGCTGCTGTTGATACAGCCATGGGAATGCAATGATTGGTGCATGGTCCTTTACAAAGGAAGTGTTTGTCTCCTGCTAAACATGTTCTATCACAAGTTTATCATCATTCGGAACCATTCTGGCATCTATATATAGATGATAAGGGAACACTCCAGCAATGCACTATCTATTGAAAGTTTGAAACCAAGCTTTGATTTAGAGAACGGCAGCAGAAACAGAACCAAAGAGATATAAAACATAAGATGCCATCAGTTCAGTATCAGAAAAAAGGTATATCAGGAAACAAATACCATGAAACTTACATCAAAAGAATCTAAAATCACAACATGTGTCTTTCACAAGCAATGCACAGACCCAAATCTTTGGAAGTGACTACATATAAATGAAAATCTAGCGAAAGCACCCCAAACTGGTATAAAAAAAATATCCCAAAACAGAATCTGTCCTATTCCTCAAGATACTGAAAATGTGATTCAATTTCTTACCAACTGCAAAACTGACATATTCCCCAACAATGACAAGTTACACATAAACATATCAGAACATAAACCCCAGGAGACATAGAAAATTCTAGTGTACAAAAAATAAATTTCATAATTAGTCTGTAAATCTAGAAGGCAACAATTTCAACACAAAGTAAGTAAACAATTTAAGGGAGCTAGAAAATCTGCATCTAGTTCTACAGCTGCTTATGAAATAAAAGGATTTGAATGCAAAACCCAAAATCTGAATAAAGGGTATGAATTGATTGCAGAGGAAAAACCTGGTTTAGGATTGAAGGCGTGGTTAGGTGAGAGGGGCAGACTCCCACATATCTCAGTCTTTATTTCTCAGAAACAATCATTGCAGTTTTCTTGTTTAAAATTTTGTTTTTCCTCCGAGTACGAGGTAGGCCTGTGAAATGGGTCTGCTTGGGCGGGCCCTTAAAGCATGATGGCCTTACCCGGCCCAGGGACTCATCTAGCCCTAACTATTAAAGTGGCTCTGGGCAATATGAGAGCGCGCTAGGTTAGACAATATAATGTTGTACAAATTTACTATAAAGTTTTTTCAAAATAAAAATAAATAAAAGTAAATCGACTCATCTAGCCCTAACTATTATAGTGCTCTAGGCATCATGCGAGGCTAAGTTTGCTAATCTTGTACGAACCGACTCTAATGCTAGGATTTTGGCACACAAAAAGATATGATGCGAGGCTAGGCACACAAAAAGATATGATGTGATTTGCTAATCTTGTAAGAATTTAGAGTAAAACTTTTCTAGAAAAAAAAAAAACTAATAATAAATTAAATAAATTTTTTCAAATCATGAGTTTCACCCAAAACTGTTGATTATAGCACATGTAATTTTAGACAAAATATCATGTTCTTCCTTTCTCACCAAATTCTCCTTGTTGGTAAACCATGGTTTTTAAGAAATTCTACCCGACCTCCAATACGTTGGCAACTTCGACTTGAGCGCACTCTCAGATTTCCTCTCGATCGGTTAGTCCTGAAAGTTCACTTTTCTTCCCCAGTTGTTTACCCTTTAATGTGGTGTCATTGTTTGCAATGAATTGAAAGAATGAAAAAAAAATAATTGAAAAGCCCTTCTAGTATCAAAGAAGAGATTAAAGAAAGTTTTATGGATATGAAATTTGCTGCACCATTTTTCTTGACAATTGTGCATCTCAGAAAGTCAATTGATATATATAGTGTCACTGCTTTTGCTCGAGCAAACCCACAAGTTTCCAACCAAAAATGAAAAAGAGAAAAGAAAAGATGATGCACGAACTACTTGGTAGCTTGGTGTAGACAGGATCCACACAATTCAAGTATAATGACTATAACCAAGTAACTCGATAACATATTTGAGTTTGGTCCGATCAGTGACATAATTTGGTTATAGTTAAGTGTAGAAACGATATGTGGATGCATCAGTGATGATGTTCCTCAAACCACCGACTGTGGAGGCCAACATAATGAACACTCCAATGAAAATGGAAACCTGCACAAAACGGAGTCGTAAATAAATGCTTGTCACTCAACTTTTCTCTGTGTTTACATTTCTATTGTTCCAAAGAAATTGATCTATTTTGGTTACCCAGTTGATGAACCAGTTGGTGCTGAATCTCTTTGGTTTCTTGATAATCAGCCACATTATACTAGGAAGCTGTAAAATTTGCATGCTTGAGATGATTAGTTTCTTGCTGATGATTTGTAAGAAAAAAAAAAAAAGGAAAAGAGAGGGTGAATTAATGAGAGAAAGACTTACAAAGTATGAAGTCGGGGCAAAACCAAATCCGCCGAAGAAACCAAGAAGGTCTCCAAAGAAAGGGAAGGTGACTCCGACAAACAATGTGAATGCTGAAAGAGACAGAAGTATGTATTTGAGTTATTGGTCAAATGATTGATCAAAATTAAACACATAATATGATTTACGCAAACGAATGGGAATCTGACCAACATAAGCTGATCTAGCAACTAGTCTAAGTGCCACTCCAGGTGGGAAGTTCAGTTTTTTCATCATCATCCTCTCTAGCAGGTCAAAAACTGGCATAGCATAAACCTACACATGCAATTTTTCAGTCACGTTCATGTTGGTAGCGAACATAATTTGATAAACAAATTTGGTGAGCGTAGTAGTACTCTTTTACCTGATAGCTGCCAATTACATGGACAACAACCATTAAATTTGCAGATGCAATGAGCCAAGCAGGTCTCTTGAGATCCACTAGCACATTATCATCAACATCTTGCCCAAAAGCCCAGTAACCGATGAGGGCCACCGGGAAATAGCAAATTGCATTGATAAAATAGGCTCCGACGGCACCTTTCCACATCGGTATTCTTGAAGGCCTCTCTGGAGTCGATGGAATTGTGGCCTGAATTTCAAGAGCCACAGCATGTCCGGCAAATGCAAACGAGATTTGACCAAGGGAATTGAACACCCGGAACATGTAATCAGCTGAGCTAGTTTTCTTGTATGCATAGCTAACATTGTCGACCTGGCCTTTACTTAAGCAACCAGCCCAAGCTATTGTTGAATAACTGCACAATAATAAGATCTTCAAATGAGTACATGTTTTTTATTTTTTCTTGGTGATAATTTGCATCAAAGCCAACTAAAAGAGTTAATGATGCTGTGCTTTGTAATGAGTAGGACTATATGATCAACAAACTGCTAATAAAAGCTACAGTATAACTTCTTTAAATTAATTCATCAATAAATTGATATATCGCTACATTAATATAATTTAGGTGGTCCCAAGTCCCAACATTATTAATTTATAGAGGTTATATATTAAGAATTTGCGTCTTAGTAACTTTTTGTGATTACTTCCTATAATCCTATTACAAACAGATTTGTTGCGACTAATAGACATTTCTCAGTTGGGAGTTGTAACAAATCAAACCTACTCGATGGACTCTATTGAATTCCAAGAGTAAAGTTGGAGTTGGAAGTCAGACAAAGAACTCTATACCTTAGTGACATGATAGCTGCTGCTAGTGAAACACCAGCGACAGAGTTGAAATTGGGAAGCTGGGAGAGGACGAAATGAATGGAACCAAAGATCAAAATCCAGTAGGATTGCTTGACTGGTGTGCAACTGGAACATGCCATCTCCAAAAACTGCTTCAGACACTTTCCCCCAGTGACCATGTACACTATGTCACACCCAACTTGGACAATTAACTGCTGCGGAAGCACGATCCATGGCCCGAGTTTAGGACCGAAGGCGTGTCGACCAAGGTCTATGTATCGGTCGAAGCGAACCCCTGGAACACATTCATGGAGTTGTATCATCTGCCACATTGTGTTCAAGGTCATGCACCAAGAGACTGCCAGTACCATTGTCCCTGGACCCCTGAAATAGAACAAACAATGAAGTAAAAAGTTTAATTACTTTGGTGAGTGGTCTATAAGTACAAGAACCCTGTTTGGTTAAGTAGTTTGATTGAGTAATCCTCAGTATAGTACCATCCTAAGTAGGCCATGGCATATGGTAGGCTGAGGACACCGGCGCCTATCATGGCGGTGACAGTGTGGAAGGTGGAGTACCACCATTTGGCTCGGCGCGTGGTGTCTGCCTCCTCCTTCCATTTGTTGTCTGAAAGAGCTTCCTGCTAGAGTTTGGAACATGAAAATCAGACAAACAAAGAGTGAGAATCGAGAAACAAGTACCAAGTGTATGATTGATGTTAGTTAACTAAAGGGTGGTAATGCTCACCTTTGGAGGAGGAGAAGTTGTAACCATCTTTTTAGCAATGAAGACAGAGAAGCACTTTCAGTGTGGGAGTTCAGTGATCGTCATCATCTATATAGGGCTTAGTGACCTGAAAAAGCTAAGCCAAAGTGTTAGAATGGAACATAGAAAGAAAAGTTGGATGCGTACATTGCTTACCCACAAGTGCTTTTTTAGATTAATCAGATAAGTAGAGGAAATAAAATCATGCAGGAAGCAGTAAATATTTTAAGTTGAGACAGCAATCTTTTTGTATACTTTGGGAAAAGATGGCAACCCACTACTGAACTAGTTTACTGAAGCAAAGAATTGTGATATACTCCACCCACTAAATGACCCAAACCAAGGAATCTTAGGACCCCATTTTGAAAACACCATGAAGCTCACCTACCCATTTTCTTTCACATAAAAGACCTTTTATGCAATTTTTTTTTTATCCTAGTTTTAAAACCAATGATGAAAATTGTATGTTGGTGGGTGAATGGATCCTTCCTAATGTCAATCAGTACAATTATAACACAATAGCTTTATAAATAGGGCGTCAGCTTTAGGGGGTGATGATTAAAGGCAAAGGATGCTCTTCATGCTTTGTTGGTGGTGTCTTATTCTTCTTCTTTTTGGGAGGCCAGAACTGACTGCAAGCCACTGCTTACCACAAAATTAAAAGCCACTGCTTACCACAAAATTAAAGCTAAAAGTATCATATTTAGTTTAATCTTACGCCGAATTAACGTCATGTTTATATCACTTACAATAATGACCATACTAGAAATGCAACTGGGGATTGAATTTTACAAACAGATATCCCAGAAAAACTGTCCCTATCCATTACCTACAGGCAATGCCGTGGACCGAGAAGTGTGACTTCTGCTTTAGTTTTCGTCTGTTTTCCCGAACACTGGCTCAGGGCATTTTCTCTACCCTTCTGGCCCCCCAGGGTCTATAAGTAGTAGTAGACTACTAAGCCCTTGGTCATTTCCCATAAGCCCCCTCATGTGTTAAAACGGGGATCATTGATCAAGGCATTGAACACCAGCATGTTTGCTAATGCTAAATATATAAATATATGAAACTTGTTTAGATAAAACTGTGATCCATAAAACTGTTTGCTAATAGGTCTCCGAAATTAATAGATAAAACTGTGATCCATAAAATTAATATATAAATATGCCAGTCTACTACTACTACTACTACTAACAAGCAACACTGTTGTTAACCCATAAAGCCTCCTCCTGGCATATTAGGCCCTTGTTGTGATGAAACTTGTCCTTGCGAAAGTAATTGTGACCGGCCTTGACCATAAGCTTGACCCATTCCACCCCCAACCAACTGTTGCTGTTGGTGTTGTTGCTGCAGTTGCTGCAGTTGTGGAATTTGCTGTTGTGACTGGAGCTGCGAGAGCTGCTGCTGTTGCATCTGAGGATGTTGCTGCTGTTGTTGCATCTGCGGAAGCTGCTGCTGCTGCTGCTGCTGCTGTTGCATCTGTGGATGCTGCTGTTGTTGCATCTGTGGATGCTGCTGCTGTTGTTGCATCTGCGGATGCTGCTGCTGCTGCAGTTGCGGTTGCTGTTGCTGTTGTTGCATTTGCGGATGCTGCTGCAGTTGCGGTTGCTGTTGTTGCTGGAGCTGCGGCTGCTGTTGCTGCATCTGTTGTAGCTGCGGCTGCTGTTGTTGCATTTGTTGCATCTGCTGCTGCTGACCGCCTACTTGTGGCTTAAACACAACCATATCCTGAACCGATGGTAGACTTAGCTTTAATAAGAAATTAAAACAAAGTTACAATGCCGAGCCACAACCTCATTTTGGAGAACCCCACAGGCCTCCATTTAAATTGGAACAAAATACAAATAAAAATTGCATTTTATGCATGGAACCTTCAGCATCAAAAGCAACTTGTACAGGCAAGATTCCCATCTTCCCGGAAATACAGGGTTACTATTCATTTTGCAGGTTGCTTTTGATATTGAAGGTGCCTCACATCTATGTTGAGGATCTACAAGCTCAGGGTGGTGGCAGTAAAAACTTTACTTTGAAAAAGGAATCACAAAGCAGTAATAAACTGGCATAGGTACATAACAATCTCACCCCTGGGAAAAGCATTCCAATCAAGCGGCAAGCTTTGTCCGAAACAGAGAGCAGTAGTGTCTGAGACGGCAATTGGATGACAGCACACTGAAAAAGTGGAAATCAGCTTTAAGACAGTTTGTATCAGAAAAATAATCATTAGTTGAAATCAGCTTTAAGACAGTTTGTATCAGAAAAATAATCATTAGTTTCTTATTTACATTGCAATAGACTAATCAAATAATATAGAATACATTGACTAGCTTTGACCCTGAAGCTGCAAATGAATGAGCACCAGAATCCAGAAATCACCCCACTTCAAGGTGAGCATTATCCAGCCAAAAATACCAGTAATTAACTCAAAGAGAATAGTTTTTATCACAGGATTAGAACAAATAATTTAATGCAGTTTCATTTCCAAAACTAACTATTCTACAACACCAGATTTCAGACCCTGTCATTAATATTTCATACATATATAATTATATACTAAGACAATATCATTATTGGACTATTGGAAAAGAGAAATAATGGAGAGAGTACTACAGATAGGGACTTTATGTAATTCAATAGCAATGGTGAGGGTAATACAAATAGGGACTTTCACAAAGAGCACAGCTTTACCCTCAAATTAAAATGCATTAGGGGTTATTTTGTCCTTTCAATGTTGAGGGCAAAGTTGAAAATCCTCTTATTCAACAGTAAAGAAGGTGCTTACTTTATTCCATACCCCCCAAAAGGGAAAAACAGAAAAAGAGAAGAAAAGGTCCAGAATGTAATGAAAAGCTCAAAATTTCATGTACACTCACATTGGAATATGTTCACTGGGGTTAACAGAAAGGAACTATCACAGAGAGAGAGAGAGCTTACAAGCTTCTTTTCTTGCAACTGCCCAAGAAATCCATGCTGATTCATTGCCCGAAATACTAGAAAGTCTGCCCTTCCCACATATTGCCTGAAATAATATAATAACTCGGAATAATCAGGAAAACTCAGAGACAAACACCTCGACTGGATGATATATAGATAAAATACAAGAGGGAAAGTTTTCACTAAACCAAAATTACTTGTTATTCATGTGATCCTGAGATATGAGCCTGACTATTTGCATTGTCGGTGGCCAGTTTGCTGCAAGCCTGAGAGTGCAAAGACATATGTCAACTAAAATAGCTAAGATGCCCTAAATATGTTATTGACATAGCACTAAGGACATTTAATATAGGGCCAGTATACTACGTTGCATAGAATCAGGACTCTGACAGTGGAGGTTACTTGAGAAAACAAATTCACCATATCATCCAATAGCTTTCTAGTAAAGGTGCCAAAAATCAAGTCAAGTATGACTTACGTCTCAGATGCTGTAGCACTTCTGTATCCCTGACAAAGAGAGAGAGACTTTGTGAATATATTGACCAACAGAGTAATTGGTGTTATTGTAAAAGATAAATGGGCTAAACACTCCATGTGGTTAGGTCCTGAAACAGACATCTCTGTGGTTTATTTGATGACACTCCCTCATAGTTTACTAAAATGTTTTCCAATAGGCATCATTGCCATACACATGCTTATTTGAAAAAATAATCACTAGTGGAATGAAAAAACTTGCAGATGTATGCGTGTCACCAACAATTTTCCTAGAAGTTGAAAGTAAAAGGCACACAACAGTATATGAACATAATATAACAGTGCAAACTTATTAACCGGGGGCGGTGGCGGGGGAGAGGAGAGGATTGGAATCCTTTTAACAAGTATAAAAGGTGTGAAAGGGAAATTCATGAGGCATCCGGAAACATACCTCCAATCTAGTAATAAACACAGGTTGCCCTTGTCTCTGCCCAGATAAGTTTCCCTGCATGTGTTTGATCATCCAATAACAAGTGAGAATCACATATAGAGAGCCAACCTGGAAGTCATGATTATTTAAAAATCTCCCGGACTATTTAACATTAAAATGTTTCCACCAGCAATTTACAAACCCAACTTTTTTGTTTTCCAAAAGTATATACTAGACTTACCTCCCACACTTTCACATATTTGGATTGTGCAGACTGCAGAGCACTTGACGTCTGTTGTGACAACGGCACATTAGAAACTGAACTATTGTTTGCACCAAGTGACTGCATCCCAGATTGTGCCTGTTGAGACATGCCTGGAGTGGGAATCATTGTCCCAGTTCCAGAGGAGGTACCTGATGAACCAAGGCCACTCATCATGTTTGGAGTCATTCCAATGCCACTTTGAACCATCTGGGGTCCTGAGAGATTTCCTTGACTCATGCCAGGAACAGATTGGCCGATGCTAACACCACCTTGGAGGTTACTCATTGGTTGCGACATCCCAAGGTTAGAATTTCCAGACACATTGGAAGTACCTGAAGTAAATGAACCAAGACCTGTGCTCTGAGCAACCTGTGCAAGAGTGTGAGGCCCTGAAGATGAAAATACATTTTGAGCAGCAGCCACCGAAGATGCCATTCCACTCGATATCATGTTTGATACATGCATGGCCATAGGATTTTGACCCATGTTTTGGAGACCTATAGAAGATCCTCCAGATAAGGCCGCAGAATTCATCACGCGTGCTTGAGAGATATTATTGAGGATGCTACCCACAGGACGTAGTTGATGTGTCACATTACTCACTATAGGTTTCAAATCTGGCACACTCTCATTGTTTGTAATCATCTCACCAGAAGATGGTGAAGAAGTTTGCAAGGTTGGAACTCCTTGGGAAGGAGGACGAACATGTGCAAAAGCAGGTCCAGCTACCATTGAACTTACAGTGGTTGGCTCCTAAAAATAAAATGATATCAGAAGTCTAAAACTACTTGAGTGATTCCGATAAGGAGAAAAAACATAAAGAACTTCATTTTTATTTTAATAAAGCATGAAAACCAAATGGAAGACTAAGAAATTTACCACTTTCACTGTCGCAGGAGGCACATTGTTAACAGAAACTGATGGCCGATTCATAACAGATCCATTCACTAAAAATTTGAAAAAGAAAACAAAAGAAAGGGGGTTAAGTCACGAATATGGCTGGATAAACAAAAGCTAACTAAGGATAAGTACTTTCATTTCTGTTTTGGCCAATCAGAAGTACTTTCATTGAATGTTAAAAAAAAAAAAAACTTTCATTGAATAAAACAAAAAATAACTAATGTTTAGTATAATAAAATGGCAACACAAAAAGGGATGAGCATATCGACTGCATATACTACCGGATGGCATAGAAGTTGGAGGTGGCCCTGTCACTGATGCAACAGGAGCTATGTCCATCTTTACAGTACTCGGATTTGAGGGCAAAGTTGTACTTCCGGGACGACTTAAAGTAGCCCGGGCCTCCATAAAATTCTCTGAGATTAGAACGAGAAAGTGGGGGTTTTTCACATTATCAATCGGTGGATCTGCCGCCCGGGGGTTGCGCTTTCCCTGCATTGGCAAAGTGGTCATAATCGTGCCCAGTTTCTAGTGATCTAATAGTTTAAAATTGGAAACAAAATATTCAGTCTGGCAATATTTGAGCCATCTCCCTATTGTATCGTCAACATTCATTGCATGTCATTAACAAAATAGATAGTGTTTAAATGTATATGATACCAGAAAAGGAACTATATTATTGGTTCATGATGTCTAAGCTTTTAGAGTCCAGCTCTAAAGCTCACCAGAGAACTATTGCAAATAAAGTTTCATCAAGATGCTGACTTAGCAAGATATACAGACAATAAACTAGGCAAATGCTTAAAATGAAGGACAATAAATAGAGTTAAGCCAAGATCATACCGCATTGTAAATGGCTCTGAGTTTAGGAAGCTGTTTCGGACAGATGACTGACAGAGAAACAAGGCACTGGATAGAAAATTAAAGAATTAAGGCCCATTAGTGATGAAGTTCCACCCTCATGAGAAAAGGAACAGCTACATTAACATAAACATTAAGAACAAACTACCTGTGCAAATGATTTAGCAACAGCCTCAGCATCATACAGACGGCTTTCGGTTTGTGCATCAATATTTTCACTCTTCTCCACATTTTGAATTTGTGGTCTATAGACTGGAGTGGGCAGGGGATGAGGGTTACTAGCAGCAACAAGAATGCAATGCTTTTGAAAATCCACATTTTGTTGATTTTGGCTTCCATTTTGAACAGTAGGGAACATCTGAGTAATGCATCAGTAAGAATAGTAAATGTTAAGCACATTACAATGAGAATGCAATCATTTACAATCCTTAACTTCAATTTAATTCTAAAAAATCAATAGATTACAGCATATACTATTTGTAAGTTAAAATTTAACTCAATTCTCCAAATTCTTTGCAAAAAACAAATTGTACGCTATTTAATTCAAGAACTTATCTTTAGCAGTAAAACATGCTTTCACCTCTCCCATGGACTAATAGTCAGCAGTGAAACAAAGATTTTTTTATCTCACACAATACATTTAATATATGCATACGTATGCATGTGGATGCTTGCATCTGTACCATGGACTTATCTTTAACAGTAAGACATGCTTTCATCTCTCCCATGGACTAATATCATCAGTGAAACAAAGATATTAATATCTCACACAATAAATTTAACATATGCATACGTATGCATGTGGATGAGTGCATGTATACCTATGGCTTTAGTATAGATGGAAGCACTGCCAACATATATTATTACTTTAGTTTTTATATAAACATATACATATAGATGGTTTAATACGGACTAATATGGCATACCATTAGGGCTTCAGAAAGCCCTTCTGCAATTGCAGCATCACTAAAACCACCACCTGCTAAGGGAATAGCTGACAGCCATTGTAAGAAACGATCAACATCTCTTGTCCAACCACTCCGTTGTACCAAGCAACCTGCATTCAGTCTGTATGATTATATAAAGATACTGAGCTACAGATTACAGTAAAAATGTGGAAGTCTATAAAGACACTGAGCTAATACTGGTTGCACTGAAGACATTGAATTTTCTGCGCATCATCCAGCTGCAATGCGATTAAAATTCATAACATGCAAGGCATGATATATCTTACATAAGTGACAGTTATTACTAGAGAAACTTCCAGTTTATAGCCAAGTTTTCCTACTAAGAGGAAGGGAAAAACTTTTAATTCTTTTTTCAGTTCATGCATCTATTTGTGTTCCAATATCAAAGTTGCATAATATAGACAAGGCGATATTATGCACAAAGAGTAACTACATTTGTATAATGTTTACTAGAGAATTATTTGACTTTGTATCAGCGGTTTGAATGGTGTTAGTATACAGGAGGAATGCTAGCCAGAATCTTAATTCCACAAGAATTTGTTACCCCAGAAGAAAACTATAAATTACAAAGTCATAATTGGGTAATAGTTAATAAAGCGAGTAAAACTACATACCGGAATAAGATCCATGAGTATTGAATGTGACCAAAGACATCTCAACAATAGAAGTGGAGGGCTTCTGCATTTCCAAAGCAAATAATGTGTGAGTACAAATACAGCTAGCAAGCTAGAACTAAACTTATTGAGGGATTCTTAATGCTATCTTCCTGTTACTGTTTCTGGTTTACGACTGGTGACAACTGATAACTTATTATTCACAATGTATTATTTGAATCTAGTCAAAGAAGGCACAAACACTAAACACATCTAAATTGCAGGTTGACCTAAGTATATTATTTGCTTGACTTGAACCCTACAAAGGCAATGGATGAAACCTAAATGCAATCTGCCACAGGCCAAACACAACATGGATACATCTTCAGATAAAGTTAGTGCTTTGATGTAAAAGGCTGACTTTAGATCAACAGAAGAATATATGAACAATTAACAACCCCCCCCCTCCCCCACCAAAATAAAAATTTCTTCTTTAAACAGCATGACCAATTACGAGTTCTTAAAGAATGCCTTCAAATACAGATATAAAGATAGACAAGAAATATAAAGTCCAATACAGGGAGAGATTTTTTAATGCCTTAAAGGAGATTCAAGTATATTAGTAGAAAAAAGAAGCATACCTGACCACTTAACTCGTTTCCAGAGAAAGACCTGCAAGCAAACATAAATCAGAACTGGCATATAGATATAGTATTACCTACAATGTCATCCACGTTAACAGTACAAATGATATTGAGAGTATAGCAATGGCATGTTTAATAAACATTAAAATTCATAAATGCCTCTAGAATGAGGAATAGAATTAATCAGCATCGTTAATCTTCCAAATATAACCGCAATTAAGGTGCCATACAGCTGGCCAATTATTAACTATTTCAGCTCTTAACCATCGGTATCTGGGTTTGTTATGTGCAAGAAAATGAAACTATAGGTGGAAAACTGAGCCTGATAAAATCCATCATCTGTACAACTGAGGAGAACCATGTATACCAAGAATGTATGACTGAGATGAGTTTTCTGGAAACTGGTATATACCCCAACATCCAGAAGTTTATAAGATAGAAAACACAGCCAGAAACTATTAGAACTTACAATCTGGTTGCATGACAGCACTCAAATGACCTAGACCATACCCAAAATGATTACTAGTAACATTAGTTGGTATGAGAAAAAAATCAACTTAAAAGATGGCAGTTGGTAAACTCGTGAAACAATTAAGAACCG
The DNA here is from genome assembly GCF_958449725.1 of Rosa rugosa. Taxonomy (NCBI): domain Eukaryota; kingdom Viridiplantae; phylum Streptophyta; class Magnoliopsida; order Rosales; family Rosaceae; genus Rosa; species Rosa rugosa. The sequence goes on along the minus strand of NC_084824.1, from coordinate 7,555,079 downwards.
CTATTCGGCATACAAGTCTCTTTCTGTCTTTTTTATTTGTGCACCAAACTAAACAAGATATTAGGACTCTCCAATCTTTCCAGGTAGTCCTTAAATGCAATAATCACAATCTGCCAGAACAGTTACTTGTTTAAGCCTACTACTATATGCATCCTTCAAATCTCTTAGGAAAAACAAACATCAGAAGATTTTTAGTCAATTTTTGACCATTTCAAGTAACTAACTATTCTCCAAATATTATTATATCATGTAAAAAGGAGATTTCCAAGGATTTATCTTTGTGCAGGTAGTAGCTGGAAATGAGATAACCTAAACTGCTGGATCTCACAACTAATCGGCCAAATTGACTTACGCATCTCACAAGTTACAGAACTGATAAGGATACAAGACATATCAAAAAACATATATCACAATTCATAAGTACTCCTTAAAATGATATGAGAACTTGCAATTTCTACAACCTACATCAAAATGGAGAGAGAAGAGAAAAGCAATTCATGAATACTCAGCGAATACTCCAGGAGAAAATAGAAAAATTACTAAAAAACAAATCACCAGACCTCACAATCTTGTCTAAATAATCTACAACAATGGGTTTCCAGAAGGGGCCCATTGCCGCTGTGCCTTCAACAGCGATGATCAGTTGTTTCTCAGCCATGAAGGTTTCTGTGTGATAGAATTGGGGATCCTCTTTTTGGGATTGCATTGGCAACGTCGGGATTATTTATCTTAATTTCATTGACCAGCACACGTGTTTCCTTTTTCTCTAGTTATTGACACGTCTATGAAAGATTTTAACTTTATGGACTATCAAACAAAAAGGAAAAACTATCTATGCATTATCGACCACATATAAGATTTAAGTGATTAATTTCTGTATTATAGCAATTGTAATAATAACATAATGATAATAAAAGGGGTCAACATCGACTATAGACGTTGCGCCAGTATGATCGCTCCAATAAAATGGAGCATGATTCCAGCTCCAAGATGTCTGAGGATTATTCCTCTCCTATATTTGAGTACGGGAGGAGACAGACAGTTGGCTCAGTATATCACTTGTCAACAAGCAACAGTTCAGCATCGCGGAGGTGATCACTGCCTGCAAGCTTCTGAGTGAATTTAGGATAACTAATGACTTGTCATGTATTACATTTATGTCAAACATAGGTTTGAATTACCATAAATGTCCAGCTCTTCCACAGCGAGCTTATAAAAACCACAGCTTAGAAGTTTTCTAATTCAAGTCGGACAGCTTTGTTAGTTGAACTCACATCTACAACAATAATGTACATATCATATACAACCCAGTTTCCATCACTAGTTGTTCAAAGTCAAACTTGGTACATTCTATAGTTAAGCCAAGTCTATGTATGGTTAGTTTATAAATAGGGATTCAATGGTTCATTCAACACTTTTATCACCTTCCTAAATATGCCAACTCAAAACTGAACTAAAATTATGACTCCAATTTTCTAAAGCCGCAGAAACAATCACCCACTCGAGTCCATGAATAGTAACACATAAACCCTAAGATCAGGTTCCATCACTAGCTGCATATGGTCACATGGAAATTCTACAGTTCATGCTAAATAATTCTATCAGGTTCCTCTATACCCTACCTCCAGTTTCAAAATTGAACTAAAACTATATGATTCCAAGTTCACAGCCCTAAGAACGAATCACAGAGTGAGCATGTTCAAGTAACAAAAGCGAAATTCCCAAAATCAAATTCAATTCAAGCGTAAACAGCAATCAAATGACTCAAAAGATAGAGAAACCGAAACCCTAGCCATTCACCGAACAAAACGGTAGACTGAGTATAAGAAATTACGACCTGATGATCTTCTCGACGTAATCGGAGACGACGGCTGACCAGTAAGGCCCGATGGCCGCCGTGCCTTCAACGACCACGATCAACTGCTTCTCCGTCATCGTGCGGTTGGCGAAGACCGTCAACCGTCTCGGAAATGCGGGAATGCGCGAGAGCTGAGGGAGCCGGAGACGGAATCGGAAGACGAAACGCCGCCGTATGAGGCGGAGACGTTTGAATTTCCCACCAAATAGTAGGAATACTAGTAGCGAGAACAGGTTGGGGCTCTTCTTCTTCTTCTTCTGGTGCTGAAAATGTAGAGCAGGGACGCATTGCTTTGCGAGAGACCAACCTGGGAGTCTCTATAAACGGACGGTAACTCTTGCTGGACCGAGACCAAAACGCTGCGTTTCGGCTGTGGAGGCTTTGCTAATGCAATGTATCTGTACATGATTTCGCCACATTTGGAAAGTAAATATTTATGTTGACATTAACTCTCTTTCATCTTGTAATTTTTGGTATTGAGTTAATTTGTTTAAACAAATTTTGTATAATAATCCTTAAATGGTTAATAATGAGATTGGCAGAGAGAGAGAACGAATTGTTACACGTCTCTCTTATAGCAACTCCAACAGTTTTTTTAAAGAAATTATATTATAGGACAGCAAAAGTCAAACTTTAGCATCTTTTTCTTCTCCAATCCCAATAAATTTCTTATTTTACAGCAATCTCTAAAATCTCCATAATTTATTCCTTAAAATTTTAGAGATTGCTGTAAATTTAGGAAATTTTGTTTTCTCTTTCCTCACTATTCTTAAAATGAGGATAGTTAACTCCAACTCCAACAGATTCTCTATTTTACAGCAATCTTTAAAATCTCCATAATCCTTCCTTAAAATTGTTATAAATTTAGGGAATTTGGTTTTCTCTTTCCTCATTATCCCTAAAATGAGGATAGTTATAGGGAATCTTATGAAGCAAAAGAGGCTCATTCTTCTCTAAAATAATAAAAAATCAAAATATGTGGAAACTGTTGGAGTTGCTTAGTCTACTAGGTTTCGAAGAACCGTAAATGACTATAATCATTAGATGTCAAATATCGGTCATGACTTTTAGTTGTTCATATGACGGTAGTCATTCCAACTAGTAAAGTCATTATCACTTACGGGTGGGGTGGGATTAAATACAAATAGACAACTCGTGTTCTCGTAATCCTTAGATGGTCAATAATGATCGAGATTGGTAAGGAGATATAAGAGATTGGTACACCAAAAAACATTAAATGACATCTGATAGTCAAATGTCAATCATGACATGATGGTGGTCATTCTAGATAGTAAAATCATTATCACTTATGGCCTTATGGGTAGTGTGGGATTAGGTTGAGAATTATTAATTTTTTCTCAAAAAAATAATAATCACTTATCAAAATCATAGAATTTTTAGTAAAGAGTTAACTATTTGTCCAAATTTCATATATATAAATACAAAACTCGTGTTTTTGTAGTCCTTAAATGGTCAATAATGAGATTGATGCAAATAGAAAAAAGATTGGTATGTTGAGAATATATACATCCCACATGGGAAAAATAGGATATTGCATATGGGTTTATAAGGGTGGTTTGGGCTACTTCATCCATTGTCAATTGGTTTTGGATGTGAACTCCAGATTACTTTATATCAGAGTAGGTAGCCCACGTGTACATGTCTCACGGGCTCCACGTCACTCAAAGTTAAATTACTTTAACTAGAGAATTGCACCGAATCCCATGAGACTCAACTGAATATTTTGTACACGTTCATGTCTTGATGCTTTGAACGTTTGAAAAGTCTTATTTTCTATTGTATTGCGCTTTTGCCAAGTTGACATATATTCTTCAACTATATACATCATTTTTTGCTTTTTTTATTTTGGTTTGCAAGTCGCGTGAGTTGTACAAAACTCTTATAAACAACTTTTCCAAGAAGTTGATGTAGCATTGGAGAGAATTTTCTATTTGATATTATTTTAGTTAGAATCTGTCAACCATCGATGTCGATATCTAAACAAATTTCCTCTCAATTTCATTTTTGATTAAAAAGAAACTAACTATTTTTTCCTTTTTTTTTTTCAAAAAAGAATTGTAATTCTATTTCCCCAATAAAAATTATTAAAATCGGTTGACATTCTTCTAGAAAAATAAAAATGAGAGAGAGTGGTGGAGCTAAAGACAAATCTGAATGATAGTTGGTTCAGTTGGTATGTGCGTGTCTATGGTTGAGTCCCAATTCAAATTTGATTTCTGTTGCCAACATTTTTAAATTGGGTCGCGTGACTTGTAAGTTTCCAGCGGAAATTCATACATGAAGGATGTAGAGACATGTACATATCCTACGTCAGTCTTTTAGAGTCGAGATTGTAGATCTGTCCTGATACGGAGGTGTATGATAACCTTCTCTCTCTAGACTTTTTGTAATAAAAAAAAAAGTAATAATAATAAAGACAAATCCGAATGAAGAGCGTGTGTCTGTGAAATTTGATTTCTGTTGCTAACATTTTTGAATTGGGTCGCGTGACTTATAAGTTTCCAGCAGAAATTCATACATGAAGGATGTATCCTACGTCAGTCTTTTAGAGTCGAGATTGTAGATCTGCCCTGTATACCTTCTCTCTCTAAACTTTTTGTAACAAAAAAAAAAGTAATAATAATAAAGACAAATCCGAATGAAGAGCGTGTGTCCGTGGGTAGAATGTAAACCTTGGCTGAGAAGGAAACGAAACCAGTACGAAACAGTCTCAGAAAACGACCCGAATCAAACCCTGTCTAGCTTTCAATAACCAGAGACGATCCTCAGTCTCCAAGTTGCTCAAGCTTCTATATTTTCTCTCTTCTGATTCTTGCTGGGTTTTAATCAGAATTTGATTTATACCAGGGGACTCTTGGGTTTTGAAGATTGTATGATTATCTAAGAGCTCTGAGGAGATTTTAGGGACTCGTGGGTTTTGCTTACTTGGAGAAGATGATGCTGCATTTTCGAGACCCAGCAAACCTGAAGACCAAGAAGGTAGTTTCTGGGTGCCTTTTTTTTTTTGATGGCTTTTTGTACTGATTAAGCTTCTTGGGTCTTCTTGGTTTTTTGATTTCATAGCCTTACTGTATACACTGAATCAAAATTTCTGTTCTTTTGCATAGACCCCAGTTGGGTTTGCTTTAGTTTATTGTGTGAATAGACTTGTTTAGGACTCAAAGAGTGAGTTTATAAAAAGAGAGTAAATTTGATGAACATCCTTGATTGGAAATCTAGTCAATTTGGGGGAGATGGGTATTGGAGGTTTTGAGGGGAATACACAAAACTTCATCTCTGTTTCATAAGTTATAAACTCAGCATTATAGTTGTTGTTTATGTAGTTAATGACTTCCCAATGTGTTGTTAATGGGGACAGATTGTGTTTGAGGAGGCGTATGCTGCTTGTGATTCTGCAACACTTGAACAGCTGAAAGAGTTGAGCTCTAAGCGTAGGATTCTCGAGGAGTCAACTAATGAGAGCAGCCCCATTACTAAGGCCATTGCAAGGGAAATGTCTGGAGGGTTAACTTCCCAGTCTCAACAGGTAATTTTTCAGTTTACGGAAATGTTTTGTTTATATATATATATTTTTCAATTCTCTGTTTGTATTTAGTCTAGTATGAGTAAACAGTTGTCCTTCAATCTTCACGGCATTTAGGTTGTATGATAATGTTACATGAAGAACTTGCCTGCATTGGTACTATTAGTTCTTTTTGTTTGCATCTAGTGATTATGTGATCCAGTCTCTAGTTACTGTTATATTTATTCTAGTATTGTTTCTTCCTTAATGGCACAGGTTCTTCAAAAACTAGAACTGTATCTTCCAGTGTTGGAAAATTTATTCTTCCACATTGATTTGATCAGCAGCAACGAACAGATAGTTCAGTGGACTTCAGAACTCAAGATACAATGGACTAGTGCTCTTAGTTCATCATCGTTCTTTAACTTTGGAGGTTCGAAATATTTTCAAATAGATAACTTGCAATTTGAGATTGTTATGACTCTTTTCCTTTATGGCGCAATCCTTCGGGAGAGAGCATCAGAAGTTCTTCCATCAGGTTAGGGATGCCATCTTACCACCATATTGTACTGTTTGTTTTCTATTATGACCATAGATGCAATGACTTACCATTTTCTTTGCCTTGTTACAGACCTTTTGAAATCTGCGACCCTTTTCAGAGAAGCTGCTGGTGTTTATCACTATCTTGCTCATCAGGTCCTTCCTTCTCTACAGCCTTCAGTCCCTGTGGAAAAGCCACCAGAAGTTGTTCCATCTGTGTCCACTGTCATGAGCCTTATTTGTTTGGCTGAGGCCCAGGTCAGTCCTTCGGTCTTCACTCGCTTGAACTTGTTGTGTTTTCACTACAGAATCATGGGTTTTTTTCACTCCATTTTCTAATATATGAACGGATCAACAGTTTTTTCTTAACCATTTTTCTTTCTGATAATTGAATTTTTGTTTTTTGGTCAGAAATAATTGAAGTTGTTTATTTGACTGTTATAGGCAGTAACAATAAAGAGGGCTGAAGAGAAGGGTACTACTGTTGGTCTATTGGCAAAGTTGCACCATGGTGTTGTAGAGTTGCTTGATGAAGCCGCATGTGCTTTACATACAGCTTCCATGGAATGCAAAGATATTTCTTCACGCTTTGTGGTATGTGCACATTTTGCACACTGTATGTTCATTTCAATTTTGGGAGAAAGTTCAATAATGTTTCCACCTTGAGTGAGAAGTTCTGAACTGATAAATTGTCATTTTCTTTTCCTCTTTGGATGCTCTTTCTGGTTTGTGCAGGAATTCATCACATCTTGCAAAGAGTTGCATGAGTTAAAAAGTCAGAAATACTTGGCTGAAAGCCTGAAGAATAATAATGATGGCCAATTCGGGGTTGCTGTTGGACTTCTTCGACGTGCACTGATCAATGCGAAAAGGAAAATACCAAGTGAAGAATCTTGGAAATCTGTTTTCAAAAAGGAAATTGATGATTTTGCCGAATTACTCAGGAAGCATGAACATGAAAATGAATTTGTCTGGCATGAGAAAATCCCCTCTGGTGATGAGTTGCCAAAACCCGATGGTACCAAAATCGCGAGTGTTATACCTTACAATCCCAAAAGATGGGAAAGAGAACTCGCCTTCAAGATGATAGGAGCATAATTATGTGATATTAATAGCGTTAATCTCTATACTTTCTTTGTTAGTTTAGTGTATTTTCTAGTTATTTACGTTGTTTATTTGTTTTATAGGTATCTTGGAGTAAAGAAGGAGAAAAGAAGTAAAAGAGGGATTGAAATGCAAAATCGGGAAATGTGCCTGTGCAGATCAGTTAACTTCGACAGAGCACTGAGACCAGCTCAGAACGATCCAGATGATGATCTTTATATTTATAGAAAGCCTCGGATGTCTAGTTTCCAGATCTTTTTACGGTTCGTCAATATCATTTTTCTAGAGGAAGTTATGACCGATTTAGTACAAGAAGGTCAGGCTGCGCGTGAATCTGAGGTTGGACGGGAATTTATGTTTCGAAGCCCAAATCACACCGAAAAGCCCGAGGACGAGTTTGTGCTTCATATATCAGCTCAATATAGACAAATGGCATGATGTGAATGGTTGGAATGAGTCATCAAGTTCAAGAGCCAATAGGAAAACTCCACCTAAGCACGCTAACCCTAATTCTTTTAAGTTTTGGATTTCCTACACAACAAGAAAGATAGAGGCAACCTCTAACCATATAAAAGGAGATGATTCTGCAGCAGCTCTCGCTCTCTCTTCCTCCCCCTTCTTTAGTTTGTTTTGTTTCTTCTATGTTTAACTAGTTTTTATTAGTTAGGGGGCTGCTTGAAGCCCCTAGACATGAACTACAAGATGATTTAACCTTTGATTTTATTTTCTTTTAATTCAAGATGAGACTTTTGTTTACTGCTTTTCCATTGATGAATTCTTGCTTGTATGCTTTGAGTGCACGCTTAGTATGCATGTTAGGGTTCTACCGCTTTGATTGTTTGATGTCTGGATCAATAGTTGGATTCCTCAAACCTTCTAGAGAAGCAATTGTTAGTTTTCACTATCAAGTAAACTAAGTCCTAGGTTTAGCAAGGCGCTAAGTTTATTGCGATGCCTAGTGATGTCTCAAACTCTTTTAGACCTTAATGATCTCTGCATGTTTAATCTAATAAGCGTACCTTTAGGTTGCATTGCTTGGGAATAGTCTAGGTGTAGAGCACTTCCTGCCTAGCGTACGAAGTAAGAAAGGGTAATAGGTTGTGTTCAAGCGTACCGAGCCAACCTGAGCATCTTCATCTAGATTAATTGAATTAGGATTGAACAAATTGTCTTGTGTGTGATTGTCCGGGGTGGATGCATCTTCCCTAACTATCTTTATCATATTGTTTTCAAACCATCTTAAAATCTGTTTTCGTTACTTTCTGTCCTCTATATTTTTATAATTATTTTATATAGTAAACGATATCCGAATAATACCAAATTTTGTGTGCAAGACGCCCTGTGTGTCTAGTGTATCTCTGTAAATTTTCGTAATTTTCTGAGTAGTTTAGATTAGGTTTTTAATTAGGTTTTCGATTGCTGTTCGCTAGGAACAGTGGTCACTTTTGTGACATTGTTTTGAGTAGTTATAACCTTAGTCCTCTGCGGGAAAGACCCTTGTTTATCCTTGCTACAATTGACAATCTTAAGTGTGAATAAGGAAAATCAATAGCTTATAAATTTAGCTATCAATTTTTACTATTCCCAAGCAATGCAACCTAAAGGTACGCTTATTAGATTAAACATGCAGAGATCATTAAGGTCTAAAAGAGTTTGAGACATCACTAGGCATCGCAATAAACTTAGCGCCTTGCTAAACCTAGGACTTAGTTTACTTGATAGTGAAAACTAACAATTGCTTCTCTAGAAGGTTTGAGGAATCCAACTATTGATCCAGGCATCAAACAATCAAAGCGGTAGAACCCTAACATGCATACTAAGCGTGCACTCAAAGCATACAAGCAAGAATTCATCAATGGAAAAGCAGTAAACAAAAGTCTCATCTTGAATTAAAAGAAAATAAAATCAAAGGTTAAATCATCTTGTAGTTCATGTCTAGGGGCTTCAAGCAGCCCCCTAACTAATAAAAACTAGTTAAACATAGAAGAAACAAAACAAACTAAAGAAGGGGGAGTAAGAGAGAGCGAGAGCTGCTGCAGAATCATCTCCTTTTATATGGTTAGAGGTTGCCTCCATCTTTCTTGTTGTGTAGGAAATCCAAAACTTAAAAGAATTAGGGTTAGCGTGCTTAGGTGGAGTTTTCCTATTGGCTCTTGAACTTGATGACTCATTCCAACCATTCACATCATGCCATTTGTCTATATTGAGCTGATATATGAAGCACAAACTCGTCCTCGGGCTTTTCGATGTGATTTGGGCTTCGAAACATAAATTCCCGTCCAACCTCAGATTCACGCGCAGCCTGACCTTCTTGTACTAAATCGGTCATAACTTCCTCTAGAAAAATGATATTGACGAACCGTAAAAAGATCTGGAAACTAGACATCCGAGGCTTTCTATAAATATAAAGATCATCATCTGGATCGTTCTGAGCTGGTCTCAGTGCTCTGTCGAAGTTAACTGATCTGCACAGGCACATTTCCCGATTTTGCATTTCAATCCCTCTTTTACTTCTTTTCTCCTTCTTTACTCCAAGATACCTATAAAACAAATAAACAACGTAAATAACTAGAAAATACACTAAACTAACAAAGAAAGTATAGAGATTAACGCTATTAATATCACATAATTATGCTCCTATCACAAGATCTAAATGTATAGAAAAACTAATTGTAAAGTGTTCTTGGCCTCCTTAGGCCTTCAGAGGAAACAAATGCAAATTAAGATCCTCATTCTTTTATGGGAGTGGTGGATGTAATGTTTAGAGTTAATATCTGTAACATCCCGTATTTTCACTTACCCGTTTACTAGTCAGTTGGACGGTAAATGACAACTACTCTCACTTTTTACTCTAACTCGGTATTTTAGTGGCCCTAAAAGTTGACTTTTTGATCGGGCCAAAATTTGAGAAAACTTCCTTCTTGAAAGTCGTAGAGGACGTTAAACCGAGTCCGTGGACATGTGATACACCTAAATCAGAGTTCGTATGCGAAAGTTATGAGTGATTTAAGAAAGTTACTGTTCATGGTAAGAAAATTATATATATAAGGAAATTTACTGTGGTAGGTTTCCAAAACCGGAAACCCACCTTTCTCTCTCCTCTCCCCCGATTTTTCCCTCTTTCTCCTTCGGGAAATTCTTCTTCCCTTCGATTGGCCGCCGTCCGGCCATCACCCGGCAGAAAGCCGGCCACCACAGGGTCGCCTCCTCCCCCTTGTCACGCTGGTGCCCTTTGTTTTCAACGATTTGGCCGGAAAAGCTCGGATCGAAGCAAAGTTCTCTCCGGCTGCAGTTTGGGGTTTTCGCCGATTTCCGGCAATTCCGGCCACCTCCGGCCACCAAGTTAACGTCGAAGGTTCGGTTTTTGATGGAGATCATTTCCCCTAAAGTATTTCATTCCAATTTGCTTTGTAGAGGTCGAATTAACGAGTTGCATTTCTAGGGTTCTTCAGGTTTCGGGGCTTTTCTTCACTGGTTGGATTCGACTACTTCAAGGTAAAATTGGAATGTGTTGCTGTTGGGAAAATTGTTGGGTCTGTTGTGTTGATGCTATTGCCGGATTTTGGTGGTCATCGGAGGTAGTGGTTGCCGGCGCGTGGACCCCACGCGCCGCCACTGTGGGTAGCTCGTGGAGGCGCGTAGAGCAGTGTTTTAATTCCGGTTTTTAGCCCATTAAATCCTATTAATTGTGTAGAGCTTGTATGTGAAATTTGGTAATTTTTAGAGAAACTTAGAATTATTTATGGATTTTGAAATTTAAGGTTTCGATTATCGAATTACGAGAATCCGACCGTCGGATATCTCTCGGTTCTGCCTTGGAACCTTTAAATTAACGAATTGGTATTAGTGGTATAATTTGGGCTAAATCCGAGGAGAATTGGGAGGTGAAATTATGAGGAGTTGATTTTAGGAGTTGTATTAAATTATTGAAGAATTATTCACGGAATATAATTGTGTACAGGACGACGTACCGAGCTATTGCTCGATGACGGAACACGAATGCGTGATCGTCGGAATAGTACTGTGAGTGGACTTTTGTTTTAAATAATGATGCATGCGTTTATTTCCTTGAATTAATGCTTTATTTAATTAACATATTACTTTTCGAGCATATGAATTGATTTTGGAATTTGATTTTGGTCTATCTCGTGGATTTGCTTTCAATAATGATTTTCTGAGATGGATTATGATTTACCTCGGTTGTGAATTTCGGTTATTAATTTGTTATGCTCGGATTCGAATTTATAATTGATGTTGAATTTCGACGAATTATTTTTCCGAGGTGATTTCCGGAATTAATTATATTTCTATTCGTTGTTTTGAGATTTCTGGAATATTTTTCAAAATGAGATTTCGATGGAATTATATTTCTTGTTATTTATTGACTTTCGATTTTGGCATTGGGAATGCCTTGATGATGATTTTAGAATTTGTTTTGTTTCGGTTTACGGGGATTACGATTTATTATTATTTCTCGCTTTTGCTATTAATTTGGAGATACTTTTGGCGTGTGGGACACGTCGTTGGAAATTCTTTTACGAGAGATGGGGGAAGCCTTATGTATTTTGGATTTACTGGATTTTCGGTTATGTTACCCTGTGCCATACTGAGGGGTGATTTTATCATGCTAGCATTGATTTTCCGCCTTTGTGGCGCGGTGATGGTATCACCGTAGCCCTTCCGCCTTTGTGGCGCAGGTTACTGTCTCTGTGACAGTAATTCTGTAGCCCAGTATCCTATCGCTACACTTAGTGGAGTAAGGGTATATTACGGGAGTTATGGGAGTTCTTTAGCCTGGGAGGCTATCACCCAACCAAGCCTGAGTGGCTTATTCGTATGGCTATCATCTTCCCCTACTCATTATATTATTGCTGGGCTAGCGGGGTCTAGTCCGATTCCCTTAACCAGCGGGGCTGGTCTCATTTTCATGAGTATCAGAGTTCTTTCCTCTTTGCTTGGTTGTGGCTAGCGGGGCTAGTCGGTTTTCTTGAGCTGAACTAAAATTGTTGTGTTTCTTTAAATTGTTGCATGCATCGGGTTTTAAAAAGATAAATGTGGGAAAGTATAAACTCTTATGTTTTTACAATTATTTATTTTTGTCCACTCACGCTAACGTTTTTATGTACTTTCCCCTGGGCCCTTCGGTTTCAAATGCCCAGTTTGCAGGCGAAATTAGTTGAGGTCGGGCGTACATTGGAGTTGAGGCATAGACAACAGCGTGGCTCCCGCGTTTTTATTTGATTTAGGTTTTCCTTGATCACCCTTGCTATTAGATTTGCTCTGACTACCTGAGGAAATTAATGTTATTTAAGTTGTGTTTTGTGTCATATGATTTTGGTTGATGTTGTTTGGGGGAGCAGGGTGGCTCCAGGAGAATAAGGATGGATGATTTAGAAGTGTAAATTTTCTTTCTACAGGTTTTGGGTTGTCCACTTTAGGGGAAGTTCTGCCAAATTTTTGGCAAAATTTCTTCTAAGGTGGGCCCCGCAGGTCCACTTCGGATTTCAGGGTGAAATCCGGGGCGGGTCCTGTCAGTTGGTATCAGAGCATCAGGTTGTCAGCTTCTGTAGACTCGTTTCTATCTTGTTACCTTATACGCTTGATGTTACACAGTACCTCCCGAGTGATGGCCCGACTGCAGCGGTTCCCCATCGTTTACTCTTCGGTGCTGATGTACTCATTAAGTGTGTAAGGTACATGTCTAGATAGTGTTCCTTTAGGTGCTATGCCTCTTGTACGCCGACCTCCTAGGGTTTTCGTTGCGTAGCGGATTGTTCGCATGTTTTGCACATTTTCCCTGCTGATGGTAGAGTAAGACTATACAATTTCAAGTTGTGCTACGAAGTATGATTCGAGGAAATGTTGTGGTTATTTTTCCTCGATGCTAGTAAGTTTGTTGGAGCAGGGTTTAAGGTGTGAGAACGGAGTTCGATTCCGTGCTTGAGTGAACGAGACAAGCGACTATAGCTTTGGGTCGTCTCCGAATCCCTAGAATCATAATGGTTATTTGAAGTGGGACTAATAGTGATGGTGGTTCTGACTTTGAACCGAGTTTCAAGGGATGTGTTCCGTAGACGTTTTTGGTGTTGCGAGCATCATTTTGGAACGATACCATGCAATTCACAAAGGAAACCGGATTGGAAATTCCTCCATTTGGACACCATGGGCTGTTGACCTGACCATGACTTGTGGACATAGTTTTGTTTAAGTGAAGGAAATTGATTTTTGTGGCTCTTTGTGTTATGAGTTGGTTTTCTTTAGCTTTGGATCGTAGTGAGTATGGAGATGTACATAAGTGAGTTTTTGAAGTCATTTTGTGTTTTAAGTTTAGGTAGGCTGGACGCTTAAAGTTTTGTAATGGAGTTTGATCTTGGTCCGTAAATAATGGAGAGGATTAGAACCAACTCTTTGTAAATGATATTGGACGAGTGTGTGTCTTTGGTTATTCAATTTCGGTGAAATGGTTTAACACAATTTCAGGGATTGACGGTAGTGACATTGGTGGGTATCCATAGTGGTTCAAGCGAATTACTATGTGATACAGAGTTTGATTCGATTTCTGAATCGTGAATTCATTAGAATTGAATTGTAGTAAGTTCTTGAAAGAGCAATTGATAGATTGAATGGTTGAAATTTTTAAGAGTAATAAGTAGAGTAACTCTAAGGACATGAGTTTTCTCAGTTGACTCGGGAAGTATTTCATGTCATAGTTTGACCAAAGTTCTAAGTTATAATTTGAGTCAAACCCCTTATGGGTTGAACTTGAAATTTGATTGTTATGTGGTGGGACCACTTTCGGATCTTGGTATTGCTGGACTTAATGCGAGATGCTGGACGGGTGTTCTTCATCTTAAAAATTGGTGTTGCTATCAGGGGAGGATGAAGTGTGTAGCGAAATTTGGAAGTTGGAACCGATTAAAAGCACAAAAGGGAGTATTGAGGTTTTGAAAGGTTTCAGAAATTAAGGACATTCGGATCGTCTTACGACGGTTGCGATCACTTTTATTGCGCATGAGGGTACTAGTAAGTGTCATTGGATATCCATTTGGGTGAAATTGTTGAACTTGGGATCAAGAATATGAGTAGTGACGCCACGGGGTGTCCATAGTAATTCAAGTGGAAGTGCTAGGGATGTGGTTATGACCTTAGTTTAAATTTTTGAGTTATGGCGAAGGTTTGGTAGTAGCTTTCATTGCGGGGCGACGCTAGTCGACAAGTTTCGGGATTTTGATAGCATTCAATGATGGGTTTCTCGATGAGTCTTTAGGGGACTATTGAAGAATTTCTTTCCTGCTTGTGGATTACGTTGTTGCTTCAATATCTCTTTTTCTTAAATCACGAGTTGATTTTCTTCTCTACGGTATTTAGGGTGCTTTACGCTCATGTAACACGATGCGCTTTTGCTTACTTATTGAACCATTTACAGGTTGCTTCGAACATAAGATTTTTCAGTCACGAATGGAGGTAAACTTTTCTTTTGGGATGATTAAGTTCGGCGGGGTTGCTATGGAATCGATCAAATTATTATGACTGGCAAGGTTTCAGTTTGAGAATCGTTCATTTTATGAATTGAATCTCTTTTATAGTTGGTCAACTCTTGGATCAGATTTGGAACATTTATTAGTGTTGTTGGTTTCAGTGTAGTCCAGTAAAGGAGTTGGTACATACAGAGTTAGGAAAAATTTCCACAATGTTGTATCTGTAATAAAATTGTCATGAGGTTTTGTCAGCTGGTTTGAGATGTTGCTATTTGGGCTGGTGAAGTAGTTATAAGAGAGAGTTTTCCTAACTAATTAAGAAAGCCATTCTATTTTGGATTGAGCAAGATTCGAGTCTAACATCTAGTAATTCAGATTGTGGTGCTCTCGGTAGTGAGATTTACTGAGGTATATGATTTAGTCAGGTGTCAGAGTAGCGCAGTGGAAGTGTAGTGGTCCCATAACCTACCTGATTAAGAACTTTTGGGTTCGTTCGAGGTTAACCTTTGTGTGTTGACAACTATGGGACCTTTATGTGCACGACCTTGATTAGGAATTTGAGCACAAACAAACAAGGAAGGAAGGGATGTCTTGTGGTAACCAAGGAAGTTCTTTGTTTTGGAATTGTTAACTAACAATGACCATCTTGAGGTTATCACGATACTGATGGTGAATGGGTTGGTTTTTCACTAAGCGACTTTTTGAGGGAGTTTTGGGTGCTATAATTTTAATAGGGTGGTTTGTAACACCATTACCATGTGTTATCTTAGGTATGAGTATTTAAAGGAGGAATGGTCAAGGTTGAGATTGCGGATCTCATTATTTCTTGTTTAGTTTGATTTGTTTTTCAAGGAAAGATTTGAGGTGAAATTGCACACGATCCAATATTCTTCGAATTTCATACCTGGGCATATACCTACGATTTGTTTGAAATTAATTGACATCAGAAATGTGAATCCTCAGTTGCCTATGATTTAAATTGTGAGGTAGGCAGCGTTTGAGAAATTGTGGTGCAAGATTTGTTCACGTGGTATGGTCTTTGAAATTGTTGCTGTAGCTGGAACCGTATTGAATCAGTGCTGTTTAGAGAGCAGATTTTCAATAGTAGTATCCCTAGCTTGGTAAAGGACAAGGGTTGCTTGGGAATGTCAATTTTGAGTCAAGGGAGAGAAGTTGACTATATTTAAGTACTTTGTAGTTTGATATTGATCAAATTGAGCAAACTACTCTTTGATACTTGTGGTCACAGTGAGGCCTTTACATGAAATGACATTTGATCAGAAATTTAAATACAAACAGACAAAAGAAAGTGTTGTTTTTGTGGTAGTTACAGAACTACTTGTCTTGGGCTTGTAATAACTGTGATCACCTAGTGGTTATCACCACGTTATTGGTGAACAGAGTGGATCTTCACCATGCAAGTTATATGAAAAGACTATGGATACCTCTTTCCAACCGAGTGACTTGTAATGTCAATACCTTGTGTTTTCTGGGTTATAAACAGGTTGTGTTTTGCTTCAGTAGTTGGTATGGTTAGAGACTCTTTGGATTGTTAAAGTAGTGACGTGAGATTGTGAAGGTGAACTTAACCCAAGGAAGAGACGACAAGTTTAAAGTTTTAGAAAGTATTGAATGAGGATCGTTTCTCTTTAAGTTTGATCTCCTTTCGATCGGCCAATTCTTGGAACATTTTTTTTGAAACTAAGTTCTATGTGTTTGAGCAGTACTTCGGGTTGAGGTGTACTCTTCAACGGTTTGAAATTTCGAGGACGAAATTTTTATAAGGAGGGGAGAATGTAACATCCCGTATTTTCACTTACCCGTTTACTAGTCAGTTGGACGGTAAATGACAACTACTCTCACTTTTTACTCTAACTCGGTATTTTAGTGGCCCTAAAAGTTGACTTTTTGATCGGGCCAAAATTTGAGAAAACTTCCTTCTTGAAAGTCGTAGAGGACGTTAAACCGAGTCCGTGGACATGTGATACACCTAAATCAGAGTTCGTATGCGAAAGTTATGAGTGATTTAAGAAAGTTACTGTTCATGGTAAGAAAATTATATATATAAGGAAATTTACTGTGGTAGGTTTCCAAAACCGGAAACCCACCTTTCTCTCTCCTCTCCCCCGATTTTTCCCTCTTTCTCCTTCGGGAAATTCTTCTTCCCTTCGATTGGCCGCCGTCCGGCCATCACCCGGCAGAAAGCCGGCCACCACAGGGTCGCCTCCTCCCCCTTGTCACGCTGGTGCCCTTTGTTTTCAACGATTTGGCCGGAAAAGCTCGGATCGAAGCAAAGTTCTCTCCGGCTGCAGTTTGGGGTTTTCGCCGATTTCCGGCAATTCCGGCCACCTCCGGCCACCAAGTTAACGTCGAAGGTTCGGTTTTTGATGGAGATCATTTCCCCTAAAGTATTTCATTCCAATTTGCTTTGTAGAGGTCGAATTAACGAGTTGCATTTCTAGGGTTCTTCAGGTTTCGGGGCTTTTCTTCACTGGTTGGATTCGACTACTTCAAGGTAAAATTGGAATGTGTTGCTGTTGGGAAAATTGTTGGGTCTGTTGTGTTGATGCTATTGCCGGATTTTGGTGGTCATCGGAGGTAGTGGTTGCCGGCGCGTGGACCCCACGCGCCGCCACTGTGGGTAGCTCGTGGAGGCGCGTAGAGCAGTGTTTTAATTCCGGTTTTTAGCCCATTAAATCCTATTAATTGTGTAGAGCTTGTATGTGAAATTTGGTAATTTTTAGAGAAACTTAGAATTATTTATGGATTTTGAAATTTAAGGTTTCGATTATCGAATTACGAGAATCCGACCGTCGGATATCTCTCGGTTCTGCCTTGGAACCTTTAAATTAACGAATTGGTATTAGTGGTATAATTTGGGCTAAATCCGAGGAGAATTGGGAGGTGAAATTATGAGGAGTTGATTTTAGGAGTTGTATTAAATTATTGAAGAATTATTCACGGAATATAATTGTGTACAGGACGACGTACCGAGCTATTGCTCGATGACGGAACACGAATGCGTGATCGTCGGAATAGTACTGTGAGTGGACTTTTGTTTTAAATAATGATGCATGCGTTTATTTCCTTGAATTAATGCTTTATTTAATTAACATATTACTTTTCGAGCATATGAATTGATTTTGGAATTTGATTTTGGTCTATCTCGTGGATTTGCTTTCAATAATGATTTTCTGAGATGGATTATGATTTACCTCGGTTGTGAATTTCGGTTATTAATTTGTTATGCTCGGATTCGAATTTATAATTGATGTTGAATTTCGACGAATTATTTTTCCGAGGTGATTTCCGGAATTAATTATATTTCTATTCGTTGTTTTGAGATTTCTGGAATATTTTTCAAAATGAGATTTCGATGGAATTATATTTCTTGTTATTTATTGACTTTCGATTTTGGCATTGGGAATGCCTTGATGATGATTTTAGAATTTGTTTTGTTTCGGTTTACGGGGATTACGATTTATTATTATTTCTCGCTTTTGCTATTAATTTGGAGATACTTTTGGCGTGTGGGACACGTCGTTGGAAATTCTTTTACGAGAGATGGGGGAAGCCTTATGTATTTTGGATTTACTGGATTTTCGGTTATGTTACCCTGTGCCATACTGAGGGGTGATTTTATCATGCTAGCATTGATTTTCCGCCTTTGTGGCGCGGTGATGGTATCACCGTAGCCCTTCCGCCTTTGTGGCGCAGGTTACTGTCTCTGTGACAGTAATTCTGTAGCCCAGTATCCTATCGCTACACTTAGTGGAGTAAGGGTATATTACGGGAGTTATGGGAGTTCTTTAGCCTGGGAGGCTATCACCCAACCAAGCCTGAGTGGCTTATTCGTATGGCTATCATCTTCCCCTACTCATTATATTATTGCTGGGCTAGCGGGGTCTAGTCCGATTCCCTTAACCAGCGGGGCTGGTCTCATTTTCATGAGTATCAGAGTTCTTTCCTCTTTGCTTGGTTGTGGCTAGCGGGGCTAGTCGGTTTTCTTGAGCTGAACTAAAATTGTTGTGTTTCTTTAAATTGTTGCATGCATCGGGTTTTAAAAAGATAAATGTGGGAAAGTATAAACTCTTATGTTTTTACAATTATTTATTTTTGTCCACTCACGCTAACGTTTTTATGTACTTTCCCCTGGGCCCTTCGGTTTCAAATGCCCAGTTTGCAGGCGAAATTAGTTGAGGTCGGGCGTACATTGGAGTTGAGGCATAGACAACAGCGTGGCTCCCGCGTTTTTATTTGATTTAGGTTTTCCTTGATCACCCTTGCTATTAGATTTGCTCTGACTACCTGAGGAAATTAATGTTATTTAAGTTGTGTTTTGTGTCATATGATTTTGGTTGATGTTGTTTGGGGGAGCAGGGTGGCTCCAGGAGAATAAGGATGGATGATTTAGAAGTGTAAATTTTCTTTCTACAGGTTTTGGGTTGTCCACTTTAGGGGAAGTTCTGCCAAATTTTTGGCAAAATTTCTTCTAAGGTGGGCCCCGCAGGTCCACTTCGGATTTCAGGGTGAAATCCCTGAAATCCGGGGCGGGTCCTGTCAATATCTCTCTATAATCTCTATATTTATCTCTTTTGTGCATCTTATTCTTACAAAACAGATAAGAATTTTCTTGATGAATTAGAGTACGTAGTTTCTCATACATATAAATTTGGTGTTGACCAGGAAGAGAAAAAAAAAAAAAAAAGTGTTGTTGTGGTATGAGCAAGTGGCAAGTGGCAGCATCAAATCCATTTGAAATTTCCTGAACTTTGGGGAGAGAAAATGAACTGGTATACAATTCATTCTTCCTTAAAGACACTCTAAAAAAAAAAAAAAAAGACACTCTAAATTCGCGGGAAGCACACCATGGCTGTTGCTCAGTGCAGCTCTCTTTCCAAACCATGTTCAAACAAAACACCCTTATCTCCTTTTGCAAACTCTCCTATTCTTTCTACTATTAGCACCACTCCAATTATCTCAGGTTTCAAGCCACTGAGGCTTTCAATGTCCAGGTCTCTTCTCTCTAACTCACAAACTTACAGGAGAGGTAAGGTTGTTTCTGCTTTGGTTTCTGAGGAAAACGCAATCACCTCTAGTTCGTCTGATGATACTGATGGCTTCAAACTCACTTACTTGGAGGTGGGTTTTCATTTTCTTATTGTTCTGTCGAAAGTTGATTTATTCTGGGCATTTCTTGATATAAATATGCATTATTTTCTGTGTAGGGAAATAGTTGGTTGTGGGATGTGTGTGGAGTGAAAATATTGGTGGATCCAATCTTGGTGGGTAATTTGGATTTTGGAATCCCCTGGCTTTATGATGCCGCTAAGAGGTTTTTGAAGAATTTCCAGGTACTCTTTCAGTTTGGAATTTGATCTTTTGTGTCTAAATTAACCTTCTTTTGAAGTATTAGCATGGAATTGATAAGTTGGTGTGGAACTTTAGCGCAGCTAAGTGATGTTCCGGAAGTTGATTGCTTACTGATTACACAAAGTCTTGACGATCACTGCCATTTGAAGACGTTAAAGCCCCTCTCCGAAAAGTACCCAACTCTTAGAGTAATAGCTACACCAAATGCTAAGGCATTGTTGGATCCCCTTTTCAGCAATGTAAGTGTATTCAATTTGGATCCCCTTTTCAGCAATGCTAAGGTGTGTTCTTTTATAGGCAGAAGTGACTGTCATTTTATCTTCTAATGTTATGGTTTATTCAATTGAGATGACAAAATGAAATGAGATTCAAAGTTGTGACTCAAAAGAATCCATGTTTAGCATAGACATCAGTCCTTTCC
The DNA here is from genome assembly GCF_958449725.1 of Rosa rugosa. NCBI lineage: Eukaryota > Viridiplantae > Streptophyta > Magnoliopsida > Rosales > Rosaceae > Rosa > Rosa rugosa. The sequence continues at coordinate 7,534,782 of NC_084824.1, read as the reverse complement.
CGCCAATCTAATCAGAAAAGGAGGAAGAAATGTTCCACTGCACATATCTATCGGCTTCCTTTTGGTTTCCAAAAGGTTGAGATATTGATATTGTTTGTTACTGATCTGTAGTTAAGATCTATATGCAACCTGTAGTGTCCTTGCCAAGAAGTGGTCATTGTCTCAATGGGGTGATATTTGAAAACTGAATTGCTTTCGAGAGCCATTTCCAGTCAATCAGTGGTAGTGGGAGATGTGCCTTACTGAAAAAGATGATAATTATTGTTTTGTTTAGGAGATAGCAAATGGGCTGTAGATTATGGTTTACACGGTGCATCTGTTCCCTCTCAAATTTTGGTTAATTACATATGCGAGTATGACGATGGACATTACTTTTGTGACAACTTAACCTTACTTTCATGGGTTCAACTTGGTTCAGTTGGTTTCTGAAACCTGCAATACTTGCAGCATTGAAGATAACTTGAGAGTTGAGACTATGCTCATCAGATGCATATTCTAATGGGGACTCACTCTAATTCATCCCTTCCAGGTTACATATCTCGAACCTGGCGAGAGCTCCACAATTGAAGCAAGAAATGGTTCTAAAGTCAAAGTTCAGGCCACTCCAGGTCCAGTTCTAGGTCCTCCTTGGCAGCGCCCTGAAAATGGGTAAAGTTTCATTCTTTTACTGCCAATGTGAGACTGGTGAATTCCATTTTCAAAGAATGTTATAGCTGCTGTAATATGTATCTATAACTTTTACGCAAGTACAATAATATCTAGAACTTAGTCCTTATTTGCATAATATGCGGTCCTGACTTGATCCTGAAATCTATTTCCCCGTAATTCCTTGAACTATCTGTATATTTCATTCGACATAATTTTTCTGGTAATTAGATGGTAATTTTCTATTGTAATGTGGACTAGGTATCTCGTCATTTCTCCACAAGAGAAATTTACTCTATACTATGAACCCCATTGTGTATACAACACTGGTTCACTGGGGAAGGAAAGGGCTGACATTGTCATCACACCAGTCATAAAGCAGCTTCTGCCATATTTTACTTTGGTCTCGGGACAAGAAGATGCAGTTCAACTTGCAAAGCTTCTGCATGCCAAGTACAAATTCTTTGTACCTCGATCCTGACTTATACAAAGATGGTTTCATCGTAAGCATGCCAACATATATATCTGCTTTACATTTTGTAGGTTCATTGTCCCAATGAGAAATGGGGAGTTGGAGAGCAAAGGGTTGCTTGCTAGTATAGTCCAGTCTGAAGGAACAATAGAATCATTCAAGGTTGTGTTCTTATACGTATTGCTCTCATATCGGTTTGAGTCATTATGAATCTATGATTATGAAGTATGATCATATTGGATGACATGAGATGGGGGGTCAAGAAATCCCAATATACCAATTCTCGCTATGAGATGCATTCGATGAGTAGGGCCATCTTGTTTTGCAGCAAATTTCAGGCTTCTTTCCTTTATTGCGCTCCAACTTAAACGCAATGCAAGCTTTCAGTGTGGATGTACAACTAGAAGTAGCCTAGGCCCTGAATAATCATTTTAATAAGTTGGTAAAATTAGGAGACGTTCAATTCTTTGCATACTTTTACTTTCCTAGATAAACCGATTCTCAATTCTGCATGAAACCATAAGAAAACATAGATACCATTAGAGACTACTTACGTTTGGCTTGCTGATCATGCTGTGCATTCTTACAAAATCCATGTTGTAAATTATATGTAAATCTTATACTATTATGTTGAAGGTTTGTTATGTCTACATTTCATTACCACTGTAATGTTATTGTGCAGTCATTTGTACTATTTGTATTATTAAGAATATCGCATATCATGAACTGTGAACCAGCACAACTTCTCCTCTTTGGTTGCTCGAGTATATGACTTTTCCTGCAATATGCTAATTGAATCTGTGGTTATCTAATGCAGGAACTTCTATCGAAGGAATTACCAGATGCACAAGTACTAGAGCCAAGTCCTGGTGTACCGCTAGATGTGCCACCACTTTCGATCCTTCAATAGTATATTTACTTGCAGATCCACACAATAGTTCCTTCAAGCTGAAACTCTGTACATTCATCCAACTTGTGATATGTAAATGAAATCTTCTCTTCCTCGCATGTTTCACTTGGTTTCCTCTACCATTTTTAGGCCCAAGGGGCATGACCACTAAACTACATATAGAAGAATAGACGTTAGTATTTAGGCCCCAACTAGAGGCCCCAACATTCAGAATCAAGTCTCAAAATAATGGGAAGGTTGCTTTTTTATTTTTAGAGGTTTTTTTTTGTTTTTGTTTTTTTTTATTCATACCCCTCTGTAAGGAATTTGAACCCTATTGTCATCGGGCTTGTTCTACAATGCTGCATTATATTTCTTTGGGAGATGAATTACATTGTCATACTCATCAAGCTCTGTCAAATCCAACAACTCAGGCCCCTGTCCCAATCAATTTTAACACTTCCTTCTATAAATGTTTACTTTCTTGTTTGGGGCCGTGACCACTTACCCAAAATAAGCCCAATAGGAACCCAAACACTTCACCTAGAGATATTTGTGCTCACTTACCCAAACTAACAGTGCAACGACGCATGGGTGGCGGGGGCTTGCCTCACCAGCCAGTGGCGGCTGCCGGACGGGAATTTGATGACTAGAGGACTGGTGCTTCTTGGAGAGAGTTTTCTGACTTCGGTGCGAACTGGATGGTTATTGGTGACAAGCACCAGACGAGGTCTTTGACTCGGTGGGCGGCGGTACAACGCGGGGTGAGCGTCGTCGAGGCACCTCCACAATCGGCGACCTGATGGAGGGACTGGACGGTGGCGGTGTCGTGATGAATCAGACTGCTTCGGACGGGTTTCGGTTTCGGCGTGACTTACTCGGATTTCGCTGAGGGTTTGTGGCAGCGAGGTTTAGGCGGGGCGTTAAGGCGGCAAGGTCTGGCAGCGACGAGGGCTGGCGTCAGTTTTTTGCAGCGGCAACATCAAGCTTCGGGTTGTGGCGGTTGAACAGTTGAGGTTGAAGATGGGCTGGGCTTGGGTCAAGCCACTCTTTGTTTGGGCCGGAGTTGGTTTCTTTTCTTGGGGCTGCTGGACTACTATTTTGGGCTAGGTTGGTTTGACTTTGGCCCAACTCTATGTTAGTAGCTTTGTTTACTTTCAAGGTTCAATAATTCCCTATGTTTTTTAGGGATCATAGCTTTGGTACTTTGCCTACATAATGATCAGTGATTCTACACATCTAGATGCAAAGTTTTTTTTTTTTGTGTATCGCAATTGAGCGCATTGGCACCGGGACCTTTGCCTGCTACTATTCTTAGTTTAAAATTATGTTATTCTGCTAGGCTCTTGCAAAAGGAGCGGAATTGTTTCAAGTGTAATGGCACCTATCCCCTAATGGGAACTATGTATTGGGTCATTCTAGCATGTGTTTGCTATGAATATATTTATAAAAAAAAACAGTGCAACGACACTTCTGGACTCTGAAAAAAAAAAATTACAAACGTGCCACTACCCACTAACACCACAACTCTATTCAATTTTCTCTCTCACAAGTCAAAACAGTTTCAAACTCTCCCTCCCTCCATAGCTCTCTCTCTCTCTCTCTAACTCTTGGTAAATGACCACGATACTCACCGAACACCCACGATTAGGATTCAAGGTCAGGCAACGGTTCTATTTTCTCCGGCTTCGGAAATATTGAAAGAGGTCAAAATTGAATTTCCGATTCATTTTTCAGATTTTCAGGTTTTCTGTGAAATCTAATACATAAATCTTCGATTTAAACTTGCTGATAGCTTCAATTTGGTTCATATCTGTAAAATTGACTTTGCATGTGCGAAAATCTGTGAAATCCAGGATTTCTGGTTTATACGTGTGAAATACTGTTCTGAAAGTTGTTTTTTGATTATAAACTGTTAATTGAGTGAAAATGCAGACTTATCGAAAGCCTATTGTGGAATTCAAACAAAAAAAAAAGATTATTGCCCCCCAATAGACTTTCTATTGGGGGCCAATAATCACTACACTATTTATTAAAGTACACTAATCTGCTATTGAATGTAATTAGAGTGTTTTTTTGGTGGGGGCAATAGACAGATTATTGCCCCCCAATAATGTCTTGACTATGGTTCATTAATCATTGTAATTGGGGCTTTGAAAATTTTTCTGTTGTTTTGTGTTTATTAAAGTGCAATAATCTGTGAATGATAGAACGTGGAGTGCTTTTTTTTTTTTATGGTCTATTGGGGGGAAATAGACAGATTATTGTCCCCCAATAATGTCTTGATTGTGGTTCATTAATCATTGTAATTGGGGTTTTGAAAAGTTTTCTGTTGTTTTGTGTTTATTAAAGTGCAATAATCTGTGAGTGATAGAGAGTGGTGATTTTTTTTGTGGTCCATTGGGGGGTAATAGACAGATTATTGCCCTCCAATAATGTCTTTATTGGGGCTCAGTAATGTTAGGATGTTTGATTATAAAATGATCATTTCGGTTTGTTTTACACGCGCAGAACAAAAGATCAGCAGCAATTGCGGACCTTTTATGCTTCATTTCATGGAGAGCATAATAAAGGGGGAGCAATCAAGCAAGGAAATTGGGGACAGCATGAGGAAAAGAATGCTAGAGAGAATCATGACCCTTGATGGAGCTTGGAGAAAGTGAAGACTGAAGTCCTAAACATGATATCTAATGTACTGTAAAGTAGGATCTTGATTTTGAAAGTAGGAATTTAACTTGGGGATTCCAAAAATAAGGATTGTAAATTCTCGTATTAAACTTATTTTCAAATTATGGTGAAATGACATGATTTAGATGATATGAAATACTTCTGTTGCCTTCAAATTATTACAGGTCCTTTCAACAAATTGTTGATAGATTCAATCCACAAAATAATTAGGTTTGTTGGGGGTTCATAAAAAGTTTTATTGCCCCCAATAATCTTTATAAAGATGGTCAAAAGTAACTCAGTTGGGTTTTAAGTTAGTTTGCAAAAGTATAGTTGGGTTTCATATCACATGATGAACTAATGTCCCCAAATAATCAGGTTTATTGAGGGGCAATAGACAAATTGTTGCCCCCTAATAAACCACTGTAAGCAGTCATTGCAAAATCAAACCTGTTCAAAATTTAATCCATTTCTCTAAAAGCAACAGAAATCAAATTAAAAGTTAATATCAATCATCCTCAAAAGAAAAATGGTTCAATGAGCATGAATATAAACAATTATTGCCTCCCAATAATCCTATTACTACCCCCCAATAGAAACTGTAAAACCTAACAATCCTTTACATAAACATGTACTACTGCTGAATAAGAGGTTTTGTGCAACTCAACTTGTTATGATTGCCCATTTTGCTGCAACGGCCGCAACAAATTAGCTTCTTTTCAATCTCTCCATTAGACTTGAATCGCTTCACCCTAGGCCTCCCGGGTGGCCTCTTCGCAAGGGGAGGTAATATAAAGTCAGTAGCAGATTCAGAAGAAGACATATCAACATTGGTTATCGGCCGAATAGGAAAACTGTAGCTCTTCTTGTACATATCAACACGAAAGTATTTCACAACCAGGAATTGAATATTGAAGCTCAATAACATCACTTGGCAAAAACGGGAATGTATGGAAAATGTCTTCACACAAGTCAGAATAGCTCATACATTGATTCAGAGGAATCATATAACCTTTTCAGAATAAATGTACCTAGCAACCAAAGGATCAGCCATATTCCTGCAAAAAAATAACAAAAACAAAGCTATTATTTCCCCCCAATAATGTAATCAGAACTACCAAAACACATAAGAAGCAGTACCAAATTACTATGAACACAAAGGAAAAGATCGATCAATGGACAACAATTACAAAGACTTCATAACACTTACGACAAATTACTGCCCCCCAATAAACATATTATTGCTCCCCAATAATGTAGTCGGAACTACAAAAACACTTCACAACCAGCTCAAAGTTAACACGAACCTGAGATTCACCAAAATTAGTTCAAAGTTAACACAGCAATTCAAAAGTAACACAATGTACACAAAAAGACCTAGAAATTCAAATCAGAACTACAAAAACACTTCATAACCAGTTCAAAGTTAACACGAAGATCAGATTCTCCAAATCAGTTCGGAATTAACACAGCAATTTGTACACAAAAAGACCTAGAATTTCAAATCAAACAGATTAAACCGAGCTAAAATCAAACAATTAGAGATCGATGAAGAAAAGAATCAAACCGCGATGGAGGAACACAAATAAGAGCTCGATCTCGCTTCATGTGATAATCGCAGCAGAGCTTCTCTCTCTAGAAATCGCAGAGCTTCTCTCAATAGAAATTGTAGAGCTTCTCGCTTTAGAAATCGCACAGCTCCTCTCTCTAGAAATCGCACGGCTCCTCTCTCTAGAAACCGCACGGCTCCTCTCTCTAGAAATCTCACGGCTCCTCTCTCTCTCTAGAAATCGTACAGCTCCTCTCTCTATCTAAAATGGCAAAGCTTCTCTCTCAAAAACCGGGGAGCTTCTCTCTCTAGAAATCGCGCCGATCCTCTCTCTCTCTCTCTCTCTAAAATCGGGGAGCTTCAATTCTCTCTCTAAATCTCATTCTGTTACGATTTTGAAAGCTTGACAGTTACAAAAGGGCAAAACGGTTAGAAATTTTGAAGAAAACAGGCATGCTTTGAAAGAGTTGGGCAATTGGGTTTAAAAAATGTAACTTGTTGTTTAAGTGGTCAAACTCTTAGAGTATTTGGGTAAGTGGGGTTAGCAAACCCTAAATTTGGGTAAATGATCATTTCCCCTTCTTGTTTCTTATTGGGCTGATTAGCTAATTAACAATCGTCTACGCCTACAGGGAAGGAATAAAATTAGCCTGTTTCAGATGGCGGTTATTACTATTTTCGTATTAACGACAATCTAGAACAACCTAGCCGGTTTCCATATATACATATCAGTGTTCAGTGCAAGACTCCAAGTGCACTATTCTCCAATAAACTTACTTTAAACCACTTGATTAATCATAACTGAGAAGAAAACCAGGAATGCATCTGGACGATTTGGTGTCCTCGAGGGAACTGAGTCTGAATGAGTCTTACAAATTCGTCAAATATGTTTATGAGTTTATAATTATAAGCATGCAGCATTGGATTGTCAACAATGACTAGGAAACGATGAACTCATCGCAACCTATGAATTGAACCACTGATCGAAGCCTTCAAAGGGTTGAGCTTTTAGGCATTGTTGCTTGCTGAGATATTTGTATTAACTAACTCGTCAATGCATTTGGCCGAGTTTGTGTCCTCAGGGAGAGGAAGACTGAACATAGTTCAATAACTACCCTCCTATTAGCTCCGTCAGCCATGACTAGGAACCCAACCTCAACTAAGTCGCCGTCATTGTTCCAATCGTACAGATCTCTTTTCTTTTCCTCTGAAGCCAAAAGAGTAATATATATAAGAAAATTAGATTATTGACTAAGATAGATCTTTCGATTTTCTTCCAATTATTACCTCAGGGTCGTAGAGGGTTCTGAGATCATCGGCAGCTAATTAATAACCTTGTTCCTTCATGGTTGTTGGATCATACAGCCAGCACATGAATGTGGACTTTGGGTAAGATTCCACCTAATGGTTTGTAAGATTCTCACTTTCACTTGTGTCAACCTGGCTAGCCAGCTCCAATTATAACAAAAACAAAGAGACAAAGGCAAATGACGGTAAAAAATAAGAATCAAAACAGAGTTTGGGAAGGTAAAACAGCCACTGGAGTCCATATCAATTGTGTATGCAGACACAAAGAGAGAGAATATCCATGTAACTTATTCAATGATTGACTGGATACCACCATATATATCAATATCTTTCTGCTTCCATTTTTAATCTGAAACAGATGGGTTTTCTCCATTAATCTATTCCGATTCAACAGCTCAAGTTTGATGACAGAAAGGGCATGATTCATTCATATTCCAGTAAAATTATATAAAATATGAGTAAATTCACTCAACTATTATGCATGTTTTAGTATATGAGAGTGAATAAACTATATTCTGGTTTTATATTTTATTGAGGTGATTAGAATATCCACTGAATGTCCTCGTTATGAAGACACTTAATTTTGATCATCTAACGAACCAAGAAATGTCTTTTTCATTAATTAATTCATACTAACGGATTTCGATATGTTTAATTTGAAGGACGGAAAGAGTCACTTGGCCTTAGATATCACCCAAGGGGCACTTCTCTGTTGAATCTAGCTATAGCCCCTTGTTCCAACTCCACCATCTAATAAGGATGAGCTCATCTATCTAGAACGCATTTGGGAAATTTCTCGACGGATTGCTTTTGTTTTCTTCGTTGCTTGGTAATGGATGAACTGTTGTTACTTTTCTTGTCCGATAAGAGAAGAATTTGTGGGATATCTCTTGAAGATGCGGGGGGGCGGCAGATACTCGACAGATTGTCTCGAAAAAAATAAAATACTTGTTTTATATAGTTATCATTTCGAATACACATTTGAAGAGATAGTCTTCAGTGGGGCGGTCGAATCATCAGATTTGTCAAGTTATCTCATATAAATATATCACAAAGTGTTAAAATTTGTAGTAATACAAGGATAGCTTCGACTTTTCATGTACAAAACAGAAGATGTTGTAAGAGTAGAATATTAACTTTCTTGAATGTAAACGAAACAAGAGAGAACTATAATATAAGCACGTGCGTTGTTAAACTTTGAGAAACACATATTCAACTTCGTAAATCCATATATACATGTAATTTACAGATATAATTGCATGTATTTGGAGTTCAACGAGAATAGATTGTGATCGTTCTTGTTACTCTAGACAAGACCAAAAGAAAAACCCTAAATCAATCATGATTGAGAACTTCATGATAGGTAGATGAGCCTTCATCAAATCATTTACAAATTTTTGGTCGACATCAAAACTGCATATACTCGGCATCTGTGAGCTGGGGATTATTGTATGCTAGTTGCTGAAAGAGACCCAACACATGTGTGACCAATTTTGCTTCATCTGATTAATCAATCTCTTAAATTCATATGATAGAATCTTCGACAAGGTAAGATTCTTGGGGATCAAAATACTTCCCTGATTGGTTCTCCTGCCCAGAAAGATAAGCTAAACAAATATCAGAATATACTGCTAGCTAGCACATTGCAATTTAGATTGATAACTAATATGCACATTAAATTTCCTATTCCATAATTGAAGAAGATGAGTAATTAAAACCTAATACCTAATTGTCTGTCCTCAATACAATGGAATATTCGGAAGTGGTCCATAGTCCATACATTTTGCACAGTACATGACTTTCTTGTCTTGTTTAGAAAAATCTGGACGATAACCTATAAAATCAGCCAGCTTTGTCCCATGTGTCTTGTGACTATTCTTGCTTGCGACGTTTTAAACTTGGACTTGATCACCGCCACACAATTATGTATCTCAAAAATTTTGATTGTGCGCCAGAATATGTGATGTTTTAAATTTTTATTAAAATACGTCATGTTTTATATTATGCAGTCAGAATATTACATGTTACAGTACTTTAAATTTTAGGTAGAACTTTGGATTCTCAAATTAGAGATATTTATCATTGCTCGATGAGATGATGATAAGATTGAGTTGTCATGTTTATCACGCTTGATTTGTTGTTGGATGAATGAAGATGTTGGTGATATGAACAAAGTACAAGACAAACATGAAGAGCATCCTTTCTACATTTGCATCATTGAGTACATCTTCTTGATAGACAAGTAACATGCACTAAAACAAAAAAAGTATTATCCTCGACCAAAATATGACCCTTCACAATATCTTAAAACATCTATATATCCTTTCACTATTAGAGTGGTTCAAATGTATCTTAGAATATACACTAATTAGTAATTACAATACTAAAATGTGACATTTAAGGAAGCTAATTAAAAATGTGTAAAAGTTAGGTACACGAAGAAGTAGAGTTTCTCTTCGTTGGAAAATAGCACACAATTTTGATGTGGATCCAACAAAATGTGGAACTCAAACTCTCTCTGTTTATTTATTTATTTATGTTTTTTTTTATTCCATGAAAGAACAACGAATATTCATATGGTACCAAATTTTCTATGATTTGGAAGCCAAACAGAAAAGATTTGATTAGATCTGCAACTCTTCTGCTTTGTTAGGTAGGTTTCTCTAAGAGTCTAGGGTCAAGATTCTTGCATTTCCATTTTTATATATTTTTCAAGTAGAACAGGATTATTCCATTCTTTGTCAATAAAGGCTTTTAACTCCCTCATGAAATAATAGCTATACAATAGACCACCCGTTTCCACCAAACCTTCTTTGCCTGTTTTGACAAATGTGCAAGTTAATTAGCTTGTAAGCATTATCATTCTTTATAATATAATTTGATGAAAATTGCAGATGCTTTGTAAAAACTTGACATTAATTCACAAAGACGACACGTTTTTAGTTATATTGGAGGAACCAAACTCTTGACTTAGCTTAATCATGACTCAATTTATCACTTTCCTGCAGTGTAACCCCATACTGTAATCCGTTCTTACTGCGAAATCTGTATTATAGAACTTACCATTCAACTGTTAGGCTCTACTACCCCTTCAACGTTTTGTAGTTTTTACCAGAGTCACAGACAGCTGCTATGCAAATGTCCATGCATGTAGAACAAAGAATGAACCAAACAGACAATATGTTATTACTGGCGTGCTCGAGCCTCAGATTATTTTTTTTATCTGCTTCAAAGTTCTGTATATAATTTATTCAACTTTGAAAACTTTACTGTCACTATCCCTGGTATCCGACACCTCTGCATCTTATAATTCACAAACACAACAAGAGAGAAAAACAAAACAGTGGATGAAAAGTCAGAAACTGATTAAAACGACTTAAATTTCTATAAGGCTGGTTACAAAATTTTACATCATTTTCTCATGCTAAAAACTTTTAACACACAGGAGGGGAGGCAGGGGTGTGAGTGGAGGAGGGTGATGTAGCAGTGGAGTTGGAGTGACCGCGACCTTCACCGCTATGGCTGGCTCTTTCTTCCGAATGAGAAGAGGGCTCTGGTTTCTTTGATCGCGGTCTATGCATTGCTGATGGTGACACCTGTGTGACAGTAGAAGGTGTTGAAGCCACTGGTGCATATATTCCATTGGCTGCAACAGCAACCCTGGCTGCTTCGCCTGGAGCTGTGTTTGCAGCTGCGACTGCTGCATTGTAGTCTTGGGGTGGCACCCAAATGCCTCCCACAACCACAAATTGTGGTGCTTGTGCATTGCTGTTGTTGTTGTTGTTATGGATTGTTGGGGTTGGCCTTCGAGTGTGTAGACGATATTTCTGTAAAAATTGGAAGATGACGGAACATTAGACTCGGCCTAACTGAGTTCAATACAAATCCAAAATTTGCTAATCAATGCTTCTTAGATAGGTCTCTTTCATGTTACCGTGTTTTCTATAACCAGTAGAACTTGCAATGCATGATCAAATTGGTCAGAGGACCAATAATAACCTTAAAATTCATGACTAATAGCACGAGTTGAGTTATTAGGAAATTCACATCAATACAACAAATCATCTTATAAAGTTCATATAAAATTCATTGGTTATATATGAATTCCAATTTCTGCAATGTATGGGATGGTTGCAAATCCTAATGATCAAAACGGATGGGTAGTCACATATACAGACCTGTAAATGGCTTTTGACTTCATCATTAGTAAGCCCATCAACCTTCATTAGCTCTCTAATTTGCTTAGGTGTAGCAACTGCAAGAAAAACAAACAAACCAACCACATATCAGATACACAACCAATCATACTAAACAGCAAAGTAATCTCAAACCACATGGAAATGTTTCAAGTACATACTGTGCGAGCCACCAAGCTGCTGAAGGGCATGCAAGAACCGGCGATGCAACTCCGGCGACCAGTTCCGCCTCTGTTTCCTCTGCCCCTCCTTATCTTCCTTCTTGCTGTTTCCACCGCCGCTGCCACCGCTGACGGTGTCAGCGGTTGAGCTAGTGGCCGGAGCGGAAGCAGGCGACTTCGCCACTGCCCCATTAGTCTTCCCAATGCCTTTCTCCCTTTGGAAAGGCTGAAAAGCACCTCCATTTCTCTTAACCTCCACCACTAAAGCCTTTCTAGGCAATTCCTGCAATCACCAAAACAACCCAAAATTCATCATTTCCTACTCTCTCACCCCAAATCACTAAGAAACCAAATTACAATTCGGTTCAAATAAAAAGATTGAATTTATTTCAGTGTACCTCTTTCTGGGGTAAATCTGGGGTCGTATTCCAAAGCTGAACAGATCTAAGCCAGTCTGATTTCTTCTTGTCACCACTGTTACTCTTATCCTTGTCATCAATCTTAATCTGCTGATGATCAGACTCTTCTAGCTCCTCATCATTATCACTATCAGAGCATGAACTCCTTTTCAGTGGTATAAACTCCTCAAACACATGTCCCTCACTTGAAGTCTGCTCCGAACACTCGGATTGCCCATGCCTGTACTCTATGCTATTATCCGACAGCTCCTGCTTACACCTCTCAATAGCTACAAGCCCACAAAAAATTTAAGCCTCATCAAGCTACGAAATTTTCATGGCTTCCAAACCAAACCAATCAACAATAAACAAAAATAAATAAATAAATAAATAAATAAAAGGGTGTCATGTACCTTGAGTGACAAGCTCCAAGCAGAGAGGCAGCTCTCTTTGGAAAACTTGAATCTTTTGCCTCTCTTCCTCCAAGGCTTTCACATACAAACTCATCTTTGAACCCTGCATTTCCTCTGTAGACTCTATTAGCATTTCTGGATTGTTATGTCCTTTTCTTTTCTTGCTTCTGGGTTCAATCAGAGAGAGAGAGAGAGAGAGAGAGGGAGGGAGAGATAGGATGTGGAATTGTGAATGTGATTATAAGGAGAGAGGAGGATGCTGTTGTTGTCCCAATAAGCATAGATAGAACCGAACAAGAGGAAATTTTGGGGTATATGGGATCTGAGTAGAATCAGAAAACAGAATAATCTTGCAGACCAAAGATAAAAAAAAACACGAAACCAAATTATTTATAAAGAAACCAACAATACTGTTTCTAGATTGTTTAAAAATGAAGATGAAAGTTTGAGAATTTAGAGGTTTTTTTATCTCCAAGGGAAAGAGAAGGAAAGGGAGAGATGGATATGTCGAGGTCGTGGCGTCGCGTACACAAAAGCGAATCTCTGATTTTTGGGGGGTTTTTATTTCTACAAAAAATAATAAAAATTAGAAACCCACTTTAGGGGTTGAATATTCCATGGTATGAAATTCTGATTCCTATCCTATGGGCTGGCAATGACGTCACCACCTCCCTTCACCTACTTTTTCCTTCTTCTTCTTTTTTTTCTGAACTTTATCAGATAAGATCGAAGACTGATATAAAGTTTCTGGGTCCGAATATTCCAGGGGTTTCCCGAGAGGGTAGGGAATCCCGTGGGAGCGTGAGTGAACGCGCGGCAGCCACGTCGCTTATGATTTGGGTATATGTAGCTTTTCAGGTCCTGAAAGGGCCAACTCCTTGTCTCCGTGCTTATCCACACCGCCCCTCTCCCTCTGTTTAGGAATTAGGGCTACGGTTCGTGATGGCCTCCACCACGCGCTGTGACCAGAGCGTGTCTGTATGGGACCAATTGGATTCTGACACCTTTTCCTTTCGCGTTCAAAGCAAATGGGAATGCATGTACCTATTGATTCCTGGATTCTGGACGCCGCGGCGATATCATGGAGAAGTGTACAGTGTGTATTTTGGTATATAATTGTTTTTAAGAGAAAAGAAAATTACAACACAAAGTCTATAGGGCAACTAAAATTTAACAAGTCGAAATTAATGGCCGAGGAGGCCTCACTAGGCACACTTGAGATTCAAATCTTTGGGGAAGGAAGCTTATAGCCAATCAAAGTCGCTACATCTGTCAAGAAATTAGCTTCAAAAGGAAATGGAATCAAATTGAGCAGTAATACTTTGAATATCTCGGATCAAGGATTTAAGCCTCCAAGGGACTTCACAGGTATTGCTGACACAATTAGGGCGCAGTCTTCTTCAATCAAAATATTTTGATGGTTAAATCTTTTGGCAGCCATATATAAGACCATGCTTGAGAGCTAAACATTCAACAAGAGGGACATTTGAAGATTTTAAACCACGAGCACTAGCAATAAGAGGATAGCAGCAGTGATTAAGGATAACAAATCCATAAGCAGCAAGACCATTAGAAGAAACCGAACCATTAAAATTTAGTCCGACACAGTTTAAGGGTTAGAAAATATGATGAAATTCATGTATATATGCATTCATGTGTTCCAAAGCATTCTCCTCCACAACTTCTCAGTTTATCTATGGCCTGCCTCTCTTATTAAGCATCTCACTGCTTGTGCACGGAATTTTATATGGTCTGGCGATCTTTATTCTCGTAAGTTAGTGACTGTTTCATGGAGACGAATGTGTGCTCCAAAAAAAAGAGGGGGGGCTTGGTTTACGCCATCTCTCCACTCTGAACTCCACTTCATTGTTACGGTTTACATGGGAGGCGCTGACCTCTGATTCTTTTTGGGGTGTCTTTGAGAGAAGCCGTTTCAAGCTTTCTACTTGGTGTCTCAATTTTCCCTATTATAGCTCCACTATTTGGCATGGTTTTAAGTTAGCTTTGCCTATGGTTCACTATAACAGTCGCTGGGTTATAGGTGATGGTGCTTCAGTTTCATTTTGGGCGGATAAATGGCTAAATGTGCGCATTTTGGATGCTTTGCAGGCCACTGTCATGGATAGTAGTTTGTTTACCATGGTGGCAGATTTTATTGTTAATCAGGAGTGGTCACTACCCCAAAATTTCACTATTTATTTTCCAAATATTGCAACTGAGATTGTTACTATGCCCATCCCAACTGACGCAGGAAAAGATGTTTTAATTTGGGAGCCTTCTGTCTCAGGTGGTGTTACTTTTTCAGATGGTTACAACCATATTCGGCAAAAATTTCCCATTTGTGCCTGGGCAGGTGTTATTTGGAATAAGTTAATCCCACCACGGTACTCTCTTCTGGCTTGGCGGCTCTTGTATGATCGTCTTCCTACAGCAGTTCAATTGCAACGCCGTGGTATTCCAATGGTGTCAGTTTGTCATTTATGTCTTTGTGCTTTTGAATCTTCAGAGCATTTATTATTTAATTGTCCTTTTGCTCAAAGTGTTTGGCAATGGCTTGCAAGCGTTTTTGGTACTGTTCTCCCAACTCATGGTTCAATCCAATTTTTCTGGGGTGTGATAGTGGGCAAGTCTTTCTCCCCTCAGTTATTTAATGTTTGGGTGGCTGCTATTCTTTTTGCTTTGATGGCTATTTGGAAAGCTCGGAACAGACTCTTGTTTGATAATAAGGCTCCCTCCCTTCGACAAGTTTCTTGTTCTGTTAAAGCTTGGATTATGCATGTAGGTCCTTATATTCCAGGTTATACTATTGGTGTTGTTGATAGGCAATTGCTTTCTGCTTTAGGAGTTGCCCCGTTATCTCGTAAATGTCATGTGCCTCGTATGGTTATCTGGCATCCTCCTCCTTCTCCGTGGCTAAAATTAAATACAGACGGTCTGGCTAAGGGAAATCCGGGACCTGCTGCTTATGGTGGAGTGTTTAGAAGTGCTAATGGTCTTTTTCAGGGTGGCTTCTGTCAAGCTTTGGGGGTTCAAAATTCTTTTTTTGCAGAGCTTCTTGCTGTAATCATTGGAATTGATATTGCTTTTAGAAGTGGATGGTCTCATCTCTGGCTGGAAAGTGATTCATTGGGTGTTCTTCAATGTATTTATTCTCGGGTTTTTGAGCCTCCATGGTCTTTGCGGACTCGTTGGCTTAATTGCTTGACCCAAATGCGTGGTATGGAGATTAGATGTTCTCATATTTATCGTGAGGGTAACATGGTTGCAGATTCTATGGCAAACTTGGGTTTGAATTATTCTTCATTGCAGTGGTTTGCTTCCCCACCTCCTGTCATCTGGCTACGTTTGCATTATGATTCATTGGGTTATCCCTATCAACGCGGTTAACGGGATTGTATTTCATGGACTTGATGGTTTTTTTAAGCATGTCATGCATGAAGATGATAAGTTCATTTCGTGCAATTGGGTCATCAATGTTGGCTACTGTTGGATTTTCTTTTTGCATCCATGTAGTTGGTGCTGGTATGGAAATTGGTGCTCTGGTTATGTTACTCTTTTGCTGCTATATTTTTAGCTGGGGAAGATCGGTTGCTTTTGGGTTTTTCTTTTTGGGAGGCCTTTATAGTTTTCAATTGCGTTTCTTCACCTCAAATCTTGGGTCATTGTATTCTTCTTTTTCAGGAGAGGTTTTGGTCTAGTCCCCCTCTCCCTTTATTGTATTTTCTTTTTCTTTTTTAATAAATTTAAATGGAGGGACGGGCGGTGGGTTCCCGGGTGTAGCGGTCCTCTCCTCTTATGAGGAGGGTAGGCGCCTTGCACAATGACCGCTAACGAGAGGCTGATATCGCCTAATCCTCTGTTAATTTAAATAATAAAAAATGCATTTAATTTTTAGTTTATTACACCAAGAAGAGGCTCTGGTGAGGACCAATAAGTTGAGAAATTCATAAGGACTTTTAAATAAATGGTTGGACGTTCATGTCTAATATGCATCTAATTTTTACAGTAGGAAGAGGCATGGGTGAGAACTCCATGAGGACTTTCAAATCAATGATTTGATGAGTGGTCCAAATTTAAATTGAAATATTATTTATTCACCACACATGACATCTAACTGCATGTTGGTTAAAAAATCCTCATGAATTTCTCTTGGTCCTCACTAGAGCCTCACCCTATTATACAATTTTCATGATAGAGTGTTAGTTGTAACTTTTTGAATAGGTAGTTCATTCAAAATTAACTTTGTTATAGTAGAAGAAAAAATCGAACTTTGACCTAATTTGATTTTAGAAGTTAAGTCTAAACTGATTTTGATCTTTAGGAAACTGTTAATTAATTTAGTCAAACTGTTTGAATCAAGAATTTTGCGATATTGGGGATTAAGACTAATGGAAGAAGTGTAGAAATAAGGGAATAAACATAACCAACAACACGGTTTTGCTTGATTTCTTGGTGGGAAACATGATTTTCCTTGATATTTTTGGTTTGAGTTTCCAAACGATGGAACCGGGGTCTCAAGAGAGAACATCTAACATCTTGTTATGAAAAGTCGGGATGTCAGCCGTATTAATTCCAACTTATACTCCAACAATCATATATTGATCGACAAGACTATCCATATTTTAAATCTGGTTTAAGAATGCTTTTCAACTGATGCGTAATTTCCATGTGTGATCAAGGGAAAGCTCGACAATACGATGATAGCAAAGACATGTTGGCAAATACTAGATTCATGAGGCATTATTGGACCCATTTAAGCCTAAGCCCAAAAGGATAGCCCAGGATTGATCTGGGCTCCATGCACACGTTTTATAAAACGTACAGTCCTTCCTAGATATGTCTCTAGACTAGGGTTTTGACCGGCAAAACAAAATTGATCTAGGGTTTTGGGGAAAAGTAACTAAACTTCGGTTCACAATGGAAAAGATGCCAATAACCGACGCTATGGATCTGTTATCCCAGTTGCCGGAAATCATTAGGGAGAAAATCCTTCATCTGTTGCCTAGTGCAGAAGATGCAGTGCGCATGAGCTTGTACGCTGTCGAGGACATGGAAGAGTTTTTGGGACTCACTACCATAGTTTCATTATCATTTTGACCTCGGCATCGATGGAAACTTTTGTAACTTTTGAGGAAGATAAAACCTTGAGTATACTCTAATACTCCAGCAACAGAAACATGATGGTTCAAAAAGAAAAATCGGAGCCTTTCAGATTAGAGGAATCGAAGAGCACGAAGAAATGGAGTGCAGACCCATGATCATCTTGTTGACCGCTGGATCAAGTTGGTAACGAAACACTATCTCACATCCTTAGATATCTCCTTCATGGGTAACCTACTTGCCGGGTACTGTTTTCCTGCTTGTAGTCCTACTTTAGATCTCGGATCATATATTACAAAGATTGCGTTAAATGTTTGTATATTGGACAAAGCATTAGTTCAAAACGGTACAAGGTTAAACTGTCTGAAGTCCCTTGATCTGTTGCAAGTTGACTTGAATGGGGTGTTCTGGGAGTTCCTTTCTAGATGTCCTTCCCTTGAAAATTTGGGCGTCGAATACTGTCACGACCAAGGTTAATTATCTTGCCTTTCATTCTCGGCACTGTTCGAACGGTTACAAGATTACACCACCCAAAGTTCGAACTCTTCGTTACGTACACATCAAGCACTTCCAAGGGCTTGGATGTCAAAGTAATCATGATTTGGAATTTAGAGGTTTTGCACATACATACACCGAATGCTACGACTACAGACAAATATATGGAGAATCTGGCTTCGTCATTTCCCTCTCTGGTGGAGTTGAGGTTGGAAACCGGTCTCTGATTAACAGGCTGGACAGTTTCGAGTCATCAACTCAAATCCCCAACAATGGGTATTATAGGTGGATGCAAAAACTTTAACGTCAACTTAGATACTCCGGATCTTCTTTATTACTCATACAAGGGTCCTGTATTAATCCCATCCTTGTATAGGCAACAGGACTCTATGAACCTGAAGGTACTGAAGCTTAATCTAAGGACGAACCCTCCAAATAGTCTCGATTCTCATTGGTTTCTTGCATTGCGAAAATATCTTGGGAAGTCGCCACAACTTGAAGGATTCACCTTAGAACTTCATTCTAATCCTACGAAAGTAAGTCAAATATAAGCTCATTGCATTGAGTGGTTTATTTGTTTATTTATTGTAGTAATCACGTCTTATTCCTCTACAAAATGTGCAGATCACATTTTCTCAGGAAGAACCAAGAGAAGAAGAAATTCATCCACCTTCACAAGTCTTGGGTTTGTCACTGCACTTGCCCTTTTTCCAATCACCTTATCTGTAAAAATAAATCATTCCAGATATTCATTTCATGACATCAAATTCATGAAGGTTGTTGGATTTTAATTTAAGTTGGAAAGTCCAGTCGAGTTTTGTCATGCTCATTTGTATATATTGATGATCAGCTTTTTGTGTATTGCAGTTCATGTGCTTGGAAGAAAATCTCGTCTGCTGTGGAATATCAACAGTAAATGTTGGCGGCATTACATAAAGTCGGTTAAAATAAAAAACTTTTACGGCATGGACATAGATATGGTGAAGATTCATTGACGATATTGGCAGATCTTAAAGAAGGAATAGGAGCCACTTTTGAGCAACAATGGTTGTATGTGTTCTGTGAAAACTATTTAAGTTTTGTTAATATTCTCATTGGTGCAATATTATCGATCTTCAGTATTATATGTACTTTCAGTTTCAGCAATGGCAGGTTGCCCAACCGTTATGAACTCATGATCATCAGCAATGGGCATTATTGGCAGACTAGTGGATCACCGGTGTAGAAAGAAAGGCATATAAAAACATAACAAAAAAACACGACTCTCATTGATTTCCAAATGATAGATTTGGAGTGTATAATGTAGAGGAAGCTTCAAGAGATGACATATTGTTATAAAAAGTGAGAATCGGTGTATCCCGACTTATAATTTAATAATCAAATTTATCCATATATTAAGTTGGGCTACCAATCAAGAATCAAGAGTAGGCCTGGGCTCGGGTCGGGCTGGGCCCGAATTTTAGTGAGACTGAGACTGAGACCGAAATTGTTGGTTTGGACCGGTTCGGGCTTTTTCCTAATTGAAAACCGATACGAACCGAACCCAGTCGGGCCGGTTCGGTCTTTCGGGCCCAAAATAGCCAGTTTATCTGCTTTGCTGTTTTCCCAGTTTTCCAAAGACAGTTCTGCATTCTGGCAGTTTTGGCTGTTTTGCCACTCATTTTGGTACCTGGAAAGACTGGAATGCATATCAATTTATCAATGTTACATAACCTAATTCACCACATTCAAGTTCAGTACATACAGAAACTTCATATCGAAAAACCCAAATTGAAAACCCTAGATTACTCATTACTAAATACTCACCGAATTGAGCTTCGAGGAGAATCGAGCTAATCGACTATTAGATCGAAACCATGTGGAATCGAAGATCCGAGAGCCCTCTCTGAGATCGTCGGGCTTCGGCGACGGCGAACTTCTGGAGCTTCGCGTGGTTGGTGGCGAACTTCTGGAGCTAATCGACTCTTAGATCGAAACCATGTGGAATTGAAGATCCGAGAGCCCTCTCTGAGATCGTCGGGCTCGCTGGCGAAGGCGGATTTCGGAGACGAAGAGTGGCGGAGGAGCTGGTATCGAGCTGGGAGAGCCGAGAGAGAGAACTCGAGAAGAGAGGGTCATAGTTCAGAGAAGAGACTGGGTTAGTATCGAGTTAGGTCTCGACTTGATGACTAGGTGAGTTAGGGACTTAGGTTAGAGTGTTTTTATTTTTATTTATTAATATTTAACATATTAATATATTGCCCAATCATAGACTGACAAGTGGAAAATGATATACAATTCGGGTCGGGTCGGTCTTTCGGTCTCCAAATATTTGAAACCCGAGACCGAACCGATTCACTACATTCGGGTCGGGCTTTGAACCGAACCGATAATTTCCATATTAAAACCGAACCGATTCGGTCTTTTTTGCTCGGTCCGGTTCGGTCTTTCGGGTCCAGACGCCGACCCCTAATCAAGAGCAACCGCACCAGCCATTTTTCTTAAGAATAAAAAATTGGGCTACCGAGATCAATTTTGAAAGAAAACAAAATAATTTGAAATGTGATAGTAATAATAACAATTATAATTGTAATAATAATATTTGCCTCCTATGTTAATGTTTTTCCATAAGGCTACTGCAAAAGATGGAGTGCATATGAGGTTGTTATTGAACCCTTCAACATAATTCTTATTCAATTTTTTAACCTGGTGTGGTAAGATTGCCCGAGCTGTCTAATATGGAACCCTCATGTGTAGAGTTTGAGTCTCAACTTCCACCAGTTTGTGGCCAACAAGTTTGAGGGGCATTCGGGTTGCGGCGGAGCTTAATCTGGCTTTGCGGGGATACTCTAGTGGACCTCGGTCCGAATATTGACTGGGTGGGTGTGTTATTGACTTGATACACATTTACGCAAGCGTACGTATCATTGTCAAGATAGGGAAATATTATGCCCAAAGTTTATCGTACCACGGGAATTAGTGGCTAACTCACAATCCTTGGGTAATCGGAAATAAATACACTTAGCAAACAAAGAAAAGAAAAATAAAATAAATAAAAATGTTATTCTAAGGCATCAAGCCTTAGCAATGCTCGGCTTTGGTTTTCACCCAAGCCTAATCAAAACTAAGAGCCTAGTGATGACTATTTACAATGAGGTAGGAAATGTCAATATTTTGAGAGTTGATTTTAGGTTAACAAAAAGTAATGAAAAGTAAAGCAATTAATAAAAATGCAAAGAAATTAATAAAAGTGTAAACCAAATAGATGGAAATGTCGGGTGTTAGGGAGGTTCCTTCACCCAAATTCTATGTGTCGGAAGCTAATCTAATGTAGATGCAAATTCCTACTTTGGCGGTAGTCGTATCCAAGGCGGTTCAAGGCTCAAGGACCGAAATTCTCTTTCATGGTATTCCTACTCCGGTTCAAGGGCCGTAGGAACTCACTTGACATGAATTAGAGCCGGTTCAAGGGTCACTAATTCACATCAAGAGGCGTAGACATTGAGGAATTAGACTACTAAGCGACCCGCCCGAGCAATCACGCAACGAGTGTAAATCACCATGCTTATAACCCCTCGAATACGAAATTGAAGGTTTCTAGCTTAGGAATTAGAGGGGGTCAAGCCTCTAACTCTGTCCTATACATGCTCAAAATACATATCCTAGAGTTGACTAGGCTCCTAGACATGCATTTCAACCCAACAATAATTGATATAAGCATCCATCATATAAAAATTGCATCATTACATTAAATTAAACATCTTTTATATAAAATTTGGGTTAGGGACACAACCCTAACCCCCAACAAGGAAATTACTCACTATCCATAATCATAGACATCAAAATTACAAAATTCAAATACAAAAGAGAAGAGAAGTGTAGGAGAAAACAATAATAGTCACAAATAGCTAAAAAGCTAGCATGACTAGTCTTGATTTACAACTCTCACAATTACCCAAGTCTTGAATCTTGTAGAGGATAAGTCTTTCATGAATCTTTGAAGCTTTTGGTGAGTAAATCCTTCAAATCTCTAAAATAAAACTAAAGAAAATATGGAAAATGGAGGAGAAGAGATGGGGAAGAGAGCAGCCCAAAGGGCTGCCTCCGTTTTGTGGTGCGGCGCTGTAGATGTTTGTTAGGGTGAGAGAGTCAAGGGATATATATATATCGTGGTGCAGCTGTGTGTTGTTGGCTTTTGAAGGAGAGAGAGGATAAGGCTGCACGTGGCCTCTATGTGGTGGGAAGAGAAAAGAATGGATCAGGTCTATTGGTGGAGAGAGAGAGAACGAGAATCATGCCTAGGATATGTGGGTTTCAAGGTTGGAAAGAAGAGGTTGCCACATGTCATACTTTCATAGGCTGAAGTAATTAAACAAGGCCTTGTTTAATTGCTGCTCGTATGTGATGGCTGATGGCTCCTTGATTAATTAATCAAATGAATAATTAATTAATCAAATCAATGATTAATTAACTTAACTCTCTCAATTTCAATTTTTTTTCTTCTCGTTCCTTTTCTCTTCTCCATATACTTCCATTCGTACTGGCACTTGGATTCCGCTTCCCTTAATTGGCATTGACCATGGTTGACCCTCATTGACTATTTTGTCCTTTTGTCGGAAATCCAATTTGCTCTAATTTTCCACAATTTTATCTCAGTTTCTGCAATTCCGCTTATTTCCTACACAATAAATAAAATTAGATTAATTACATTATAATTGGCTCAATGATTAGCTTATTTCTAGTGTTTTAGATACAATTACATGCATAAAAATGCGTGTAATCAGTTATTAACTTGCTAAAGTAACTGAAGTGGCTTGTCACCTCACTCCCGATAAAAAATAATAATAATAATAAATTCAAAAATACTTTTAAATTCTACTAATGATGAATTCTCGAGTATACTCCATCCACACTAGTATGACCCACATACTATGTGTCTAGAGAGAAATTTAAAGTAATTAAGAAAACAATGGGGAGATTTTTCACACAATCACTACGTTTTTTGCAATTTCTTTTCTTTTTATTATTTATTTTCTATTTTGTCAATTTACTATATTATTCCTATTGATGAATTATATTTCAAAGTTTTTTAATATATAAGGGTTATATTGGTAAACAATTCAAGTTATGGAGAACAAGCTCTATTCTCTTAATAATAGTATAGATGAACACGATGAACATCCGATGTTGTCAAATCGGAGCCTTTCTTGGGGGAGGATTCAGAATACCGACATGCACTTACACACACCAACACGAATGGATGATTGAATTACATAAAATATATTTTTTGGTTAATAAAAAAATGTTGATTATAAATATTAAGAGTTGAGATTATCTTACAAGTGCTGGGTCACTTGAATTCGTGGTACATAGAAGAATTTCCAGTCTTTCAGATGAGAGGAACACCACCAACATTGACATACAACTATCAGGATCATGACTATTGCATCAAATTAATTGGTAGCCAAACACTATCTCATATCCCAAGATCTCTCTTTCAATAATGGACAATTAAAAAGGTACCGTTTTCCTTCCTAATACTAATTCTAGCTTGGATTTTGATCACTACAGAAATTGTGTTTAAGGAATTGTACATTGGACGGATCCTTGTTTCAAAAGGGCACGAGGCTAAACTGTCTGAAATTGCTTGATATGTCCTATGTTGATTAGAATGAGCTGCTATGGAAGCTCATTTCAATTTGCCCTTGTGAGTTTGGGATTCAAAAACTGTAGTGACTGAACTCTCTATATAAACCTTCCAAATTGGAATGTTTGGGTAGGCCTAGGATTAGATGCAAACATGATTTCGAGTTAGTTTATTCGGATTTGCATGAGAATAAAGCAGCCAGATTGCTTCAAACTCTTCGTTACTCATCGCACAAGCCTTTAGACCTCAAAGCAGTCAGCTTTTGGAATTTAGAGGTGTTGCACATACACACAGCGTGTGCCATTACAAACCAATATATGGAGAAACTGATTTGTAGTCTCCCCTCTGTCGTGGAGTTGAGCTTGGTTGCTACTGTCAAAACAAGTGGATTGAGAATTTCGAGTCCGTAACTGAAGTCCTTAACAATATTTTTTAGAGATGGTGGATGCAAGTATGGAGATGATGGATGCAAATATGTTAATGTCAACCTAGATACTCCAAATGTTCTCTATTACTCATACTAAGGTCCCATATTAATCCCACCACTGAATTGGCAAGAACTGGAGTATATGATTCTAAAGGAAGTCAAGCTTGACTTAAGCACAAACCCTTTGTTTTATCTGGACACTTGGTGGTTTCTCAACTTGAGAAAATGTCTTGGGAGGTTGAAGCAACTTGAAAGATTCACCTTAGAGCTTTCTTCTCCTACACAAGTAAGTAAATCAACAAATATATGCTCTTCAATATATGTTTATATCCGGCCGTGTAATTGTGTCTGTTAATTACCTTAATAATTCCTATTGTTCTCTAAAAATATGTAGGTCACCTTTTCTCGAGAACAACTAAGAGATGCATGAAAACATTGATTCACCTTCAACAGTCTTGGATTTGTCTATACGGATGCCACCAATAGATTTGCGATCATCTGTATTTATAGGTGGATTAATTGCTTTGGAGTTGTCATCCAGTTAATCACCTTATCTGTTGAAACTGGTCCAGTGATCCACATTACAACAGCAATTTAATGAAGATACGTAGTTGGATGGCAATTTATTTAGTTTGGAAAGTTTAGTGTGCTATATATGCTCATAATTTATATATTGATGACACTTTTGTGCATTGCCGCTCATATACGAGGAGCTCATGTGTTGGGAAGAAATGTCCTCTGTTGTCACTATGCTAATAACCTCATCAGATGACAGACATGTTGGTTTCTGTCGTCTGATATATTTTAACGACAGACAGTGCAAAAACTGTTGTCTGAATATAGCAACATACCATACTAAGTTAGTTTTGAGAATTAAGTTTGTTTTCAATTTGTGCTGTAGCTGTTTTTTTTTTTTTTTGTTCAGACAACATCTATCTGTCGTCTCGTCAAATGAGATAAAGATTTTTTTTTTTTGGCACAACGTAAAGGAATTTAGTTCTAAACTGCTAAATGATTTCTCTCTCCTCGACAAATCTAACAAACTCAAAACTTTTCTTTTAGCTTCGCTACACAACACTAGCTCTCAAAGCTGAAACCCGAGAACAACCTCACCCTCCAACTGAATCCAAATTTCTTGCCAAATCGAAAGTACTCACCCTAATCATCAAAACTAAAAACCCAAAAGCTAACCCTCCATCCCCCATCTCTTTTTGAGAAACACAGAAAACCTAATTCCACATCTAAGACTTTGTTTCAAACCATAGAGCGAAATCATCGAAGCCTCATTGCTCATTTCAATTTCATGCATGGGTGTCAATCACTAGCTCTTTATCTATGCTGGTAAGCCCTTAGATTCAGTGTTCATTGATTTAGGGTTTTGTTGGATTGAGGATTTAGGGCTTTAATATGAAATTTAATTTGTTTTTGCTAGTTTATGTTCGAATTGGGGATGCGGGATTATCGAAATAGATTTTGGTGATGTGTCTCTCTTGACAAGGATTTTGGTGAATTAGGTGAGTCTGGAAGTGGTGGATACAAGCTGTGGTGTTTGGCTCTGAATTTTCGGTGAGTTCCATCATCATTCCAAGTTTGTTTTGTAAATTGTTTTCGTTATTTCTTTGCTGGTCTGCAAATGAGCTATAATGAAATTATGACAGAGAGAGTGGGAGGTACGCCATGGTCAATGGAAACCGGAAAAGAAAGAAGCAAGCAGAGTGACTCTATCCAGTTAAGGTGTTATCAAATGACGAAGAAGGTAACCCGAACTTGTTCTAAATATCAGTTTGTTTGGTTTCTTCGCTATTAGGATATGAATTTTTCACTAATTCCTTGCTCATCGGTTTACAAAGTATTGTTCTTTACGACTTTATCATTCTCCAATTTGTTCTCACCAAAATAAGGTGTTTACACTCTCACAAATGTGAAAACAGGCAGCTTTCAGATATGGTTAATTATTCTCATAAATTTTTTTTATTCTTTTTTATTAGGCTCTTCTCAAATGGTTTGCTCAGTCAGTCAATGGCCTCCATCTTGGGGCTTGCTGGGTCAGTCAATGCCAAAGTCAATGGAATCACAGTTGGGCATACGAAGCTTCACATTGAACAAGAATATGTTCTCCTTTATCTTCACCAAGCTTTTTAATTGGTTTCTTTGCATCAGTGGACTTCACCAATTACAAAGTAAGAGAAAAGTTTTGTCTTGCATATTGATCAGTTCTAGTTTAGATTGGAACTTATGCAAGTTTCCTTTTTGGATCTGAAAGTTTTGTGATTTGGTGATATCCAAAGAAGCTGTGGGAGGGGAGGGGCTTGTTTTATTATATAGTCTGATCACTAATACAAAGGTAATGCGTATTTGGATTGGAATATGCTACATATTTCTGTCATATTTTGTTGGTTATATTGTCAAAATTAAATGTTTACATTTAAATGGATACTAAGTTTTCTGATTTTGGTGTTGGGTAATTTTGTCAAGATGAGGAAGTCAAAGGTATAAAATCATTTTTCTTTCCATCGAATTGGTAATTAATACTGTCTAATTGAAATGGTCTTATAGTATTAAGGATCTGAAATTTAGCTTCATTTTATTTGAGTTAGCCTGTTTGGGATGATATCAATCCTCAAGTCTAATTTGATGATAGGATTAAATACTTGTTACTCCATGTACTTTGCTCCAGAAAACAGTTCAGTCCCTCACCTTTTAAATTAAACAAGTTAGTCCTTATTCTCTTGAATTCTCACACAATAGGTCTAAAAAGACTACTATACCCCTTACTTCTACTTTTTTCCTCTCTCTTTTTCTAATTTCTCCATCTTTTTTTTTCTCCCTTTTTATTTTTTAATCATTTTTTATTTATTTTTTCTACCTCTCTCTCTCTCTCTGAGCCCAGATCCATGGCGCCTGTCTATCATCCTCGACGACGTCATCAACGGTAGACAAGACATTCAATCACGCCTTGATCTAGGGCAACCCTAACCCTACCTCTCACCTCGTTCACTCTCTCAAATTCTCATGGAGATTTCCAGAAGCCTCGCTTTTCTGAACACCCATCCCATGCCCGACCTAGCTCAGAAGCTTCCGCCAACGACTCCGATACTGGATCACTACAAAGCCCTGCTCAAACAACGGGATGACGACCTGAGGGTCTTGCTCAAAGACAACGAGCCATCACCGAGCACGAATGAGATTATACAAATTTATGTCACCGGAGTCGCTCCAATTCCTCGTCTCATCACAAATGCCTTGCCGCCGAGGATTTCACCGAAATCGCTCTCCTCACCCTCCTTCGAGTGTGTTCCTTCTTCTTCTCTTCCTTCCATGTCAAAAAGACATGACGACCTCTCGCCGGAGATTGGTGAGAGTCAACCCAGGAGGCATTCTTGGTGATCTTCTCTAGGGCTAGAGAAATAACCTGTCGAAGAGCCATTCCCGGCGGTGCCTACGAGTGGTGGCAGTGGCGGGACAGACTTAGTGAGCCGGATCTGGAGAAATGGCTAGTGTTTCCGATTGCGAATTGGGAATCCATGTGGCTCGATGAGTTGACTCAGTGGCGGAGAGAGAGAGAGAGAGAGAGAGAGAGAGAGAGAGAGAGAGAGAGAGAGGTAGAAAAAAAAAAGGATTAAAAAAGAGAAAAAAAAAATGGAAGTGAGGGGTATAATAGTCATTTTAGATCTGTTGTGGACCTATTGTGCGAGAATTAGAGAGAATAAGGACTATCTAGTTTAATTTAAAAGGTGAGGGACTAAACTGTTTTTCAGGGAAAAGTTTGAAGAGTAACAAGTATTTAATCCTTGATGATAGTTAACATTAGGCAATACCATATCTAAACTAGCTGCAGTAAAATGACTTCATAGTCCAAGCACTTCTGTGATGGGTGTTGCTCAAATGTAATGTCTTATTGGATTCAAATTTTTCGTAAAGATTTCTTCTTTCAATATGGCTAGGGGATAGTCGTTTCAAAGAGATCCAAGACTCCCTCATTCTGAAAAGTATTCTCCATTGCTGTTGGATTGTTCTTTTCTTTTAGTCATCACTTTTGAACAGTTAGTCTTAACAAATAGCCTTATAGAAATATATTTGCCTCATCTTTCTATGGATTTACAGCTCTAGCTTTTGAAGAACTAACTCCCCCAGTTTTCACTTCCGGAGCACTCTTCCCCACTGAGGTTTGTATTTCACCCCATTTTGTGTCCCTTTATAAGGGGGTTGATTTTTTTATCATTCTTGTGATTTTGAGGCTGGATTGTTATATGATATGTGTCTGACGGACAGGAAAGAATTGTCGAACTCTTTGAGAAGAACACAAATTCTGTTGTTAACATTTTCGATGTACATTGCGCCCTCAACTTAATGTAACTGGTGTGGTTGAGGTGTACGTTTTCTTATTATACTTCTTCAATGCTCATTAGTGTAAAAATATATTGTCACTGCAAATAATATCTTATGTATGTATCAGCAAGTTCCCAAAGGAAATGGTTCAAGAGTAGTTTGGGATAAACAAGGCAACATTGTAACAAACTACCATGGTAGGAGCTGGTGAAGCAACTTGAATTATTATTGTATAAATTGAATAGTGCGCCTGGCCTCATATCATTAAATGAATATATCTCGCATTATTCTCTCCACTAGAGATGTTATTTATAGTATTGCTAAAAATATTTGTCAACTTCACATTCACACATTCACTGATACTGACTATCTGCATTTTGATACCCCTCCATGTGGTACATCCTATTCTTTTCATTCTTCTACGTGTTTGATGAATCACAACCAAGTTCTCACCTGCAATCTGATACATCTTTATGACACTACTGATTTTGATTGGAATTTGAAGCTGACAGATGCTTAATTATCTTTGTTAAGGTTTCAGTTTCATGCAACCAAGAAATGTCTTTGTTATCAATTTCAGTCTCAAATTTTAAATTTTCATTTGCCGATGCAGCTGGCAACTTTCATAGGCCATACATATAGAGTTCTTTATCTTGCCATCTCACCTGACGGACAGGTTCTGTACCTGTAATTCTTTCTATTAATCATAATCCTTCATCCCTTTCACTCATAATTCTGCAAATTTTTAGGTTTCATTATGCATATTCTTATCTGTTATATTGTTTATTGTTTCAGACAATTGTCATGGGAGCAGGAGATGAAACACTTAGGTTTTGGAATGTGTTTCCTTCTCCTAAATCTGACGTACAAGATTTAATAGATTATGACAAATTTTGATGAAAATTCAACATTGAAGTGATGAACATTGTCCTAATGCACATTAATTCTCCATATATATCTTGTTGATCAAATTTTTGTATTAGGTACATCTACCAATTACTCAATGGCTCAAAGTGCTACTCAAAGATTGATAGAAGCTAAGTATTGACCAAAACAATTTTACAAGATTTTGCTCCTTCTATACATGGAAGTTAGCCCTGGACAGTTGGATCACCCAAATCTTGTAAAACTAATTGGTTACTGCCTAGAGGATGGCATGCGGCTTCTGGTGCACGAATTTATCCCTCAAGGCAGCTTGAACATGCATCTACATATAAGTGAATAATGAATTTGCTTTACTATTTAGCCATTTGACCCTGTAAATGATGCAATATTGTGCTCCATTGATAAGGAAATGGAGTTCCATCTATAGGGAGTATATTGCCTTTAGGGACTTATATATCTTGTTACTGCAGGGACTTCTCGATTTTCACTACTTCCATAGAACGTTTGTATGAAGCAGAGATGATACACGTAGTCTGCAGAAAACAAGTTGTGAAATCTTTGACCAAGGCAGTAGATACATTGCTGATTACTCATGGGACAAGTACACCCTTCATGAAGGACCTTTTGAGGAGGTTGGAGCAACCGTGCTTAAACTTTTATCAATAATGGAGTAGATTAGTTTATATATACTACTGTTAACATACTATATTTCCTGGTTTGAGTGTGACTTTTTCATCATTGGGATATATGATAATACTTTGGAAGTAGGGAGTAACCGGTTTCCTGAAATCCACCAAAATTCACTTTTACAACGCGCTTTCACGCACCCTAAATCTAGAGTCCGGTTTCTGTGCAATTGCTCTCGTCCGGCGGCGCACGACGTCGGGGCGAGCCACCGGCTTTTCCCTCGTTTCGTGGTCTGCTGCCGGATGGGTGGTTTTTCAATATGGGGCTCAGGGAGGTCTGTTACTACTTGAAGTCTGGCAGGATGGGCTTTGACGACAGATCTGGTGCAAAACCTCTGAAGCAAGGTGGTCGGGTTTTTGATTCTGGGGATGTCAATGGCAACTTGGGAGGGACTGGACTTCGATCCGCTTCGTTTCCAAGCGGCGACGCCGGCGTCTGGGGGCAACATCGATATGGAATCTGGGTGGGCTCAAATCGTTTTGGTTCGAGTTTTCTTGGATATCAGTGTGTGGGGCTCGTGGGTGGTCGGAGTTGTTTTGTTGGGGGCATCTGGGATCGAAAACGACGTGGCCATGGAGGCGCCGATGCGGCATCAACGTGGTCGTGGTTATCGCCGCCATGCAAAGGAGATGAAGCATTGGGCCGAGTCTGGGCCTTTTGCTAGGGTTTGAGTGGGACTACTCTTTGGGCTGCTGTCAATTGGGCCTGAGTGACTTAGGTCTAGGGTGAGCCCTAGGCCTACCATTTGGGCTCTTATTTAGTTAGTTTTTTCTTTCTAAATAATTTCCTTTTTTTAGGAAGCTATGCACTCTTGTGTTAGTTTGGTGCCTATTTACTGTGGTTTGTTTCATAGTTTATAGGCTTTCTTGAATAAGTGAGCATGGGTACCGTCAAATGATCGGACCTAATCTATGTATCGATGTGGTTTTTCCACAAACTCTTTATCTACCTAGAGATGGTAGAGGGAGGATATGTAATGATCCCTTCTGGCCTGAGTATTAATATATATCGACATGATATTCTTCAAAAAAAAAAAAAAAAATTTGGAAGTTATATATATGTCTTTTTTAATAATATTAAATAATAGAAAGTTACCAACAATTGTTGTTTGAAACAAGTACAGACAACAGAAAGACCAAAGACACTTCAAACATCTACACATTCAAAGGACATTTAACTGTCCTTTTACAACAAGAGACACAATAGATAACTAATAGTGGATGTTGTTTCAATAAAGTTCACACAACAGATTTGGCAAAGAAACATGGAAATTCTATACATTCAGACCACATTTTATTGTCGTCTTGCGTTAAAACTAGGGCTGCCACTTGGTTTGATAATTACCAAACCGACCGAATACCAACCGATACTTTAGGTTTGGTAAACCGACTTTTTGGTAACCGAGACCTATAAAACCGAAATCGAAAATTACTGAAAAAGTTGGTTTGGTTTTGGTAAATACCGAATCTACCGATTATCTAAATATTAGCTTTATATACTATGATTTTCAATACACATACATGTATATTAAGAAATAAACATAAAAATTTTCATAATAGTATGAACATTACTCAATATACTACATTAATAGTACATGTATTTTGAGTAACCTAGTCCAAGATGGTTAAATAACCTAGTTTTATTGAAAATGGCTAAAATTTGATGTCATATATACAAAAGAAAGCTATGATTAGTATATGAATACGAAGTTTACGGTTATAAAATTAAAAAACCTAATTTTGTTCATTCTAATTTATATTACAAAGAATTAGTTGTTCTAAAGTTGGTAATACCGAAAACTGAAATACCGAATTTGGTAGATATGATTAAAAACTGAAAATTTTGGTTGGTAATTGGTAACTCAATTTTGAAACCGAAAGCTTTGGTTTTGAAGTTGGTAATACCTATAACCGTACTGATTCGAACCGACCAAGTGACAGCCCTAATTAAAACAGACAATAGATTATTTGTAAAGTTTGTTGCCAGAGTTTGACAACAACAACATTTGACTGTTGTTCTATTTCATATCTAACCACATATACTTACAATTTGTGCATATTTAAGCACATTCAAATGACAGATTTTTTTTAGGTGTCTTTCATCAGGCTTTACCCGTCGTCTGAATGTCAATAAGATATCAGCTTACTAGACGATAGATTTTTTGCATATCAGACAACGGTCATGGTTGGTCGTCTGATGAGGTTATTGGCATAGTGTGTAGATCACTCCAAAGCAAATGTTGGCGCCATTACATCAAGTCAGTTAATGTCAGAAGCTTCTATGGGACTAAAGATGGACAAAATTACCACATTGAAGATTTATCGATGTTACCGACAGATGTTGAACAAGTAGGGCAGCCACTTTTGAGCTACAATGGTTGTTGGATCGAATTAAGTTATTTGTATTCACATAACACTTTTTTTTTTTTTTTTTAACATTTGTGCGTTCCACTTCTTACATTTGGTTTCTACCCATCAAAATAATGTATAGTTGGTTTATATTTAAGCCAGCTGAACGGAAATATTTAGTCTTGAAACAGAAATCTGTGATATATGGAATGGCAGTATGGCTAATGGGACAGGCATGCATTTAGTCTCATATTATTGTCGACTGTTTTTTGTGAAGATGGCTGCTGAGATGAGAGTCGACATGAGACTATGACTAATGGGATTACTATAACGGATGACGACAACAACCCACACACACACACCTAGCTAGATCCGTTGTCATGGCATGGAAACAAAGGTTTGGAATTTTAAATTGCAAGGATTCTCTTCACACTGGTGTAAGGTACGTACACAATCAGAATTGAATATCAAAATATTCTATGTATATTTACGATCAGAATTGGGAGCTAATTCCTTTTTCTTTTTCTTTTTTAACAGAGAAAAATCACTCAAAGATAGCATATTTCCAGAGTCTTCGAAACCTAATACCCAGTCAGAAATTTCAAATATGAACAGTAGTACCATACACAGAGGCACTGAACTGCAGCTATAGATTCCTCGATCTTCTTTGGAACTGGGGTGGAGTCAAAAAATAAAATCTTGACTGTTAAGCAGTGTTGTGATTGATGATAGAGTTTGGCACTGCCATTTGAACAGTAGTTAATTAGCTATTGAATCAGGGCTCTCTCTGTGTGTGATTGACAGATCAATGGGGGCGGCTATGAAGTCTGATCAGATACCACTCTTAACTTTTCCCCAGTTTCTTTTTTCAGACAAGACGAAGAATTGGAAACTTTTACTTTGTCTTTCCTACATTCAAGTCTCGCATAGACAAATTTTCACAAGGCAACACTCATGCGTGACCAACACTTTGTCTCTCAAAGTCTCAATTCATCCATCTTCAATTCTATAGCTAGCACATGTCATTCAATACAGATACTAGTGACTAGGAGTACTTGCATGCACCACTATATATTAGAAAAGCCTTGGATTCATAATAATGCACATGAACCATGAATTATTAAAGCAAAACGAAAATTCTAGTATGGACCAAAGTGTACGTGGACTGTTTGAACTTTCAAAGTTATAGTTATTGCCCATTTCAAATTGTACAAAAAGAACTGCTTATTACTCTCAATATATAGTAGTCCTTATAGCTAGGGCTAGGGCTTGGGGGGGTATCTATGACTAATGGTCAAGACTCAAAATCCATTTTCCCACTACATTTCTGGGTAGAAAAAGCAAAAAGGGTGGATGAAGATTAAAGGGTTCTTATCCCACATGTAGAACTTGGCCTTTGTCTCTCAGAGTCTCAGAGATAGAAGTACACAATCAGCTATCAACTAATCAGCATAGCAATTTCATGTGCAAAAGTACCATCAAATTGTCATCTACATATGTATATATAGCCTCCCAGCTGGATCTAGGGTTTTAGCAAATTACCCTTGTCTTCTGCTTTTCTGTTAGCGAGGTTTAGTCATCATCACCCAGTGGTCTCTTAGTCTTGATAAGCAACTTTAAAGTTAAAAGTGGAGGTGATCAAACCTAGTAGTGCTTTTTACTAGACCTTTTGCCAGTATAGTCCTTATTTTCTTTGGGAAGAAGCGCAATGATCGATAGCGTTTTTACCATCTGTGTTTTAATCCATGTGGTGAGATCACTATTGATGGGATGGTTTGAATTTTATATTTCTATTCCATTTAAGTTTTCTGTTTTGGGCCGTATCTAGTCAAACTGTAGTACTTCTCTGGATGGCCCATTAATTAATGTACCAAAAATGATGATACTAAACAAATAAACAAGATAAATAAATTGCAATATATATGTGTGTCAATGTGTGTGTACAAAACCAGTACATCCATTCATTTGTGTGTATATACGCACTAGTTTTGTAAATGCTTTAGCAAATTATTTCTGCAAAACTTATTGACAGAGTTTTTATCTCCTACTAATCTACCATTAGTGCTTATTATAACAAATAAAATATGTAGTGCTAACTATTATATGGAAAAAAAAGTACATACTATACTGAGCGGGAAACCGTTAGATTAGTAAATATTTATGGTATGCCCTATACGATTAGCTAATGAACAGCTCCCAGCTTTGGAGTTTTAGTATCCCTACTATTCTACTATCATTGCTTACTGTAATAAATAAAGTATGTAGTGTTAACTATTATTTATGAAAAAAATACATAGGAAAAATTCTATACTAAGCGGAAAACCATTAGATTAGTGTAATTTTATGGTATGCCCTATATAATTAGCTAATCAAACAGCTCCCGACTTCGGATTATCAATACTCAAAAGGACTATAGAATATCCCGAAAAGTGATAGGTGTATGTTTAAAGTAGCATTTTGAGACAATTTAAGGTGTAGATGATTTTGAGTTTGGAGTTGGGGAAGACAAAGATATCTTCACTTTTTAGCCAACATTGAGTTTTTTGTTCAATTATGTACAATGATGGCACTTATGCTTGCATTTTGTCTAAGATTCGCAAAAAAATATGTACCCCGGCCCCATCCCAGCAAAAAAGAAAAGGAAAAGTATATAGGTACATAATCAACATGAGAGAGCAGATGATCAACAAACGTATATTAGTTACCTTTAGCAGGAGGGACAGTAGTCACAGTAGCACTCATAATGTTAGTGAGCTCTCTTTTACAATCTCAGTGTTTCGCCCTTCAAAAAATTGTACCACAATAACATAAACTTGGATATGCATTTTCATGTAATTGATTAACACTCTGGTCCCAGGAATCAGTGTATTTTTGGTAATTGGTAATTTTAAGTGATAAATAAACTGGGGATGTGGTAAGTGGTAATGTCCCTTTCCCACCAAAATTACTATCACTATCATCACCGTCTCTCTTTTAATAACAAAAGTTGGGAAAAGAAAACTCATGCCTTCCGGTCTACAGTTCTCCATGCCTACCTTCTGTGTCCATCTCTGCATATATATATCTCCCTATCTATGACTCTCTCTCTCTCTCCTTTTTGGGTTTGAGAGAGAGAGAGAGAGACAGAGATAGAGACTGAAAGAGAGTCTTTTAGAGATCAGAGTAAGTAAGGGCAGAGATCAGATTACTATATTCATATAAACGAAATGAAAAGAGAGAGAAAGCTTACAGATAGAGAGAGAGTTGGGAATCGAGCATTATTTGGAGCAAAGCGAGTGAGAGTGGTATTGGTAATGAATGAATATTGGTACGCTGTTCTATGCATATATTGCATTACTCTCCTCCTTTGCTGGTCTTTGTCTCCTCTTGTTTCCAAACACGCCAAAACCTAAAACGCACATATAATCAAATGTATTCCTCCTCTACACGTGCAACTTTTCTCGCTCTCAACCCAAGCACAACCAATCTCTCTCATTTGAGTGATAGATTTTGACATTATATATAATAGCTATCTACCTATAGCTTTAGCTTGGCTAGGATTTCCCTGCGCCTGAAAATAGTGAGATAAAAAAAAGACGATCCCAACATTAAATCTGGATTGTTTTATGCCTCCTCCTCCTAGCTAGCTCTCTTTCTCTCATTTATCTTATTCTCCGGTCTCTCTTTGTCATCCAACAAACACCTAGCTACCATGCATCACCAAGAAGATGAAGACGACTCGGTTTTTCTCACTCTCGGCCCTCCCGGACAGCCAGCTCACCGCCACATCCAACAATCATCCTCCTCCTCATCTACCCAGCCTCACCATCAAAACCCTAATTATAGCACAAACCATGAGGATGGTGTCACAGTAGCCCTTCACATTGGGCAGCCCTTTACCACTTCTGGACCTTCAAGCAACAACAACAACAACAACAACAATGTTCGCATTGGTGCTCCTATGGAAGGCCAGTACTGGATCCCTTCTCCAGCGCAAATCCTCGTCGGCCCAACTCAGTTCTCCTGCCCCGTCTGCGGCAAAACCTTCAACAGATACAACAACATGCAGGTGAGATCACGCTAATCCGGCCTCATAATGAAACGATAAATAAATTAATTACTTGTTATTGTTCCTCGTGTTTCATTAGATGCATATGTGGGGGCACGGCTCGCAGTACCGGAAGGGACCAGAATCGTTGAGGGGAACGAAGCCATCTTCATCCATACTCCGTCTTCCATGTTACTGCTGCGCCGAGGGCTGCAGGAATAACATAGACCACCCGAGGTCAAGGCCGCTGAAAGACTTCAGAACTCTGCAGACACATTACAAGAGGAAGCACGGGACGAAGCCGTTCGGTTGCCGCAAATGCGGCAAGCCGTTTGCGGTGAGAGGAGACTGGAGAACGCACGAGAAGAACTGCGGCAAGCTCTGGTTCTGCATCTGCGGCTCGGATTTCAAGCACAAAAGGTCCCTCAAGGACCACGTGAGGAGTTTCGGTGATGGCCACGCGCAGTACGCTGTGGAGCTGTGCGCTGAAGCTGAGGAGGATGAAGAAGAAGATCTAGAGGATGAGGATGATAATGACGAAAGCAGGGACACTAATGGAGGAGGTCAGCATCATGGAGTTGGGTCTGTTTATTTTAACTATTAATTAAGCTAAGTTAAGACATTATAATGGGATGCAGTAGGAGTATGGGACTAGTTGGAGTTGGCTAATTGTTTTGGATATGGTGTAATTAATTAGATTTAGTTTGGTGAGGACTACTTAATTGACAGTCTGAATGTCTGTGTCCGTCTCTTGTGTGTTTATGAGACTGAGAGAGAAAGAGGGAGCGAGAAGAAGATGACAAATAGTATGATAGCCAAGGTCCTATGCATTTAATGTTGGAAGTGGCAGTTCAATCCTTTAATTCAAGTATCTACCTCTCGGAGATCTCATATTTCCTTTTATTATTCATCTTTTCACGTTGTTTTAACTCTAGTCGCACCCATATCCTTTAATCATCCATTTAATTAGAGCAACTCCAACGGCTTCTTTATAATTTTTGTATTATAGGGAAGTAAAAGTCAAAATTTTAGGCAATTTTTATTCTCCAACTCCAACTTATTTCCTGTTTTACACCAATCTCTAAAATCTCTATAATTGTTGCTTAAAATTTTAGAGATTGTTGTAAATTTAGGAAATTTTGTTTTTTCTTTCCTCATTATCCCTAAAATGGGGATAGTTATAGGGAATCTGTTTGAGCAAAAGAATGTTTATTTTTTCCTAAAATTTAAAGTTGTTGGAGTTACTCTTATAGTAGTTCTCTATAATCAAGAAGGTTCGCTCGATAAAATGTCTCAAATAGATCAAGTAGGAGTAGTTATTATTTGAGATATAAATTTTTTGAAACTGATGTCATTCACTACGCATTTGTTTCCTTCAACAATTAAGTACAACAGAAGGGGAGTGAGTATGGAGTTGTATGCTTGTATCTCCACAAAATGCTGAATTGGTATTATCCTCGTTTAACAATTATGTATGATCAATTATTGTGTCATGTTTTCTATAAGTGAGTTTAATTTTTATGCACACGGCACCCGCGCTCAATGATGAATGTATAGAGGAGTGAAATTCATACTCCTTATTTTACAATCCACACTTCATGTTTCTTTTTTTTGTATCTTTATATCACATTGTTACAATTCACACTATAAAAAGACAAAATTTAAGTTACTGAAAAATAAAACATGAAGTGTAGATTGTAAAATAAAGAGTGTGAATTATACTTTCCAATGTATATAAGAGAAAGCAGGACTCTCACCTTTGAGGAATAATCCTATCATGTATTTCTAAGGTAGCTAGACATACTTCAACTTAATCAAAATATAGGATGAGATGTTCTCTAAAATGTGTCAAAACCCTTTTGTATTTTTGGTGAAGATAGACTTCAACTTATTAGACAAAGTATTCGATAAAATACAGTCAAAAACTGGAGACTAAACTCTGGGGAAAACATTTCGTCCCAATCCGCCACTGTCCTTACCATAACTCATACATATCAATCCACACAAATGAACAGAGTCGACATTGAAGTCGTGAATGTGGTCAGCGAGTGCAGAGAAGAGGGCAGATATACATGCAGACAATGACACAGTAGAGAGTCACAGATTCTACTGTTGATACATGGCTTTATGTATATCTTTAGCCCTAGCTTCAATATATATCATACATTATTAACTAATACCTAGCTAGCCCGGTCCGAGTACTATGAGTGTGTATGAGCTTCACTTGCTTGTACTACCACTGGTAAAACTTATGTGTCAGTGACCTAGCTAGGGTATGGATATGGACCACTGGTAAAACTTACTACTGTATTTGGGGTTTCGCCCAATAGAGAAGAGCTCTACCTTTTTCCTTTTCAGAACAACTACAAACAGATCATTACGAAACATTTTTAGACTCCCTCTGCTTCTCTCTTCTGCTTTGCTTTGCTCTCTTTAAATTGATTAACCCAACCCTATCTCTCTCTCGCACTGTCGACTCCGTCTCTGTCTATCAATCTAAATTCTGTGTATGGAATAGTAATAATGAGTACTAAGTATCAATATGGTCCCTTTTTGTTTGGCTTTATTACCATTTTTCTACATGTTATGTTTCAGCCTCGATCCTTTCGTTTTCCTTTTTGGCCACTTCAAATTGCCCTTGCATGCATGGATTCATCATGCGAAATTAATTACCAGGGTAATTAATTAGGTGGTTATTTTACTATAATTTTTCAGTTAATTATAAACTAATTAGTCGTGTCTGATCTGTGCGTCTGTGCATGTATTTTGCGCTGCGTTCATGTCTCCGATAAGGGTTACACAAGGTAAAAACATAAGGACTTTGGTCTAAGATTCTAGAACCTAATTAATAAATCAATGCTTTTACTAATTAGTTAAATATTTGTGCAGAGAGATCGAACTTTGGGGTTTAAGATCCGAGGCTTGTTTGCCTGCATACATATATAAAATTAAAATTATTAAGATCTTGTTAAACATTTTGAAGTGAATCTGTTTGTCACTGCAAACATGGATCTTCGAAAATGAGGCTCCACCATATTCATGCTAAGCAGAAAAAGCTTTGCTTTTAGACATGCTATATATTATGTTTCCCACTTTGTCAATTTTACTCTGTCAGCTCTGCAGTTACCCAGAGTTATTTACCCACAGTGAAAAAGACTGCTTCCAAATAAAAGTGTCCAGAGTACAAAACTTGAATCTTCACACATATATAACCAGGCACCCAGGCAGGCGCGCAGGCTTCTGATCATATATGATGACGCTGCACTCTCTCTCTCTCTCTCTCTCTCTCGTTTAGATTCGCATGTGAGCCTTGATATTATATTTATGAATATGAATTGGCTAGCTAGCAGATCATTCGACAATGAATAAGATCATCAAGTTGATACCATAAATATATATGATAATTCAACATTTCGGACGTACTTATTCTGAACCTTGAATCTTAGCTGATATTAAATTATTATGTATCGATCTGCTACTGCTATATGAATTATGAGCCTGTGGAGACTGGACATAATCATCAAATTTTAGATCTTTTCGGATTCGATTCCAGCGTGTAATGAATAGTTGAATACATATACCTGAGGTCCGGAGGAGCTTTTAATGCATCAACCGGTAAAAACAAAGTCACGTAAATTTAGCTCCTTTCCTTATTGAAGAGATTAGTAAAATGAAAAGAGTTTTAGGACGGATTTGAGAATATTTGTTACTTCTGTAGTGTAAAATTTCACTTTCTTCATCTGTGAAACTGAAAGGTGTTTGTGAGGTGGAATTGAAAACGATCTGTCGTCTTGTAGTTGTCAATTTGTGACTTGGATCTTTATTCCTTTGTAAAGACTTCAGTCACGCTAGCCAGGCACAAGCAGTTGAAAGACGAAGAACAGTTCTTTATGGCTGGAAATGCGCTAAAAGCCTAAAAGCATCCCGACCTTTCTTTTCTCTTTCTTCTTTTTTAACTTACTAACACATCTCATACTAGATCAAAATGGCGCTTGAGTTAGCTTCTCATCCATTGTAGTGAAATCTGATGCGCAGGACGTTGTTTGTAATCGTCATGAGAATAACCCTAGGCCCCTAGCCTAGCATATCCTAGCTCAAGAATTTGCAGAGTTTGTTCCGAAATGTTTGTGTGCCTGCCTAGATGTTTTAATAATATAGCACATCAATTAGCTACATTTTCTTGGAGATGTAACATTGCCATGTACGTTGATTCTTCATCTTCATCGTAATGTAACTTTGCTTTCACTAAATAGAAATTTGCTTCGGACAAAAACATTGCTCGGTTTCTCTTTTTTTCTGACGTGCGTGTTTCTGATAGGAAATAAAAAAAAAAAAAAAAAGCATTTGTTGAAGTAAGAAAAGAGGCTGAGAGGCTGGTAAAGAGTAAATCTGACAAGGCCCAATGGGCCAGCCTGAGCTTGGACAATACAGCAAAATGGAAAGTGGGCCGAGTCACTTCTTAGAAACTACGTTGTTCCGGTTTTCTAGTTAACAGGTTCTTCCTATTCTTTGAAGCTGCTTCCCTGATTACCGTTCTCTGATCCCACCAAAAAAGAGTTGCATTGTTCGAGTTGATCTTGATGACCAAAGAAATGGCACCATTAGAGAGTTCCATTAGTATTCATACTAGACTGTAATTTTAACTTGATGGAGGCTGAAGTTTCTCAAATACATAAACAAAAACACAGGGGATGAAGAGACCCCAAATCTAGCACTAAATGGAAAATACATCACAAAAATTTAGATTTTGAAGTTCCACCTTCCACTCTCAGTTGGTGAAGTTCTTAACAGTTGCTTGAGGCTCTGTGGCCTTGGCCGCCGGAGACGGCTCAACGGTAGGCGACGGCGCTACCGGCTTCCCGGTAAGCTCAGCCGGCAAATCAGCAATACCCTTCAAATAAAACGTGTAAAACAGCTTGAAGGGGAACACAATCTGCTTCAGCTTCACCTGTCCATACACACCCTCAAAGATACCAGATCCACCAGTCACAGCCAAGTAGGTGTCCTCATAGGTCAAATAGGCTCCTTGAACTGAAATATGGCCATAGTCCCCGAAGTAGAAGCTGTAGATTGCCTCGTACCGGTCCCCTTTCTTCTCCGGCACGTTTTGGATCAGCACACATATGCCTGCTGTGATCCCCAGCCTCTTTTCCAAGTCACCGGAGTAGATCTTGTTGCTGAATGGGACTAGGTCTCCGAGTGAGTTGACTTCTTTCTTGCTCAATCTCAAGTATGCAGGGCTGCCTCTGTCTCGCTCATTCATCTCATACACATTTAGCTCTTGAACTTTTGCTGAAACAAATGAAAGCATCATGTAAATTTAACAGAGATCAGTATAAATTAGATGATCCGAAAAGGGTTAGTGAGAAAAGTACTTACTGGGTCTTGAAGAGGGCTCTGCAGTCTTCTGCTTCTGGCCGAAGAAGGCTTCGGTGGTGAAGTTCTTCGAGTTTGAGAAGGTTTGGTGGGTTGGTGTGGATTTGAGGGTAGGGAAGGAGTGTGAGAGATTGAAACCCAACAATCTTTGGGTTTGAGAAGGTGAAGCAGACTTGATTGGATTGGAGAGATACAGAGAAGAAATGGCTTTCAGAAAACTTGCAGACGCCATGGGAAAGAATAGAAGTCTAAGACAGTTTCTAAGCTTTTGATCTGGAAGTTAAAGAGGTTGAAGATGATAGATACACTGAATGGGGATGTAGGTGGGGGTTATATAATAGGAATAGTTCTTAATAATAATGGTGTTGAAAACGTGGTAGTACTAAATGAAAAATTGAAAAAAAAATGACGGACGGGGTCGGTAGTATAGTGTTTCCCACGTGGATTCTTCTTGGTCTTTTTCAAATAAAATTGTTGCGACTTCCCAATCCAATATTCCAATGAATCCAATCTCACTTGAGCTAATTTCCAAAGTCTCTGAAAAGTCAATGTTCTTCAATCTTTACAGAATTATATTGACCAATCTACATGTCAAGCAATTCCAGCTACATTACCACATAATGCCATAGCAAGCACGAACAAAATAGGCAATCAGACTTGAATGTTTCGAAGGTTTGACTAGGGTGCCTGATTCAGGTGGGAAAATTCACTAGCGCTGAAATTATATATACACCAGAAATCTGCCGGAAGGAACACGTGTTGATTGGCCGAAGCTTCACACCGTCACGGAGACTTGGACGGTGAGTAATGGAATTTGAGGCTGCATTTTCAAAATCCCGACACGACATTGCTGGTTTTTACTAACCGGCCAAAGGACCTGCATAAAATTGAAAAGGGCATGTACCAAATCAAATTGGAATTACTGAGAAAGTTGGGTCAAACCTTCTCATGTCTAAATATAAAACTTTATCTCTTTATCCCTCTCTGTCACTGGCCTCATTGATGCTTTTTTTTTTTTTTTTTTTTTCGATTCAGCTTCATTGATGCATTGCATGTTGGGTATTGAATAGGGAATATATTCTAATTTTGAGGAGACTTCAATTTGGGATTAATTATTACATGAATCCAAGTATCTAACAGAAAAGAAGATGAATGGAAACTCATTTCGTTTCTAGTTTTCTACTATATATGCAAGACTTCTGACTATGATGAAATATTAAAGAAAAGGGGAAATACCTTTACCATATCAACATGTGGTTAAAATTTCAGCACCAGTTCTAGTAATCAGAATGGTATGCTCAAACTGCGCAGCAGGGCTACCATCGGCGGTTAGAGTTGTCCAATTGTCTGGCCATGTTACGCACTCAATGCTTCCCATAGTAAGGATGGGTTCTGCAGTAAATATAAAAAGAGAGAGACATTGATGGAATAAGGATTCATAAATCAAAGTTCTACTGCTCACTCCGTAACTTTTGTGCTTCTGGTT
This sequence comes from Rosa rugosa, assembly GCF_958449725.1. Lineage (NCBI taxonomy): Eukaryota > Viridiplantae > Streptophyta > Magnoliopsida > Rosales > Rosaceae > Rosa > Rosa rugosa. Next base: position 7,491,298 of record NC_084824.1, on the reverse strand, counting down.
ATAATATTTATGGTTCCAACAAGGTAAATTCTATGTTGTAGCCATCATACTAGTTTAATGAGTCGCCTTCAGTAAATTCTTTGTGTATTATGTAATACAAACTGCACTCACCAATAGTAAATGTTTGACCTTCAACCATGCTACCAGACTGGTCATTGCCTGTAAAAGATGTGAGAATTAGATACAAAAGATTACTCGAGAGTTATTAATTCAAAGGAGAATGATTAGCAGGCTACAAAAAAACTTGCATCCCCCCTGCCCAAAGCAAGAAAAAGGACATAGGGGAGATAAGAGATTTTTCCAGTCCACATTTCCACATCAATCATTTGTTTATATTTACATATATGATATATCTGACACCCAACCATCACATCATGTGTGATATGTATATCGCTTAAACCTTTGAGGCTGGTGGTGCATTGATTAGATTATTCTTAAGAAGCTGTTCTTTTAAGACACAAATCCTACCTATCGATGTTACGCAATGGGATAAAAATGTCTTATAATGTCTTGGTATAGTAACCATATATAAGTAGTTCATTGCCTCCTGATATAAAAACCCAACAATTAGCAACAGATTATCTAATAAGTTAGTATCAACTAGTCACTTACGGTGATGTAATATCAATGGTTCAGAATGAAATACGGTACCCACACCATGCCCAACAAAACGTTCTACCACGCCATAACCAAATTTTTCAGCATGTTCACTGAAAAGGATCCAAATACAATGTTAACACTAACAGATCCAAATACAATGAAATACGGTACCCACACCATGCCCAACAAAACGTTCTACCACACCATAACCAAATTTTTCAGCATGTTCACTGAAAAGGATCCAAATACAATGTTAACACTAACAGAGGAATTTATGAAATCAGCCGTGATGTGAAATAAGCATTCACCATATGCAATACACATTTTCACTCTATCAATTACAATTCATAGTATCCAGCATCTATCATAATAGCGTGTTCAGAGAAGCTACTTTTTCTTGCAAATATAAAAGTCAAGAAAATGACAGAGAATTAGAGTAATGAAGATAACCACTGAATGACCCACATAATGATTTTAAAAATAATCATTTAATACAGTACAAACAAAAGCTTTGGTTTGACTTTATGTTCAAGTAGTTAAGCAAACCGACAATATTCCTTCAGAAGTGCCACACGAGGTAGCTAATTTCAATATTATATAAACCACACATAGAAACTGTTGTTTTGTTATTCAACTCTAAACACTTAAAACATAAATCATGCATGCCATCACACTTACGACACAGATCTATATCCAAAAGCTGACATTGTGAATGCTGCTTACAGTTTGGTACATTCTTTTTGTTGAGGATTGAACTTATTATCTAAAAGATATCTAGAAAATTTTTCTTATCCAACATACACGAATAAGTGAAATAATACCTAATTCTCTTTCCAATTTTCTTGAAGCTAGCACCATCCTTGCAAACTGCTATGCCTCTTTCCAAGCACTCTTCCGTTACCTACCACCAAAAGAAACAAAATGACGATATATGAATTAAGGTGACGCATAGATTCTACATGTGGGAAAAATAAAATCTTCATAAAGAACAGACAAGCATATATCAAGAATAATATTCAATGGGCATGAATGACAAAATCAACTTTCCACATGTTCAGAGGGGTAATAACCACAAGCTGCAATGATACCAAGCTGAAAAAAGCTTACCTTCACTAGGCGTTGCATACTATCACTGACCTCCCCACAAAGAAATGTCTTTGATGTGTCTCCATGATATCCCTGTTACAGAAAGACATAACAGAGTATGAATAAGAATTGAGCTTCCACCTCTGATGAGGAAGAAAAACTGTACCAAAGATCATACATTCATTATCAAATAACAGACAATGATAAAAGCAGCCAATGCACTGAAATACCCCACCGATTGAATCATGCTATTCATTATCCAATTATGAAGTGAGGTTTTCAAATATTGATCACCTTTCAGGTCTTAAATTCCACTCATTTTAATGACTTCACACATTAAACTACAGATAACTAATATATACTTAGTTTTCTATAAATACAGTAACACCTATATGATTCTTTATGTAAATCAGTAATAACTAGAACAGATTACTGATAAAATCATTTTGTTAAATCAAATTCGGTAGGTTAAGCATGGAATGAGCTAAGATGAAAATCTTATAAATCATTAAATCAGGAACATACGTTTAGGTAGACAGTAACATCTATGTTTATGATGTCTCCGTCCTGCAAAAGTAGAATATCATTAGTGAGTAATTCACAAGGAAGAAAAAGTTAGTGAGGAAAGGTTTGAGTACTGTGCATGGAGCACCTTGCAAAGTATTCCGAACCTGTAATTGACGAGAATCAGGTATTCCATGGCACATGCACTCGTTAACAGATGTGCACACACTCTTTGGAAATCCCCCATATCCAAGAGGTGAGGGATAAGCACCAGCATCAATAATCATCTGATGCACTGCTTTGTCAATTTCATTAGTGGTTACTGAAGGCTGAAAGGACGAAAAGGCATGTCAATAGTATGCCAATAATGCATCAATTTTCCAAGAGTAAAATACCAAAGGTGAATAGTCATAGTTAGAATTGCAAAGGAAAAGTACCAAATTGAAGAACAAAAGGACATTCATTGTTCAGAAAGAAAGTTAATTGAGCATCTGATACATGAAGATGATCAATAAAAAAGCAGTGCTAACTTAAGGGACCTATTCAACTTTTAAAGTCCAAGATGAATGAAAAGTGATCAACATCAACTTTCCAAAAAAAAAAAAATTTCCTAATGTATCATGATTTATTTACATGTTGCTTGAAAATTAAGCAGTTCTGAAAAATCATGGCCTTTGGCATTTGGCATTTCAATCTACTCATATAGCCCAATGCTGAACTGTGAGCCAGAAAGTGTCTGACCTAAGAAGTCAAATTATGCACAAAAAAAAAAAAGGAACAATAAGCATACACATGCAAGGCTCTGCACTTTGATACTGAGTTGAAGTCAGCAGGCTTTGTAATAAACTCAGCATAGTGAGACTACCTAGAGGCCAAAATATTAACCATTATTAGTTCACAAACTCACCCTAACTAACTTCCCTGCATTGTCTAAGACACGAGCAGCAAGTTCACATGCAGCTCTCATGGCAGCAATGCCTTCAGAACCAGGAAATTGATAGTCACTGGCAATTTCTGGCAGTATAGATGTAGCTGCATAAGGAGGCCTCGGAATGTCATCTGGAACAGGAAGTTTCGGTGACACTCTTCCACGCCTCAATGGCACCGTTCTTCTAACCTTTGTCGTAACTTGACTCTCGCGTAATCTACACAGTATCAAACAATCAACCAACAAGGCCAACTAAGATCATTGACAAACATTCTTAGCATCAATTATTAATATTAATGAGTGAATTCGAATGAAACACTTTATATCATGGCTTCATTCATGTATATACCTAACACACTATCATATTTCAACTCTACTTTCGAACTTATAACACTAAAAAAGTATCAAATTGCTACTCAAGTGACTATTACAGGCTACTCTATTCGAATTTTCGCATCACCAAATGAACTGTTACTTATCTACTTTGAAATGAACTAGAGTTTTGATGAATCAGAAACCTAGAACCAAAAAAAAGCAAACGGTGAGTACCTTTTGATTCTCATGGCCTCTTCCAAGCCTGAAAGCCTCCGAGCAAAAACGACGGGTTGTTTCCGAGAAAACGACGCTCTCCCTGGATATAGATAACACATAAACGGCGATTAAGGACCAAAACGGAGGAAATTCAAAAGGAGAAAGAGGATTTAATCAGGTGGCGGTGGCGGTGGTGGTGAAAAGTGTGAAAGGGAACAGAGACAAACCGGAGGGAGTGGAGAGTGGAAATGTGAGCGGGGTCGCCATGAAGAGAGTTGACTTGGCTGAGCTTAGTACGACCTGGCCGTGCCCGTGGCCGTGGACCGGAGCTGAGAGTTGCAGACCGGCGACGGCGGCCATTCTCTCTACGCCGAGAGAGAGTGGAGGAGGGAGTGAGGATAATGGAATTAGAATTCTGTTTTTTTTTTTTGAGATTTGGATTTGCTTTCTGGTGAGAGCTGCGGGCTTTAGATTATACTGGGCTTCATTGGCCCATCATAGTAAAGGTGGAGGCCCAATTTGAGGAAGAGACGAGTCCTCCTTTCTTCTCATAGGTTTGAATTGGTAAGATAAGATAAATGAAATGGTGATTGTCAATCCAATGATCCAGACATAGGGGACGTGGGAGATTGCTAGAATGTTTAAATAAGACGACGATGGCCCAATAAAACTCGAAGGCTGAACCTCACGCAAGTGTTATTGGTAGCAGATTAGAACAGAGATGAAACCGAAATCTGATAATTAGAGGGGTCGGAAAATCTTTTTATCGGGTTTGTTGAGTTCTTGGCTATGATGAAATTAATCCTCACTTTTGCTTTTAAATTATCAAAGCCGTCTTGATCAATACAAAACACGAGCCAATTAATCCTCTGACTAAAATTTAAAAAAAAAAAAAAAAAAGCATCTTGCACGGATTGTAAACCTCTCTATCATATGAACCACACCATTGCCATGTCGACGTCTCTAACATAACTCGAGGGATATTTAGTTCTGATAATAGGGCACACATTTAGTACTAAGAATATGCCTTCAAGAGTGAATGAAGGCTTAATTCCATTTACGATTGAGTTACGTACACAACTTCCTAACAATCTTACTATGAGAGGGTAATTAAAAACCATCATCAAGAACAATTCAAAAGTTAAGATGTGTGTTTTAGTTAGTTTTCTAAGTTAATCTCAGTTGCAAAACATATAGATATTAATGTCTACGTATATATGTAAATAATCTAGATTAATTTGGATGTACGGAAGGATATATAGTATTTTGCTACACAGGGATGAGACTTTGAGCGAGTCTTGACTAGGAGAATCAACATCACGACAATGACAAATTCAAAGGAGAAAATTAAGAAACAGTTAACCAATAAACTCTACGTTTCATTCAGAGAGACTTACAACCAATAGCTAAACTTGGACAATCTGTGTTCATATAAATTACGATATTATCCGATACCGACACCGGGTACGCTTAGTCAAAACAAAAACATGGATGCCATGCCACAACGTCGACGTTTTAACCGGTAGTAGGTACTGGTCTGAGCAGCTTTAGCTTAAAGTCTTTAAGATTCTTCTGCTACCTGCAAAGCCTTTGCCTTCATATTATGATTATTATCCAAGTCGGTGAGTGAAAGAAAGGAAAAGTAATTCAACACGAAACTCAATCATATTACTCATATGAATATGAAAAGCTTTCATACTATGAGTGCATGTGAATTATATGGGCGCAGATATATCTCACGTACAGCTGCGTACGTGGTACTATTTCATTTCATTGTCAAAGTGAATTGTGACTTGTTGGTAAGTTATAATTCCAACATTGTTAAGGTCATAGGTTCGACTCTCACTTACATATGTAAGGGTGGGGTGGGCTAAGGGTTTAAAAAAAAAAAAAAAAAACGTGGTACTATTTCATTGATATAGCTAGCTGTTTCTGCTGGGACTGAGAGACAAAACGTACAAGGATCATCGACCAAATTAGGGAAACCAAGCGAGCTAGATTTTATTATTGTCACGTACCATCTTGGAGATTAATCCTCGAAAGAATCTAGCTCGATCTCCAGCTGGCCCCTCTGCGGGTAGACCAAGTCAGTCATCGATCATGAGCCTAACCTAATTCCCTTGATATGATCTTTTGGAATAACATAGAAGAACGTTATGCAAGATAATTATGACGGCAAAGTAATCGTAAAACAGAATTCGCAAGAAACAATAATCAAGGCGACGCATGCTGCTTAATTATGCGACTGTGTGAGAATCATGTATCGATTGGTCGGTATTTTGATCGTGATGGGAATAAATTTTGGATACATCACGGATTCTGTGTAAGGACACATTCATTGTTTCCTGTCATGATGTCTTTCATACTATTCTCGTAAATTTTGTTCAATGTGGTGTTAAACTGTAAAGCTAGTTAGCTAGATATGTGTTTCGAATTTAGTAGTGTTCTTCTAGTCAGATTGAGAAATTAATTCGGTCACTCACTCCTCGATCTATAGCTAGATTCAATTAAAAACTTCTAAATCCGAGTTAATTTGTCTTCCATCATTTTGATCTAAACCTAACCGTGATTAATTAACCACCACAACACCACCTAGTCCCCATTGTTTGAAAGTACGATCAATTCAAATATATATTAATCTCACACATATTATATATCAACACTAAATGAAGTAATAATTAAGCATCTCGATTGTGATATATCTAGCAACCATGACACTGGTGTAGGTTGTATATTCCTTCAGATAATCAGAAATATTTGCAACTATGACTATGAGGAAGTTACGAGGAACCATGCATATAATACATTAACTAATTAAGCTAAGCAACAAGTAATTAAGTAATATATAATATTGCTTAATTACAAATCCTAATATTTCTTTTTCTGTACAAGTACGAAAGTCTTCTGCATTGAACTCGTCAAATATTAATTCCGAAAAGTCAATCATCTTGTGTGGTTTTTAAGCCTGAGACAATGATATATTATAGAAATAGTAGTACGTACAATACCCATCGAGGCACTATCTACTGTGAATGCATATATATATATATATATCAGTCCGTCTCAGGTGCGGACGTCCGTACCGAGCGGACGGTACGGATTTCCTGTTTTCGATCACTTTCCGGCCACATTTTTATATCTTAACCGTTCAGTTTTTAGGTCCTAGTGTATAGATCACCTCTGAAAAATTTCAGCCAATTTGGTGATCGTTAAGTCATTCAAAACTGCAATTTACCATTATAAATACGAACGGTTCCGGTTTGACAGATTCGGTCCGTTCGTGTAAAATGCAGTTTTGGATGCCTTAACGATTACCAAATTGGCTGAAATTTTGTAGAGGTGATCTATACAATAGAACCTAAAAACTGAACGGTTAAGATGTAAAAATGTGGCCGGAAAGTGGTCGAAAACAGGAAATCCGTACCGAAAATTCGGTACGGACGTCCGCAACTGAGAAAAATTATATATATATATATATATATATATATATATATATATATTTAAATTTTTTTTTTTGAGAATGTGTGAATGCATATATTGACCATTCATATTTAATTAGAATTGTTGAAACTGTGCATGTGATATACTAATTTCGTCCGTTTAATAATTCACACAAGTACTGCTGTACCATTTTGATCTTTTCTTATTTGCCACCATGAGCAATGAGCTAGTGTCAGTCTATACTCTATAGCCTGCATGCAGCTAATTAATTAGTATAACCCGAAGACTTAATCTACGATTATCGTTTGACGCTTGCATGATTTGTTCATTATCGTCGGGTCGGGTTCGTGAATCTGAGAACATAATCATGATTTGTGCTGTCACATTATATAGTGAAAGATCTGGTACATGTATCTGTTTGTCTTCTAGGCCTGAACACATGGATTTTGGACATGAATATGAAGTTATGAGGGCTCGGGGTGTGTTTTGATTAATTTCTATTTGTATTGAGACACACCCACAAGTTCATACTGGATATTGAATCTGATAATGATCTTTTAATGTTAGACTCCTTTCGTATTCAGCTCCATATCTCATGTATAATATCTACCCCACCACAATGATCTTTTTAGACATCATGCAATTGGATTCTTAATGGGTATTGTTGCTTTCCAAATATCCTGCCTTCGATTTGTACCCTTCAGCCAACGTTACATTGTAACGAGCCGAGATCTATTTAGAAGATCTCTAATTCAGATCTACTTCCAGCTTTGCATGGTTAACCATTTGTCTGTTGTGTACTTAGTGTCTGGAACTTCTATCTAATCAGAATAATGGAACAGACTTGATTTTTTAAAGAAAACAAAAAAAAAATTAAACGAATAAAGTTTCAATTACAATTTTCACTATTTTGAAGTATTAAGTTTTCATGGGACCAGCCAAGAACGATTCAAAATGATTTGTTTGTCTATTCCAAAACCAATAATTTACCATCCCGAATAATCTTATGACGATCGATAAAATGCTCATTATTCGCATTTGACAAATGAAGCCCCAATTTTATAGGTCTAACTTTTTTAGCAGGAGCAAAAGTTATAATGTTTTGGAAAACCTTCCATACATTCCCTTCTCAAACATACATCAGTTTGTGAACAAAGAGAAATGATCTATAATGTTTTGGAAAACCATAACATAATAACAAACTAGAAAAGCCACCAAGCTACACCAACAACAGAAACAGGTTGAACAATATCAAATTGACAGTTAAAATCCTCCTTTGGAGAAAATTTTATAAAAACTTCAAATGAAAGCTTTTGCTTTCTTCAGCTTTTTTTTGGTCATGTAATATACAACTTCACCTTTTGCAACTTGCAACTACACGTCTCCCCATCTCCGTCCTCCAACTCCTTCCCCTTCACAAACTACTAAGGAAAAAAAAACAGAAGAAAAATGTTACAAAGCTCCAATTATCCTTGGTTTCTTGCTAAATTCTAATTCCAACAATTCAATCTCCCTCATTCTCTTCCCCAAAGCATTGCAGCCAATAGGAGCGTCCACACCAGGGGAGCCGCTCCCAGGTATTTTGAAAATGTTGACCCCGAATAGCCGGACCATCTGAACCGGGTTCGGTCCGGTGCTCCTTGTCTTCCAATCTATATAAAGCTGCTTGTCCGGCCCGGTCGACCTCTGGAAACTCACAATGTCGCCGGCCTTGAGATTCTTCTCCTTCACGAAGCGGCTCCAGCCTTTGGTCAACACGTAGCTCTGGCTGCTGTTCCAGTAGGAGTACCGGAACCGCCACACTTTGCCGCCGACGTCCTCGAAGTTTAGCAACACGCCCTTGCACGTGCTTCCGCTCTGCAGCGGAAAGTGCTTCTCGGCGTGTTGCTTGGGGATGACCAGCCGGTTCAGCTTCCCCACGTCGCTGGGCGTGACAGCTTTCTCGAAAAGCTGTTCACGCGCCTTAGGGGCCCGGTCCGGGCCCATTGGGCCGCTCTCGCCCCGTGCCCGCCGCTTGCCGTTGGCGTCGAATCCCAAGTTGCGCTTGCTCTGCTCCAGCTCGTCATTGTAAGTGTGCTTCCTCAGCATGTCGACGATTTCGGACTTGGAGTGCGAGTTGAGGAAAGCTGCCTCGATTTCATCGTCGTCGTTGTCGGTGGACTCTGCTAGGGGTTTGAAGTTAGTTACGGCGTCGCGGCCGCGAAAGCGCTGGGCCGCGACGTCATAGGCCCGGGCGGCCTCGTCCTCCTCGTTGAAGGTGCCCAGCCAGACGCGCTGGTGCTTCTCGTAAATCTGAGCGCCCCAGCGGCCGTTGGGCTGGGGGACCACGCCTTTGTACTTGGAGGACGGGAGCTTGCGGGACTCGGCTTCGATTCCGTTCTCGGAGTCGAGAATGACGCTGCTGGCGCCGCTGCCGACGCGGCAGAGGCTCTGCGGCGGCGAAGAAGAGAGCTTGTTGTTTGGTCTCGGAGGCGGTGAAATTGACATTGAGAGCTCACTGCTTGTGCTTTCATCTGTTGTGCTGCTTGTTATATCCATGTTTCTGAGTTGTAATTTGAATATCTGAAGAAGAAGAAGAGCAGGAGGAGGATAAGAGAATGTGGTTTTGACTATTGATGTGGGCAATAGAGAGAGAGAGAGAGAGAGAGAGAGAGAGAAAATGTGTGTATGTGTTTTGTGTTCTGTTATATGATGGAATGGGATTTGAAGACTGAGTATATATAGGAGGTGCTGGCCAAGTGGCCATGGTCCTTGGTTTTCATTTGGCTTTTGTTTTGGGGGGTTTAATAATAATAATTAGGAAAATGAATAAAAATAATTTAGGTGCAGATATGGGGATGTGGGTCTGGTGGGTCAACCCAGAGATTGGGGGGCATGTTGAGGGGGTAGGAAGGTTCATGGGTTCTTGCGCTCAATGGCTACTGAGAGAAATTGAGAAGGTAAATCAAATAGAAATACTAGTGGTAATTTGGGAGCTTTTAGGCTCATAGTATGTGTGGGTTGTGGGTTGTGTATGGTGGGTTGGGTCCCGCCCAAGTTGATGATGGGGTTCACATGAGTATGGACCGTGTTTTTGTTGTGTTCATCCCCCCTGAAACTTTGCTGCTGACTTGTCGCTTCCTCCAGCATGGCCTCCATCTCCTCTCATTCATATTTCTATTATCACCAAACCAGACCTCCGTGTTCCGGAGTATGAAAATTTGAAGTCGGGAATTGTTAGATTAGCGAATTCAAGAGCTTTTGGTTTCTGAGTTTCGTTACTCGATCTGGAGCATTATAAAATAATATTTATTATCATTTTCTAAAAATTTTCTAAAATTTAAGTACAACGTCAACAAACACATGTAGATCAGAAAGTCATGTTTTGCATTAAAAATTCAATAGTATTTCAAAATATAAAAATAAGCGATCTTGATATTATTTTGCGAATCCAAAGAAAACTTCGTAATATAAAATTAACTCATAAGATTAAAAAATGAATGCTCTCAGACAGCTTCGGAACTAAAAATTTATTGAAATTTCTAATTAGTTCTAAATCGCAATGTTGTTTGCTTGTATGTGTACCAAAAAATAGAAACAAAGGAGTATATTTTGCGATGTGAGCGAGTCTATGATTGGTGTATGCTTTAGTAGACCAGTTAGGAAGTAGATAAACACTGAGGATTTGAGACACAGACCTCAGGAAGGGGTTAGTTCCACTAGGATGGGTTGTGGGGGCTAAAGTTAAATGGAGAGGATGGATATGGATATGGATATGGACATGGAATTATTGGATAGGCATTGGAATTCAATTTTTCCTCAGAGATGGATAAATTAAGCTCGTCCAACAAGAAATCCAACCCCCCCCCCCCCCCCCCCCCCCCTCTTCTCTCCACTTACCTGGCTTCACCTCATTCGTCCTTCCCAGCTCTCCTGCCTTGTCCTATTGGCCAGGTTCAACCTTACTTAGTATCTCCAAATAAGGCCCCCAAAAAAAAGAAAAATAAAAAAAGGAGATCCATTATTTGCAACCAACATTGACATTTCTCCCTCCAAGTGGGCACCATAGCCCTTACCTTGTTCTATTACAAGTTCATGCACACAGTTCTGCGACGTCGGCCGTCGGATTAAGATTGCTGGATCAGAAGCAGCGGAATCCGATGGTGATGAACTCGTCCTCTAATAATTAGGATATTTAAGGCTTGGTATTGTTTATTTATTGGGGTTTTTGTGTACGGATGAGTCCACGGTCTGCTTCGAGGGACCCACGGGGGATGCAAGTAGACAGAAACCGAGGAGCGGTGAAGACGGTGGGTAAAGGAGACTTGTGGTTTTGAGATTAGGGTTTACGTGTAATATAGGATTAATTGATATTTAATTTTAGGGGTTTGGCCGTTTGGGTTTTTTTATATATATTTGATTTTCGGAAAAACGGAGACGTACGTAGGGTACGGTATTTTTGTATAGCGTATACGGAAACCCTATCTTTCTTCTTCGTGTTGAGGCCACTCCTTACAAGTGGGAACTCAAGAAATGATAGAATATGCCATGGTGGACTCAATTATTTGGTGCATCACCTTATAATAATATCTGTTTGTACTAGAGTCTACTGTCTAGAGATATCTAGTAGAGGCTAGGAAGCGGGGCAAAAAAAAATTTCCTTTTCGGAAACGATTGTTGGTTGTTGATCGTATTTGTTATTTTTTATTATAAAATAATAAAGTTATGATTATGACCAATGTCACTCTAAGATGAGGTTAATTAGTTTCGCCATACCACCCACTACCTAATGACGAAGTCATGGGTTCGAGTCACCATAAGAGTAGGAGTGAAATCCTTTGATCCTCTTTCAAAAAATAAGAAAAGAAAAAAAAAATTAGTTTCGCCCTACTCTTTGTTTTTTAGTTTTATCCTTATTGTAACTTATATTTTTTAAAGCACTAGTGATTTTGTACCAAGTGTATCTTAAAAGATCCGATGCCATTATAATTATGAAATTATAGACTCGAAACAACTAGTAGTGTGATTTGACAACTGTTTCATCTAACGATACTAAACGGTGTAGACTCCATTAGGAGAGACTGACACATGGTATGTGATGTCATTAGCTAATTGTTACACTAATAATAATGGTAAATAAGAATAACGAACTTTGTAACACGATTAATAAATAGTATATTTATTGTATTAAAAATTAAAAATGCATATTTGAAAGTTAATTGACCTTAAGATTTACATTGACTGTGTATGGTCAAGTTATTGGAACAGGTAAATGGACAACAAATCACACAAATCTTTATTTTGTATGTCCATTAATATTAGCTAAAAGAAATATAATCAAATTAAATCTGCAAAACGATTAGGTCATATTATCATTCATCGGATTGCCACATTAGTATTGTGTTTGTATATACGTCATGACTAGGGCTGTCAATTCCGACACGACCCGATAACACGACTCGAAACCCGCACGAAATAAAGCGGGTTGAACCCGCACGATTAAAAAGCGGGTCAGCCGTGGATCAACCCGCCATGAACCATTTAATAAATGGGTCGGCAATGGGTTAACCCGCCAACACGAAGTGAACCCGTATAACTCAATTATGCTATACTTCATCTTGAAATTTTGGAAGTTGGGAGTATTTGATTATAAGATTAGACAATTTGAAATATTTTGCTTTATAATCATTGGATTTAATTATTTATGAATTATATATTATTATTTATATTTTTCGTCTTGTGGAGTTTTTAGTGAATTTAATCAATTTATGCATTTTTTTAGTTAAATAGGTCGCATTGTTAACCCTTAAATGAGTCATTTTGTCTAACACGACACGACCTATTTATTAAATGGGTTAAGCGGGTTGGAAACGGGTAACCCGTTTAATAAATAGGTTGGGTTTGGGTTTAAATTTTTGACACGATTATTAAATGGGTTTGGGTTTGTCTCCAGCGACACGATAAATACCTTGACCCGACATGAACCCAACTCGACACGACCCATTGACAGCCCTGCTCATGACCTATCAAATCCAACGATTAAAGTGCATTATAAATCTAAGTACAAAAAAGAAATAGTAACAAACGTGCATCACATATCTTCAACTTTATGTAATACCTTCTTTGATCTGTTCTTATAATTATTAGACCATCAAGTTTATGGTTAACAATGTTATCTTTTTGGAATCACTTGCTCGACCCCTCACCAACCTCTCTTCTTACTGGTCTAAATCTCTCCCCAAAACCTAATTTGTCGACACAAAGGTATATATATCCACAAAATAATTCCTCACTTTAATCATCATCAAATCTTGATTAACAAATTCTTTGAAGTGGGTTTTAGGGTTTATAGCTCTCTCATTGGCCTTTCCCCATTTTTGAAATAACCATGGTTTATCTAACCATTATCTCTTAGGTGGCTAGCATAAACTTAAGCTATCATTTTCACCTTAGTTTAAAACATGATCTATCGTGTATATGTATAATAAAAATTAATAAAGACACAACTCAGGTGCTTTAACTTTTTCACCGTCGTCTTAATAAATAAATTAGAGATTGATTAAAAGAATAATCACGTTCTTGTCAACCGTGAGTCATACCCTTATCTCAAATAATCCTGTTTAGGGATTAATTAATCAAAAATTACTATAAATAGTGGGCGGTGGTGACGACGAAGATTATTTCACATGTCACTAATCCGAATTGGGTTAGTGCCTAGTTCGCCGCCTAGTAATATGAAAAGCATGCCAAAGCAAAGTGTTATCTGTTGCTAAGAGTTTTGTAATTAACTGACTAATCACATCTTCTGCGATTATCTAAATAGGAGTACTATATCAACGTTTAATGGTGGCAGTTTATAAGCCTCTAATTCAGCTCTGTCTGAGGTTCAATGACGACGACACGTCATCGCCCGCCAACGCACTTGCAACAAGTTCCATGTCAAACCCTTTATAAAAAAGAGAGAAAGTAAATTTTAACGTTAGCGATGACGAAATACAAATATGTGGGGGAATCTTTGATATGGATGCTATGCTCGTAAAGAATTAATTAATTAAATTTAGGGGAAGATATATACATGCATGTTAGTTTATTCATTTGTTCCCAAAATATATATAAAAACGAAGATAAGCTTAAGAATATATATATTTCGCAAGATATTTTTGTTTTAGAACTATAACGCCTACAAGCTTGACTTTAATTTTAATTTTCGAGTATCTTTGCCAAACTTTATGTTCTTTAGAATCTGATCATGTGTAGCAGCTCTTTAAAAGGAAAAATAGGAAAGGAAAACTGTGGAATGTGATTAGATGTTTGTCTTGATAGGTTGGAAATGGATAAAAGAATCTGTGTCATCATCAACTATTTCTTTGGGTCATGGAAAGATTCATGTGATCAAATATCAATTAGGTGGTACAAATATAGGATATTTAAGGCATCAAGATAGATATTGTTGTTGATTATTGAATTCAAGTGATAATGTTAATGAGGAAAGGTTTAGGCGTTTGATTCTGTTTTATTAAATCCGTACGTTCAACCTTCACATGCAAAAGAAAGTAACTCTCATCGTAATATCCAATAAATCGTTCGGATCTTCATCTTTAACAAAAGAAGTTAAAGGACTTCTTGATAAGATATGCCCATTCCAATCAAAAGCATGAGCGGGATAAGTGCAAATCCTCATATTCTTTCTATTAACCTATAGCTTATTTTCGTCTCTATGATTGGTCAAGTTTTGATGACAAATTGCTTACGTGAATTTCTTAAAATTGTAGTTGAACTCGTAATAAAAATCAAGGTACGTTGTTGCTATACCGAAATGCACATCTTAATCTTGAAATATGCTAAATTCGATACCCTTAAAACCAATAGGGATCAATGGCTGAAAAACTTTAAGATCTTCATGCAAAATTTGAACGAAAAACTAGCGAAAGGTTGGTTCTTCTAAATGAAGCCAAACTTTTATGTGAAGTTCTATGTTCAAAGACAAAAACGATATTATATTATATATGAACATACAAACAATTAAGTCGGTATCATAAGCAGACAAACTACACCTTCAAAAGTAATTCCTTACCAAGGTGAAGTGCACTACCAGTTGCCACACGCGGTGGAATGAGCTCAGCTCATCTCGATCAGCTGGACCACTGGTGGTCTATTTTATATGGCAATTTGCCCTAATTGTGAGAAACAGAAACAGTACTATCATTTTTCAAAAAAGAACCAGTACTATCATGAACCAAACTGGTAATTTAAATTCTATTAGCCCTATAATTAGGTTGGGTGGAATTTTCTGCCACGTCAACAGCGCGCTATTATTTGCATTATTTAGTTGTTCGCTTCTTATCTTCCAACTTGTTTCTTCCATCTCCTTTCCAAAAAAAAAAAACTTGTTTCTTCCATCTTCTTCTTCTGTTCACACGCAAAGAATTAAAATTAGTTTCATGTTAATTATGAAAATATTAATTAGAACGTGAACATGAGCGAGTAATATTATGATATATATCCTTGACCGTTGCTTGATTCTCCTACTGATGTGGACCATCATTCCAGGTCCAACCACGTGATCGTATCACCCACTCAACTCTACTACTTCTTACCCGATCATGCGTCAATCTTTTTAATTAATCTTAGGCCAAGTTTAGTTCACATAGAGGAAGCATCAGAAAAGGAAACTTGTTAATTTCCTGCGTTTGGGATGCAAAATGAAAGGAAATCATTTACTGAATGAAGGAAAAATAAGTGGGAAAGTGGTTCATTCTAAATCTCAAAAGAATCACTTTCCACCGTTATTTCTTTGCATTTATTAAACACAATATATTATTTTATTACATTATTTATAAACTTTTTAACAACTTTCCTGATAACTTTCTTTAGGTTACCAAACATCGGAATTGGAAGTTGTTGGTAAATTTCATTTTCCTTCTCATGGGAAAGACAAATGAATTACTTTCTTTTCCGTGAACCAAATGAGACCTTAGTGAATAGTTAGTCATCTTTTTCAAGGTTTACAAGTTAATGAAATGTAGGGTCACTTGTGGGATATATAATTAGACTTTTCTCCAGGGTTCTCGCGTTTAAGAAAGGTAGTTTTAAGGTCATTTCTCAGCAAGTTCTAAATCATAAATTTGACTAGTAATGGTAATGATTTCCGTTGCTTATATAGTAGTTGGAGTGAGAGGATTTGGCAAATGCATGGTGTCTCGAGTTCGTCCATGAACATCCCTGGGTTTTGGTAAGAGCTAGCATATGGAAGCAAGATCTATAAACCCTTGAAATCATCTAGGCTCATAGAATGATATATGGTAAACTTCTTCATGACAATATTCATGTAAAAATGTAACACGCAAAGTGTGAATTACACCTTGTATGCATGCTATCAATAAACATGCACATGTATATGCATGCATTCTTTTTCTAGAACCTATAATTTTCAAAATTATTAAGGATTACTTTTCAAACTTTTTGAATTGAGGAATATCATTGAGGTTGGTATCACAGTCACAATAATAGTGATGATCCAAAAAATCAAACAATGGGTGAAATCAACGCACAAGTCCAGCGCATAAATTCAAAAACTAATGAAAGAGAAAGAAATTGAATGGGTCAAAGTAAGCTTTACAAGTCTAGACCTTAGAGTGTGATTGTTGTTCATCAAATCATGGAAGATTCTTTCTTTCTGTTTTGGATGGGAGTTCCAAATTATCTTAACCAAATTATACAACTAGGGCAACAGGTATTGTTTGGAAGCTCTCAACCAATAATGATCTCCCCCATCCATCACTACTAGTTGAGCCACTAGATGTAAAGTAGTAGTAGTAGTAGTAGTAGTAGAAGTCTATATATAAGTTGCTTTTATTGACCACAATACCAATACCAACCAATTCCCACTGGTCCTACAAGACCCTGTGTGCCACATAACTCCTCCCATTGGTTGAGAGCACAAAGTCTTCTTTATCAGGGGGTCCATATATTACTTATTGAGTAGATAAGGAACAGTGTTATTTACTTCAATTGGTTGTTGCCCTTAGCTAGCCATGATCCACTATGCTCGAGTTCACATTAGCTAGCTTAGCCACATTTTCATCAAATGGGTCTCTCTAATAGCTTGGGTTTAATCGTCAAAAAAAAAATAATAATAATAGCTTGGGTTTTATAATAGTACCACTACTAGGGTTTAATATTCTGCCCCTTCTAGATAGAGTGTACATCAAGTGTTTTGATCTTGACCCACTAATTGAATCCAGGCAGTATATATGGGGTCTCATTAATTTGACTTAATCAATGAAATAATTGAGTGTCTACTGCTCTCAATTTTCCTCTTCAATAGTTATTTGGTGTGCAACTGATTAATGTTATTTGTTTCATGTTACATAGTTTACTTTGACTCTTCAAAAGCTTCTTCACATTTCCCATCCAAAACTTGAAAACATGGACCCTAATTGTATTTTTATTTTCAACCGACGTCATTTTACTTATGGAACACATTATGTAATTTGGTAAAAACTTTAACAACATATTCTACATGACGAGAAATATAACATAATTTCAGAAAAATTAGAACCACAAGTCCAAAATGATACTAAATAGAGATAGCGGGTCCTTCTGACGTTGTTAATGAAGAAAGGAATTGCAAAATAGATTTCCATGTTATTGACAAATTGTCCGTGTTAAGAAAACTTCATAGATGTTGCCGACATGGCACGCATATAAAATAATCAAATTAGGATGTGCCACTTGGGTGGTGTGGTTGGCTAGCATTTCCAAATAGGACCAAATTTGCAATGACCCAATGAGATTGATTTGTGGTTTTGTTTGCTTATGTTGCAGATAAGCATTTATCTATCTCACTCAAAACCTACGTCATCCCCCTGCCCCATGTCTTTGCCAAATGCCAACTAGCCACCTTCCGATATATTGTTATTACCAATTATATAAGATTGAGAAATTCACACTTGGCAAATTATGTGGCTGAGGTCATGTTAGTGAAAAAATATAATCGTTCGTCAGAAAATAGCACAATACGAGGTCAACCAAGTCAACCGAAAATATTTATGTGATTTCTTAGTTTAGCATCTTTTAGTAATGAGCATAGACTAATTGGAGGAGTCCATATTCAATTAGCACGTTAATTAGAGGAGACTAATCAACTATTTATTGAAGTTGGATCAGATATGACTCAATGAGATATGTGCATGGTGACAACTGGCATTGGAGTATGAAGTTTAATTTTGTATACATGATTAATTAGCTATATATATTAGCTTTGATAGTCAACATGCAAGTTACATTAGCTTTTGATCATAAAAGAATTAGAGGAGAGGAGGCTTATGAGCATCTGAGGGGTCAATAACTGCGGGTGATGTAAGTGGTGATGGGTTTCATGTAAGATTAGGTAAAACCTAATCTAAGAGTAGCATTATATTATATTAAACCAGGGGTATTATAGTATAGGCTTTTTAGTAGTGTTTTCTTACCTTGTTAATTGGTACATAAAATTCTTGGTTATTCTCTGTTGGTTTGTTTTTTTTATTCTATATGGTTCAATATATATTCTTCATATATTACTGAATAATACTAATAGTCAATTTAAACTTGTTCATTATGTTTAACTGCTTCTTAGCTGAACAAATTAAAAAAAAAAATAAAATAAAGAAATGCAACAAACCTATTCGCCGGGTAAAAGGAGAGGGGGATTGGAACTCTAGTTTAATATGGTTTATGTAGTTTGAATCTAGTTGCTCTTGAAAAATTAGTCCGATTTATTTTCCATTCTCCAACAAGAAGCTCATGGCGTATGTTTTCAGAGAATGAATCGCAACCCATTAAAAGTTTAAAACGGATTGAATTTTCTCTCATTCATAACAATTGGGTATATAGTAGTATTGAAACAACATCCATTACATGCAACCTGCTTAATTTTCTTTTGGATTAGTGGTGCATATTTTTCCTCAAGGTACGTTTACTTTTGTTTGTTTATGTTACTGAATCAAAAGTCCAAATTCATAGTCAAAAATCAAAAGGGCGTACTGATCGATTCAGAGAGTCTGATTCTTCTGCAGAATAGTAGTTGGATGTGGAAATATCACTCCCCAACTCTTATTAAAATCCAGAGGCTCAGAGTCTTATCAGTACACTTTGTAGTTTGTATTAAAGCAAAAGGTCAACTATGGTTTCCATGTCTCATTTTGCCCTAGTCCAAAGTCAAAGCCTCAATGTTATTGTACTCTCACTTGTAAACCACGTAATTAATTCGGCATTGTTCGGTTTGATTCATCATTCCAGTTGACAAAGTCAGAAGGCGGTGAGAATTAAATTACATGCAGTGTTGAAATCAAGCTTAATTAAGAAGTTAATTAATCACTATAGATGTACAAATTCGATCTCTAATACTATTTTAAGTGGTTGCTCAGATGAAGGTGAATCATTCATATTCTTCTGCAGAATTAGCAGAAGCAAGACCCCCAGAAACAGAGACTAAAAGTCTAAAAGAGACTAGTGGTACGGTGGTTCATGCATGACAACACGTGCGATTAATCTGTCACTAATCTTGACCTAATTTGCAAACTGCGAGCGATTATGTTACCCTAATTGTTTAATCATCGAGATATCTCATTCAAAAGAATCAGAGGTCACAGGTGATTATTATGCAGTTAACTAATTTAGTTTTTGACAATTAGTCACAAGTCATGTGGGAAACGATGAGAGATTCCTTCATTCAAAATATCATCGCTGTTGAAAAATCGTAAAATATCGCTGCAATTTGCAACGTGATAGGGAGGGTGAGCTGTAGAGATGAGATCATGTGGTTAATTAATTTGTTGGACAAGGAAATCGGATTGTTAATAGTCCTAATTGTTTCACAGCGACCGGGTCTGGTTTTCTTCTGATTCAAACAAATAGTATTATGTGCTGCTCCTACCCACTGACTTTTGCAGTTTTGTCAAACTAATTAGCATTATTGGATTTAACATGGCAGCTAATTAATTAATCTCACACCTTGGGAACTCATCTTCTATCTAAGCTGTCACCATCTATACAATAAAACTGTGGATTATGATGGGGAGATAATCTAAGTTTCCTCTAATTTTTACAAACAAAAGTGAAAAATTCTATCACGTTAAGCAAAAGAAAAAGAAAAAAACAATGTTTCTTCCCCTAAAGAAAAAGTTAATGTTTCTTCCCCTAAGTTAAAAGCAAAGAGATATTTGTCCACAAATTAATTTTCTTCCCACATTAATCTGACCCGGCCCGGCGGGCCGTTGTGTGTTTCTACAATACTATTTACTATAATCTTTTCTTTGAGTGTGTTCTTTATTCTAAGAATTTAGGAATTTTTGGCGAAATAAATCCATAACGCTAAAGATGTGTCAAATTTCTTTTTATTTTAACCGATGAAAACTGTGGAGAAATGTATCATTTTTTCACGGGAGGCTTACGTCGATCTTTTCATCTTTTACTATTAGAGATTTTGCCAACATATAATTCGTTGAGCAACAATATACTTTTTTATGAAAGTCTTTTAACATAATCTGTGGTCATATGTATATATCTATACATAAATTCTTAAGGCTCATTGGGTCGGTGGCCATAGGCCCAAGCCTAATCTACCTAGGCCTAGACCCTTTTTTCTTTTGTAGTTCTTTTTTGGTCAAAGGCCAAGATCGTTTGGAGTGAGTGAAGCATGATGTAATCCGTGAGGCCAGTAGTGAAAACTACTTCCACTTACTATAGCTACATATGGAGGAAAGGTGAACTCCCCCCATTGTCACTATCAGTTTGGTCTTGAATACTGTTCGAGGGTCGTCTTTGCTCTATCGGTTTCAAGCCTTCGGTTTCGATTGCAATCTCCCTTTTGATGATTGTTTTGCATTGCTGGTTACTTGATTAGTTTCTACAAATTGCTTCTGTTTCTATTTGCAGTTTGGGCTTTGCCCCAGCCCCCTTGGTTAGCTCATTCATTCATTTACCAAAAGAAAATTAACCAGGCTAGGAGATAGCTCATTGCATATCGGTTTTAATGGAGTAACTTGCCAGTGGATATAACAGTAGCACAGTATACCAAAATGGTAGAAAAGAAAACGAAAAAGCATTCTTCACAAATATATTCTGAAATCAGGAGAAGGTATGTTTATAACAAGCCAAAAGATCGACTACAAAAAGACACATTTCAGGTAAATACTAATCCATGATTGACTGAATGAATAATGTGGGGAAAAAATTTGGACAAGGATTCATTGAAACAATGCTGGTATGTTGCAGTCCATACTAGATAATTGAAGAGATCGATCCGTCAATTGATGCATGTTCTAATTAGACAAAAATGCCTAGCATTACCTATAAACTTGACAACAATCTGATTAGCTGGCTTCTCTAATAAGCTGAATGATATGGATTAAAAGTCCATACTAGATAATTGAAGAAAAATTGGTTATCCCCATAAACGATCTCTTTTTGGAAATGAGGAGGACATTGGAAAAGAGTTCAACCAAACTGAACAGGCTCATAAATTCACATTTCAATGATTCATCCAGGAACTTGTAAAAACTCATTCCCGTTACATAAAAGCTGTTTCTGTTTAGTTTGAAACTGCAGATGTATGAAGAAGTCTACAAATTAAAACTAGAATCGTAACTAGTGACAAGTTAACATTCATTACAACTAGATGATCCAACAAAAATTGATAATCCACATCAAACAATATAATTGCACACAGTTGACAAGAATTTAACCAAACTGATCAGGCCGCTATATTGAGTTGTGAATAGGCAAATAAGCAAAATGACTGGATATATGTGCATCTATGAGACATCTTGAGAGGGAAAATATATAGCAGCCAGTGAAAAGCTGTTTGTTTGTCTTCAATCTGCTTGCAATTGCAATTCTTGTCTAATAAGTGACCAAAAGAAAATGATAGATTGTCAACTTACAAGAAATTGGCCAGTAATGGTAAATTGAAAGAGACAAGAAAAAGCTTGAAAGAGGAAATATGTTTTTATTCCGAAAAGAAATATACAGATATGATCAATAATAAAATAAGTTTATTGGCAAATTTTTGCAGTGAGCAAAATCATACTAACGCATTAAGTCATGAGGAAATTAAGCCGAGGTCCTAATCATTCCTACGCCTTCGGACATAGATTATGTACAGCACCATGCATGCCAACAACATCAAACAGAAGATAACATCACAAGATATGCCTACTGCAATTTTTCCCTTGGTAGATAAGCCTCCATTTTTCCAAAACAAATTAGGACAATCAGGCAAAGATATATGGAACATCACCACCCAAACCTTTGTTCCCCCATAGGGGATGTCGAAAAAGAAAGAGCAGTTCAATGGTTAAACAAGATATACAACTCTAGCAAGGGAAAGACATACATTCATCTTGTAAGTACTCCTAGACCAAGCTAGGGTTGCAGCTCGATCAGTCCTCTTTTAACGAAGAGGCCGGTGTACATACGTGGTGCATGTTCATGTTGACCTCCCAAAGCCAGAGAATTAGGTGAGGGTTTGGCCAGTCATACAGAACATCAACCATGCATACAACCAAGTAGCGACAACCCACAGCTTGCTTTATCAAGATTAAAACAAATACAATTTTAGCACTCCAATGGAATATAGCCGCTCTGCCACTCGGCCTTCCAATAAGTTGTTGTTCACATTAACACATACAATTAACAATAAACCAATGAACCACGCGGAAAGCAGGACAGTGACAGTGACAGTCCAGGGTTTAGGGTCGGGTTGTACCTCGTATCAAAAAAAAAAAACAATTGACTTGATCAATGAAATAATCGAGTCTCAATTTTCCTCCTCCTGTTCAAACTTCAAAAGCAACCCAACCCATTAAAATTGAAACTGGTGCAGCCCTTCTTCACACAAAGACAGATTTGCAGAGAGAATGGCAGAGCTGAAAGCGAAGAAGAGCTCAGCATCATCAGAGTCATGCAAAGACGTTCCATCTCTCCTCACCTCTTTCGTCGACACCTTGGTCGACTTCACGGTCAGTGGACATTTCCTCTTACCCAATATTCCCTTGCAAACCTTCTACCCACCGCAGGACCGTCTGATCGCGATCGGCGATGTCCACGGCGACCTCGACAAGACCAAGCAATCACTGCGCCTCGCCAATCTGATCGACCAGTCCGACAAATGGGTCGGAGGCTCCGCCACCGTCGTCCAGGTCGGCGACGTGCTCGACCGCGGCGGCGACGAGATCAAAATCCTGTATTTCCTCGAGAAGCTGAGACGGGAAGCCGCCAGATGCGGCGGCACCTTGATCACCATGCACGGCAACCACGAGATTATGAACGTGGAGGGAGATTTCAGGTACGTGACCAGAGAGGGTTTGGATGAGTTTCTGAATTGGGCTCATTGGTACCGAGTTGGGAACAGAATGAAAGCCCTCTGTAAAGGGTTGGAAAACCCTAAAGACCCATTTGAGGGGCTGCCGCCGCCTTTGGGGGGTTTCCAAAATGTCAAGAAAGAGTTCACGGAAGGTTTTAGGGCCAGGATCGCCGCCTTGAGGCCTGATGGTCCCATCACCGCTCGGTTCTTGTCCAAGAATGTCACTGTGTTGGTTGTCGGGGACTCGGTTTTCGTGCACGGCGGCCTTTTGGCCAACCATGTTTCCTATGGTCTGGAGAGGATGAATGAGGAGGTGAGGGAGTGGGTTCGTGGGGTGAAGGGGAGATTGGCACCCGAGTATTGCCGTGGGGGCAACTCTGTGGTTTGGTTGAGGAAGTTTTCTGATGAATTTGCGGACAGGTGTGATTGTTCGGCACTGCAACATGTGCTGGAGACTATTCCTGGTGCTAAGAGGATGATCATGGGCCATACCATTCAACAGTTTGGGATTAATGGCGCTTGCGACGAGAGAGCTATTCGGATTGACGTGGGGATGTCCAAGGGCTGTGGTGATGGCCTGCCTGAAGTGTTGGAGATCAATGGGAATTCGGGTTTGAGGATACTGACGTCGAATCCGTTGTACCAGAACAAGTACAAATCTCCTGCCCAAGCTGGGAGTAGGGAAGGGGTTGGATTTTTGGAGCAGGGACCAAGACAAGTGCAGGTGAAGGCTTGACTACAAGGGTAGTTATCCTTAACCATGTTAGTCTAGTGAATTCAGTTCAAGAGTAAATAATTGTTTATCAACCATTCAAACCAGAATTGGATGAAACATCAGTACTTTCACTTTCATGGGTGAGCATTGAACATTTTACTACCTTCACTTTCCTCAGATTATGTGTTTTGCAACTTATTCTTATCATTGGTATACAAGTCTTGTTTCATCTTTTTAGTGTGTTCTTGTTGTTTGTTAAATTTCTTCATCTGACTCTAGCTTGTAATAAATATACTTACTAGTCATTTGTCTTAAACTGACCAAGGATACCTGCTGGATGATTAGGCATTGTATCATTAGGATTCACTGCCATAATGATTCTTATGGTTATATAATTTGAGAACGGTAATTATTGCAGAATTACTGTCATCATGATAATTCTGTTCACTAGTGTCTTGTAACTATTTGCTGTTGGTCAGAGGGGGACATGTGCTTTAGGGTCTGATGCCTACAGAGTGGAGTGTATATTGACTAATGAGAGTGAGGTCAAGTAACCATATATAAAGGATTCAGCATCGAGAGAATTTGGAATTTTAAGAAAGACCGGGCTGCATTGAAATTGTTTTTCTATTATCGTCCATTTATACCATTCTATAATTACGCAGTTTAGGTATTAGTGACATGCCAATGTATTTTGATGGGAAGCAAAGAGGCAAGGTTTCAAAACCATGAGTCTGTGGCTTGGCTGTGATGTTGATCCCTGTTTTTGGGATAGGAACATGTTCTCTGGATTTTTTGGACTTCAAAGGAAGAGCTTTGGTCATGTTTTCAACTCAATAAGCAGCTACTGTCACCCATAGCAAGTATGGGATGCCATCTTAATAGGTGGGATTCCCAGGTTGCTTGTAGAAACCCATATATATCTCCAGGCTATCTGATTTTAACTCTTGGGAAGATAATTGGCTTGTGGCCTTGTGGGGTCATCCTTTCAGTTACTGTTTTCTAGCTTTTACGTCTTTGGATCATCGTGCTTAGTCTTCCTTAGCCTCCTAATTATTCCAGGTTTTATGTGGAATCTCACTTTCAGAATGAACTTTAGTGAGAGGGATCTTGCTGATTTTAGTTCTTTGGTGTCAGGGATATTAAAATTAGTGTCTTCCTGTATTTTCCATCTGTGCTGGATAATCCTAAACATCGCATCTTTGAACCTAATAGGTTTATTGGATATCTTGGTTCCATCAAAAGTTCAATTTTTTATTTTGGATAAATACATTGGATTTGCTTCAAGAAGAAGCCATATGCTTTGAATTTGGTACTGCTGCTAGTCTTTGCTGATGATTTATGTTTGGGTGATGGGAGTTAGTAAGCTCTCTATCACATTGGAGAAGTGCAGGGCTTCTTTTTGGCCGGTATGGTAGAAAAGAAATGGATGAATTTCTTTTTTTTGAAGGATGGATTTCTTAGGGACAAGAAATAGCGACTTCTGTTTGGTATGGATCAGATTTTTCTGCTTTCTGTGTTTTGTTATGTAGCCTGCAATCGGCTTCAGAAGATTAAGTTCTAGTTACAGTGCAATTTAGTTCTTTCTACCAGATATATCCCAACCGAGATGGTACTGACATGTATTGTCATCAAGTCACAAAATCAACTGGTATTTTTCACCATGATGTATTCATGTTGGAGATGGTTCTTATAATCCCTAGTTTTCGCAAAAGAAAAAACCCATTAAAACGGATTGAATTTTCTCTATCGGTTTCAAGCCTTCGATCACCAATGCTTTCATTGCAGTCGATTGGAATATCTCCCCTTGGTTGATTGCTTTGCATTGCTGGATAGTTTTTGTTAGATTGGGTCTACTTTGCATGTACAGGCTGCCTCTGTTAGTATTTAGATGGTCTCTGTGGACCTAGTTGTATTTTGCACTTGGAGCTTTGCCGCCACAGCACCCGGGGTTAATAGCATCATTCATTTACCAAAAGAAAATTAACCATGTCATTGCATTGCATATCAGTAATAAAAGTAGCACAGTAATGGTAGAAAAGAAAACAAATAACATTCTTCACAAATATATTCTAAAAAAAAGAAGTTTATAACAAGCCAAAAAATCCACTACAAAAAGACATATTTCAGGCAAATACTAATCCGAGATTGAGCTAATGAATAATGTGGGGGGAAAAATCTAAGGATTCATTGAAACAATGCTGGTATGTTGCAGTCCATGCATTCAACTATAAATTTACATCAGTATATGCATCCAAGCCTGCAAACTGTTGGTATAATATGTCTGGGGCCTTGTGCATTTCTTTTGTCAGTAAAAAAAAAAAAATCAGTAGCATTGTCTCGTGCAGACTACTGGCTTCAGAGGACCTCGTTAGAAAATGCAAAAACCATGAGTCCAACAAGTTCAGGAGCAGAAGTTGCCGTCGTTTATCTTGATTGAGAAATTTGTACAGACACAATCAAGCTCGTCATTGTATGTCTTCTTGGTAAGTGGAATGAGGCTAACATTGTCTGATTATCGATCACTTCCCTCGGGGAGTTTGTAAAGGCTGTAGATCAGCCTTGGCATGTTGGCTCTCCATTTCAAGAACAGCTATGGACTTCTGTCTATGATACCTGTTTGTCTTGGCACCAAGTGCTGCAACAAGAACCATTTTTTTTCAAAAGCAAAAGAAGTTCCGTCATTTGAAGAATATAGAAAAATGTACATAATATCCATCTAATTAGACAAAAATGCCTAAGATTACATATACACATGACAACTATCTGATTAGCTCACTTCTCTAATAAGCTAACTGATATGAGTTGAAGTCCATAACAGCTAGATAATTGAAGAAAAATTGATTATCCCCATAAATAACTTCCTTTTGGAAATGAGGACATTGGGAAAGAGTTCAACCAAACTGAACAGGCTCATAAACTCACATTTCAACAATTCATACAGGAATTTGTAAAAACTTATTACAAGGATTAGGCAAGGGATGGCTGTTTCTGTTTAGTTTGAAACTGCAGATGTATGATTTAGTCTAGAGAAACTAATTAACTAGTGAGTAGTGACAAGTTAAGGTCTGTTACAACTAGATCATCCAACAAGAAATGATAATCCACATAAAAAAAAAAAAAAAAAATTTGCACAGAGTTCACAAGAATTCAACCAAACTGATCAGGCTGCTATGGTGGCTATTTTGAGTTGTAAATAAGCAAATAGGCAAAAATATGCAGATATATGCATCTATGAGACATATTGAGAGAGAAAATAGGCAAATCTGCTTGCAATTCTTATCTAATAAGTGATCAAAAGCAAGTAATAGATTCTCAACTTACAAGAAACAAAGAAATAGAAAAAGACGGGAAAAAGCATGAAAGAGAAAATATAACTTGAGAAAGTTTCTATCCCAAAAAGAAACATACAGATATGATCAACAAGAAAATAAGTTTATAGGCAAATTTTCGCTCACTGCAAATCATACTTACGTATTAAGTCATGAGGAAAGCCGAAGTCGTAATCATTCCTACGCCGTCGGACGCAGATTATGTACAGCAACAACAGCATCAAACAGAAAATAACACCACAAGATATGCCTATTGCAATTTTGCCCTTCGTAGATAAGCCTCCATTTTCCCAAAATAAAGGACAATCAGGCAAAGGCGGAACACCACACAAACCTTTGTTCCCATAGAGGCTGCCAAAGAGAAAGAGTAATTCAGTGGTTAACAAGATATACAACTCTAGCAAACACAAACAGAAGACAAGCAATCATCTTGTAACTCCTAGTCCAAGGGTTGTTGCCCAGTGGTCACACCAATCCTCTTTTAATGAAGAGGTGTGGTGTTCATCTCCTACAAAGTTGGCCTCGCAAGGCCAGAGAGGGTGGGATCTGGCCCCTTCTGGCCAGCCATAGAGAACATCAACCATACAACCAAGTGAGAACCAACAGCTTTATCAAGATTAAAATAAAATGGTGCAATGAAGAAGATCAAATTGAATTATGACATACTCAATAGCACCACCGTGCACTCCAATTGAATATAGCTGCTCTGGCACTCGGCCTTCCAATAAGTTGTTGTTCAATAACCTGATAACACATAAAATTAACAATAAACCAACAAACCACCAGGAAAGCAGAAGGACAATCCACAGAGTTTCCTTCACACTATTTACTGTCTTTATGCAGAAAGTTCGGGGAAGAAAGACAGTGAGCCTACTTTGTATGTGGATGCTAGACAATTAGCTTAACAAGTAGAAACTTTTGGAGAACAGTAGCAATGTGACAAGATGGATAGAAAATACTACAGCGTGTAAAATTTATCTTTACTTTTTGGTATAATGAATCATATGATTAGATTTTTACTAAACCTACAACCTCTTAATTATAACATGGGAAGCTCAAATGAAAAGGGGTTTGCACAGTTATGAAATGTCAAATAATGTGGAATGCATGCCAAACAGTAAAAATAGAACGCGACAGAGCCCCAGTCTACGACAAAAGATATAAAATACATGCCAAGAAAATCCACAATACAGATTTGAGGCACATCACTTACACAAGCTGGAGATTTGAAGAAGTTAAGCTCTCTGGTATAGAACCAGTAAACTGATTGTCTGACAGATCCCTACAAAAAGGAATATACAGAAACTAAGTAATAGAATTAAGTCATGAAACCAACCAGAAGGAAGAAAACAAAAAATTTAATATAGGTCAACATCTGAAGTTCACAGTTGCGCTACAGCTCTGCTCAACTTAGAATAACAAGTTTGGAGGGGAAAGAAAAGGGTGGAAATAACACAACTAAAGATAAAAAAAAATATTGATAGTTTAACCCAACTGTTTTGGTTAAGTAAGATGGACTTACAGCCTTTGGAGAGATTTTTGGCCCAGCCCAGATGGTATTGTGCCCTCCAATATATTAGAACTTAAGTTCCTGTGATTATTTGTTTCCAAAGAAAAAGACAAACCAAATTAACTTTACTCTGAAACACTTGAATATACAGAGAACAGAAACTACATATAAATTTTGTAGTCGATACTTACAAGCTTAGCAAGTCCGACAATAGGTTGATCTGGTCGCTAATAAACCCTTTCAAGCCTTGGCTTCCAAGATCACTGGAATTCATGATACAATTAATTGAACAGTAGATAATGCATCCAAAAACTGACATTAAAGCTCTCAAATGTTGAGGGGAGGATTATGTACACGAGTAGTGCTAAAAGAAGTGGTCGACTACTGGGCTAATAAACCCTTTCCAGCCTTGGCTTCCAAGATCACTGGAATACATTATACAATTAATTGAACACTAGATAATGCATCCAAAAACTGACATTAAAGCTCTCAAATGTTGAGGGGAGGATTGTACGAGTATTGCTAAAAGAAGTGGTCGACTACTGGGCTAATATAGTTGTCCGAGTAACTAACTAATGGGTACAAGGCCAAAACTACAAAATCAATATAAAAGACCACCATAGTTTCAGAAAATTATCGCAATCACAAACACTGGAGAGTATACGTGATTGGTACTACAAGGGGTTTGCCAAACTTGTGAAATTGGTAATTAACTAATGGGTACAAGGCCAAAACTGCAAAATCAATATAAAAAACCACTACAGTTTCAGAAAATTCTCGCAATCACAAACACTGGAGAGTATAAGTGATTGGTACGAGGGGTTTGCCAAACTTACATTCAAGAACTCAGGCGGATACGTAGAATTGTATCAGATGGTATTTTTTTATTTTTTTATAAAAGCACACAAGCAGATGTATTGTAGGAACTAGGAAAGAAAACCAAATCTTACATTTGAGAAATCACGAGAGCAGTTTCATTCTTATTGAGATGGCATGTAACACCCTCCCAAGCATCCCAGTTAGTAGGAGCACAAGGATCGCCATTCCAGCCCATCCTATCAGGAACACGCAGCGATTCCTTCAATGCTCTCATAGCAGCAACTGGAAACAATAAGCCCCAAATCAGTAAGCCTCACCATGACAAAATGTCATTCATTGTCAATCAACAAGTCAACAATACTTCTCATGAAAAAAATAACCAACTATAACTTAGAGCATGGCTATCCTACAATGCTTTCATTCTCAAATCTCAATCAATAAGCTATAAATTGACACATTACCTTGTTCCGGAAGCGTGGCAACATCTGCCGGAACCATGGCGTAGTTTTCGAGCCCACTGATCATCGGCACACCAGCCACAGCCTCAAGCTTCACAGTCAAATGCGTACTGCTCAAATTCTTAACAGTATAATGCCATGTATACGCCCTGAAACTCCCCACCTCCTTGTAAACGTCAATCCGAGTCACATTCTCGTCATTGATCAATATATCAAACACTCTGTCCCCCACTTTGTTCATCTTCGGATCAATCTCAGCGAAATGAAACCACAGCAAGTAATCCAGCTTGGCGTCCACATCCAAATTGTACGTCAAGATTCCCTTGCCGTCGGCCACAGTCGCCGACTGGTATAGTTTCATCGGAAAATAATTGGGGCCATCTCCGGTGTGGGAAATTGAATTCGTAGTGGTAATGGTTCGGGCCGGGGATCCGGAGTCGACGGCTCGGAATGGAGCGTCCGATTGCCACGACCGGCTGAACTGGTCAGTGTCATTGCTGAATCCTGGACCCCACTGACCGGAGCCGCAGCTCAACCGGCCGTAATTGACGAGAATATACTTCCGGCCGTCGTCGAAACCGGCGTCGTACGACGCCGGATCGACCTGAATGATCTGGAGCGATCCGATGACCGGCGAGTCAGTGGCGATACTGTAGAAGCAGATATCGGCTTCGCCGTCGGTGATGAAAACGAAGAGATCGGAGTAAGCTCCGGTGCGGGGGAGGTCCTCCGGCCACGGCGAGCGCCAGCTGAAGACCAAAGTGCCCTCGACGGAAGCATCAAACGACGGCGAGTGGGACTTGCCGTCGTAGTTGTCGTAGACGGTGAATGTGCGGACGTAGTACCTGCCGGAGGGCAAGTTGGGAACGACGTAGCAGTTCTTCTTGCCGGAGGCGAGGGGGAAGAAGCGGAGGGTCTTCTCCTGGGGGTGGCGGAACTGGAGGGGCTCGGAGACGACGGAGGTGGCGCCGCCGGTGAAGAAGCGGTCGGAGAGCCACGTGGTGTTGAAGGGGTCGGTGGAGTCGGTGGGGCTGCCGCAGTCTATGTTGTACGAGAGCCCTGCAGTGGTGGTGAGACAGTTACAGAGTCAGTAAAAAAAACAACAGTCAGTTATGGATGAAGACACCGTGAGTGAAAATTAGTTACCGTAGTAGGGATAAGAATGCGCTGAGACGAAGAGCAAGAGGAAGAAGAAGAAGAAGGAGAAGAAGAAAATGGGGAGCGACATTTGGGTGGGGGTGTCTGGGTTAGGACACGACTGGTTGAGACCTCAATATTCATGAAGGAAAGAAAGAAAAGAAAGAGAAAAAGGCGAGATTAGCGGGGAGGAGGGAGACGAATGAGTTGGAGGGGAGAGTAAATGCTGGGTCAGATTTGGACGTTTTTTTTTTTTTTTAACAAATGTAGTGTCAGAGTGTTCTACAATTTCAAGTCAGAACTTGATTTGGATAAATTTCTCACACAGAGGTGTTTTTCACAAGCTGGTGATCGAACATTAAATCTTTTTAAATATTTAAATTGCATTCGTCTAATTTAAAAGCAAGTTCACCCGTTAGGTTACCAGGTCACCTACTATTCACTTCTTTTGTGTGTTTATTTCCATTCTCTGGGTCACGAAATACACTGTGCTCGTGACCCAGAGGGTGAAAATATACATAAAAAGCAGTGAGTAGTAGGTGATCTGGTGACCCCACGGGTAAACTTGCTCTAAAGGCCTAACTAGATTTTAAAAAAAAAATTAAAATTTTTTATTTATTATTTTATTTTTTTTGCACCGTTGGTTCAAATTGTTGACGCTATCCCAGAAGCTTCCCATATTCCTATATTCAGAAATTGCTTTCCTTTAAGTTGGGTGATAACGAATCAATGTGAATAAATAAACGGGAAAATAATAAATGTAATTGATTTGGTTAGTTAGTGGGTGACCATGAGTGGAAAAAATAAAAATTGAAAATGACGTCCGTGACTTAAAAGCAAGGGGTCACGTGAGCTACAAGTACAGAATGTGAACCGGAGAATCTCGTTCCCCGCCAGAGAATGAGGGAGGCAGGGAGGACGGTCAGAAGGGGCGCGTCATGCTTACGCAGGCACATCATTTGGGGATTGGGTTTGGCGGCTTTCTCAAAGCTTACATCGGTGTCCCTTTCTTACATGGAATTTGCCAATTTGGAAAACTATATTCGAGTGATGCACAGAATTAATTTTTGAGGTGATTACAAATATCGAATGCGATGATCAATATTGATACAGTATTTAAAATGTCTTCAATAGAAATTATAACACTAAAACAAAATACCTTTGGGGTTCTATTATTCTTTATTTTTTCAATCCAAAAATCAGAGTAGTCTAATTCCTCTAGAAAATTTGAACGGTTAAAATTTAGTTAAAAAAAAATAAAAAATAAAGAATTTTGAACCGAACTGAGATGAATCTGATCGATTCAATTAAAAACCGAACTTAAATTAAAAACCGAACTGAACCCACCCCTACACTAAATGTTGGCCGACATATGTGACATTAACTCTTGTTCTTGATTGACTAAATTGCATATGACATCTAATCACAAATCACTTATCCATACCTTTTATCAGTGCCACTCCTCCATCATTAGATCATTATATGGCGTTGATCCAACAATACACGTACTCAATGTTCATTAGTTGTATAAGCACGGGCCAATGCTACAAGGTGTTCAAATTCATATAATCCACTCTAGCTCATCGACATGCACCCACTAGATGCCAATGAGGGCTCCTAACTCAACTAGTATATTTAAAAGTTAATGTCTAGTTTCCCTTCAAAATTTATTGTTTGGCAATTTCACCTCATAAGTTATGTCCAACCAAATAGGGCATCAGCTTTTTGTTCCTGTCTTCTTGATGATTGATAACCTTTTCATTCCATCTCCTCCATTATTGGGTTATTATTTCGCTCTTAAATTGATCACTCGGTTTTTCAATATAGACTTATTTTGACGAACCTCTACATAGAAATTTATTCAACAAAAATACGTAGTGATACAACAATCAGGGCCAAACCAAACCTCTTACAAACAACAACATATAACGAATGCAACATTGAAATAATACTACATAAACTAAAAATAAAAGGGGATTGGTGGTACCACAAAACCAGATCATTAGAGGAACACCTAAAATTAGCAAGAGCCTCAGCAACTTAATTACCTGTCTTGAAAATAGGTGAAGAGCAAAATTTCATTTGAGCTATTTGATGTAAACAGTTATACCATGTACCCCGAAGACGTCAAAACCCCAAATGAGAAGAACACCCAAAATTAACAAGAACATCTTCGACTTAATTACCTTTCTTGAAAACTAAATTCACTACGTACATACTAGTTCAGTCACATGCATCCACTAAGCCATACCAATGAGGCCTCCTGATTCAATACTATAAGATACGATGCCAATGAGGCTTCCTGACTCGACTAGATTCGATGCGATGTAAATTGCTAGCTAGTAGCTACCATGCGATTCCGCTTTCAACAGATTAGATTCGTGTGGTACTAATTAAACTTTAAACCTTCGCAACCAGTCTGATATGCAGTGAATATTGCCACTTGATTATTAGTGTTTAATTGACACTAATTATTCCATTAATAATCCTTAATACACTTGTACGTTTTGGTTGGAGGCTTTGTAGGGTTTCGGGTTCTTGTTCAATTCTCACCCGTGACATTTAATTGTTTTTATCTACCTCTTTTATTATAAATCTAACGACATGTATGTCACTATTATGTCTGTTAGCTACTTAGATGTAAATTAATTAATTTTTTCAATAATGATCCCCCGAATACAGAGACAAATAATATAATTACTCTGAGATATTTATGTTTTTGTGTAATAAAATATTCACGGGAGAAGGTGATATTTGAATCTTAGACGTCAACCAACATTCAACTAGAGAGAAGTGCCTATTCTAACTAATGTAAATCACAATACTAAACTTATTTAGAATCATTGATCTCTGACCTAGCGCTCTACTAGGGTTTATCGTTGGCCTCCCTCCTTTGACAAAATATCCAAATTTCCAAACCTCGATGGTCATGACCATTGCTAGCCTCGTGGCTAATTGTCTCTTTTCTTTCAGTTGCTTTCGCTTTGGCGCTTGGAGTGCCGTCTTGGACAGAGATCCCGATGGTTGATGTCGAGGACGGTAGGTGTGTTTGCTTGGCTGATCTGAGGTCGAGATCCGATTGGATGAATCTGTGGTGGTCTGTGGCAGATCGACGTGTCTGGATCTTGGATAGAGGTCGCACGGCTGGTGACTATGTTGAGAGTTTTACAGTCGACATGAATGGAGGTTGGGGACGATGAGTTTGGGTCTCCTAGGATTACTGCTGGTTCGCAGTGGCTAGTGTTGGTGTCTCTGTTCCTGATCTCGTGTTTGCAAAGGCCAACATTGGTGATTGGAGGACCGATCCAGGCTAGAATGCTCCGGGGATGATGGCTGCGAGGTCTGACATTGGTGTCGGTACAAAGTGCGGCGAAGATCGCTGGCAAAACTAGGGTGAGCGCGGGCGTATGGTGGTTTGCTCGTCGTCGGTGTTGTTTCGCTTGGAATCGGATCCATGTGCTACCAGCGGTGGTGGAAGCGCGGGAGAGGTCCTCCGGCGAGTGGTGTTTGGTGGAGGGGGCAAGGCTGTCTTCTCACTTAGGGTTTGCCCTAGATGGGTTGACTCGACCTGGTATTGGGTTGCGAGGGCCTTGTCTTGGGCGTGGCCGGTTGTGTTGCTTTTCATTTTCAATTTTTGTTTGGGCCTTTATCTTTTTGTTTTGAAAGATGAGAGGCTGGTTTATTTCTTACTTTGAGTGGGAAAGATCACAAAGAAAAGAGAGACCCGTTGAGCCCATGAGGCGTTATTTTTATTCATCGGGTTTCTACTTTTCTTTGTTTGGGCTTAATCCTAGAATGTGGGTGTATTAGGAGATTACTAGTTTTTTTGCTCTGTTTAGGGGTGGATTTGTAGTAGTTTCTACAGAACAGTTCTTTCTGTCGCCCCCATAGGGGGGATCGTTTTTGTACTGCTTGCTGAGCTGCATAATGGATGATCTCTTCTACTAAAAAAAAAAAAAAAAACTAATGTAAATCACGAAACAAAAAGAAATTACTAGTTACGTACCTTGTTACAATTAGGTTTAAGTTCTTGTTGATTACAAAGTATAAACTCTCGTAAAACTTTCATATTTTCTCTGATTCTAACATATTTCTCTAGATGTGTTATATGAAGCAGAGACGTATAATTAGATATTAATAATCAGGAGAAAATACAAGTATAGGACTATAGGTTCAATATTGGATGAAAATGGAAGATCAACTTAGTCTAGTATTTAGTAGCAAACCAGTCCCGTACAATAGAGTTTTCTATCATCAAACTTGTCTTTGAAAGGCTTGCAACTTTTGAAGACATAATCCAGCAGATGAGGATCATCACCCCAAATCCTTATGGGTTTAACAAAGGATCCATAGTCAAATTTAATTACTCATGGCCACGTTGCTAATGTGAAGCTTAACAGTCATTATCAGGTCTCGTTAACGTTTGGTTTTTCAGTCTATGTCTCAACATTTGTTTTTATAAACAACACTTCAATAATTTATAGTGGTTGATCACTTGATTGTGATTAGTTTGTTGTATTATACCAATTGATTTATACTCGATCTTTAACCAAAACCATTTGGAATGTTCTCAAAATAACACGTCATGTATTAGTACTTTTTCATATAATACACGTATGAATGACATATGTACTTTTTATAAAATATGTTTATAGTAGGTATTGTAGAAATAGACTCGTTAAATTTTTAGTACTTTCAAAGTCTGAAAGTTTTTTTTTAAAGTGAAATTTGCACTCCAAAAATTGTAATCTGCACTCCCACTTTCTAAATTTAATATATTTTATACATCATACAAACTCACTTCCTGTTTTGCCCTTCCTTTGTTTCTTTTGCAAATGAAGAGCCTATGTAGTACTTCAAATTCCCAGACACAACATCTCTCTTGGGCATTTCATCTAACAGCTTCCGGGCTTTAGCCATCTCTCAGCGTTTCACATACCCGATTATCATTCCAAGTTATGATATTGTTGCTTCATCTTGTCAAACGCTCCCAGGCTTGCTCTATCTGACCAGTTCAGATCAAATGACAGATCCTTTTGTTCAGTGGAACAAAGTCTACGTCTTTGGCATCACCGGGACTATTGGGTTTTGAAATCAAGGCAAAACAAGAACTGTAGGGACGCGTGATTGGGAATTGGACTGGTGATTAAAGAAAGAAAAATAGAGCTTGGGGATGAGTTTATATATGAAACCATTTGCATTTCCCAGAATCATCATTCTTTGAATGACGTAGTTGGTCATTAAAAGACGGTGGAGCTTTTGAAAGGTGGGAATATATAGCTTGCTGATGCGCGCCAGAGCCTCGTTGACGCTGATCGCATCCCTCACAGCCTTCTCATGACAAATCTGAAACCCTTGGACCTTCGGGTCTCACAATTGTTAACGATCTTCGATTCGATAATCTCGCCAAAAGGAGAGCTTTTCGATGAAGCAACGGAACTCGAGCTCGGCAGAGGCCATGGTGAGAAATGAAAACCCTAAAAAAGATAAAGAGGAAGAGATTGAGAAACTGAGATAGGAAATTGGGATTTGGATTAGGTGGTAAGATTGAGGTTGAAATTGGGATTTGGATCTGGAGTACAATATCGAAGCTGGGGGTGAAGATGAAGAACACAGGTGGGTATATGGTTAAGAGAGCAATTTGTTGTTGGGAGGGGCAAAAGAGGAAGTGTAACACATAAGATTATAAAATATATTAAATATAGAAAGTGGGAGTGCAGATTACAATTTGGGGTGTGCAAATTTCACTCTCCTAAAAAAAAAAGAGTATTATATACAATTTCTTTTAGAATCTAAAAATTAATTAACTAAAAATGTTTCGGTTAACTTTTCATTGAAACACTAGAAAACATGTCTTAATTTTAATAATTCTCATATCGTTTTCTCTCATTTCTCTATCTATGTCTTAATTTCAATAAATTAAAAAAAAACATGTCTTAGTAATACACGTATACTTATTTTTTTTGTATTACACACATCCCATATGTTCTCGACTATGGCAGTTAGGCCTGGCAACGTGCGGGTATAGTGCAGGTACCGTGAGGGTTCTTAACGGGCCGGGTTCTTGATTGGCCGACCCGATAAGAACCCGTTAGCTTAACGGGTTTCGCGGGCTAAACCCGGCGGGTTTGCGGGTTATCCGTTGGAACCCGTTAAAACCCGTAAACATTTATTTATTTATTTATTTTTTACTTTTTATCAAAGCAACTAGAACCAATTAAGACTTATGTATATAATTTTTTTGACAACAACATTACTATATCACAAGACACTGCAAGTAGCTTTTTTGACATTGAAAGGCAATTAAGTTGCCTATAAGAACGAAACAAGAATATACAATTAATTACCATTCAAACAGAAAAGGGAGATTCCAACATTCAAAAGATAACTATTGGCTCTGCAATAACTATTTGTCATAGTCAAAGTGTTAAAAAGATCTGAAGTCATAGTCATAAGGTGTTATATATAAAGCAGTCCTCCAAGAACATTACTATATCACAAGACACTGCAAGTAGCTTTTTTGACATTGAAAGGCAATTAAGTTGCCTATAAGAACGAAACAAGAATATACAATTAATTACCATTCAAACAGAAAAGGGAGATTCCAACATTCAAAAGATAACTATTGGCTCTGCAATAACTATTTGTCATAGTCAAAGTGTTAAAAAGATCTGAAGTCATAGTCATAAGGTGTTATATATAAAGCAGTCCTCCAAGAAGATTACTAATTCAAAGTTGAAGATCTACATACATACACACGCGGGAGTAGACCATAGCATCGCGTATTTTTACAATTAATGCCTCGTTTGGTAATGCTTGCTAGAATAAGATAAGTTTGAGAGTAAATCAAATTTTAAAAAAAAATTTAAAATCCTAAAAGTTTGCTAGAAATGGGTTTTTAGGAAGGGTTTTGAGTTAACGAATTCCAACGGGTTTAGCACGCAAAACCCGTTAATTTGC
The DNA here is from genome assembly GCF_958449725.1 of Rosa rugosa. Lineage (NCBI taxonomy): Eukaryota > Viridiplantae > Streptophyta > Magnoliopsida > Rosales > Rosaceae > Rosa > Rosa rugosa. The sequence goes on along the minus strand of NC_084824.1, from coordinate 7,452,950 downwards.
GGGTTTTTTTGCTTGCGGGCTTTTTTTAGCCCGGATTAATAAACGGGCGGGTTTGTGAGGGTTTTTAGCGTGCGGGTATCGTGCGGGTACGGGTTTAAATGCCAGGCCTAATGGCAGTATGGCCACATCTCATATCACCTTTAACAGTAAATCGCACTTTAAGCTTATAATCCGCATATTGTTGTCTATGAAATGATATTCAACTTTTACCAACACAGTTATTTTTCTTTTAGTCAAAAGTGTCTCTTGCCTTACTCAATTATGTACATAAATAATTAAATCAGAAAGAAGTCCACCTAATCTTACCAAAAAAAAAAAAAAAAAAGAAGTCCACCCAACATTCGCAAGCATAGTTTCGATGAAAAATTTATCTGATGATCAAAAAACTATGGTAAGTAATAACTAATTTTTCAAAATACAACTCAAATTCCGTAAAGATCAATTACAAGTATTTTTCAACAGAAATTTCAACAATTTTAAATAAATTTGAAATCTTGCCAAAGAGGGAAGTAGACACGATTTAATCACAGGTAAAGCGTTCTGTACGACTTGCCGTCGACAGTACGCTCTCATTTACGTTCACGACGTGAATACGGTTGAAACCGCCACGGCGCCACCACCGCAAACGAAATGAAGTTTCAGCCACTAGCTGGGTCCCACACCCACTTATAAAAAATACCAAAATCAGACACACAAAAGGACGCGTCTTTCCAGCCTGGATTTCGCCCCCTCATTCCTTTCCTACTCGCAAGAAATCAAAAAGCATCAATCTCCATTACACTCAATCCCCCCGCCGGTCCTACAGCGAAATGACCAAACTACCCCCAATCGAAGCCTAAAAAGAGTAAAGCCATGGTCTCCTCATTCCCATTCTCTCACTCCACCAGAGTAGCGCAGATGCCACCAAATCATCACCGCCGACTCTGCGCATTCCTCCTCGTCCTCGCCGCGGCCGTACATTTTCCGGCGGAAACCGCCGCCGTGGAGCTCCCGAAGTTCCGAGAAGCGCCTGCATTCCGGAATGGCCGCGGGTGCCCCCGGACGGCGTGGTCCTCGCTGGACGCGCACTCCCACAACCCCTCCATCATCCACATCGCCATGACCTTGGACTCCACCTACCTCCGCGGCTCCGTCGCCGGCGTCTTCTCCGTCCTCCAGCACGCCACGTGTCCCGAGAACATCGTCTTCCACTTCATCTCCACGCGCCACCGCCGCGACGACCTCCGCCGCGTCATCACCGCCACCTTCCCCTACCTCAAGTTCCGCCTCTACCACTTCGACTGCAACCTCGTCAAGGGCAAGATCTCGTACTCGGTGCGACGCGCGCTCGACCAGCCGCTCAACTACGCGCGCATCTACCTCGCCGATCTCCTCCCCTCCGGCGTACGCCGCATCATCTACTTCGACTCCGACCTGATCGTCGTCGACGACGTGGCGAAGCTCTGGCGCATCAACCTCGGGAGGCGCGTGCTGGGCGCGCCGGAGTACTGCCACGCGAACTTCACCAACTACTTCACCCCGAAGTTCTGGTCAAACGCGGCGCTGGCGGCGGAGTTCTCGGGGCGGAGCGCGTGCTATTTCAACACGGGGGTTATGGTGATCGATCTGTGGAAGTGGAGGGAGGGCAAGTACACGGAGAAGCTGGAGCACTGGATGAGCGTCCAGAAACGGCACCGTATTTACGAGCTGGGGTCGCTGCCGCCGTTTCTGTTGGTTTTCGCGGGTGACGTGGAGGGGGTGGAGCACAGGTGGAACCAGCACGGACTCGGCGGTGACAACCTGGAAGGGCTCTGTAGGGACCTCCACCCGGGCCCGGTCAGCCTCCTCCATTGGAGCGGTAAGGGCAAGCCCTGGCTCCGATTGGACTCCAAAAGGCCGTGTCCCTTGGATAGCCTGTGGGCCCCGTACGACCTCTTTCGTCACTCCTCTCTCTTCGCTGATAGCTGATGACGACGGCGCTGCGCGTCGCGTTTCACGGAGGCTCTATGGCTCTGCGGGCAGTTACTGGTGGGGGTAAATACGACGATGTGGATCTTGTCTGGGCTGGTCAAGGCAGACGGGAGTTACTGCCGTTGATTGAAGCAGAAAGGGTGAAAAAAAAAATGGGTTTGAGATTTTGATGAATGGTGAATGGGGAAAAAAATACCAGGGCGGTAAAGTGATGTGGCTTTTTTTTACTGCATTAGGTAATTGGTAGTGTTTGGTGAAGATTCGGAATTCGATGGGGTGCAAGACTACAAGACTGAGGCTTTTTTGGTTTTGGTATGGACTATATGAAGGTGCGATTGTGGCCACTTTTCACTATTGATCAACCAGATCAAGCAATATCATTGCTTAGAGTTACATCCCCATCTGTGTAGTAGTCCTGTAAATACAATTTATAAAAATTTGCTTTAATTTTTTCTATTTTGATGTGGTAAAAATTAAGAATTCTTAACATTAGTATTTTAGAGTATAGGAGCTGTAGAATTGAGTTGCTCTCGTAGTCGAGACCTAAACCTTGAACCCAAGGAGTGCTTATCAAGCAACAATGTGTATCATCGCCAGATAGTGACCGGCGCTATGCTGCCTTTCAACAGCATGTATTGGCATGATGTATCGGATACGCAAAATAATTTCGTGTCTAAAAGAAACTCTCAATGTGGTCCTATATCACTCTGTATGTATATTAATACCATTGTACATGTTCAAGGATGATCCGAGGCATCGTGCAAATGCAATGCAGGGGTAATTAAGCATTGCGTCTAGTTGATTCCCTTGAGATAGTGAAGGCGCGAACTAATCACATTCATCTTATTAATAATAGGTTTAGTTGGTGTTTGACAACTACCCACTGGTCCCTGGACACTAATAAAGCACCAAACGAGATAACGTGGACGTTTTCTCGCTCTGATTGCAATTGACTAGGGGTAGGTATCAATAAACTTTAAGTAATTCCAAACATGGGCTTTGAATCTCAAAGTTTCAGCTCAACCCAATAGTTAATTCGATCCAGTCCAATACATGAGAGTGTACGTGTCATTTGTGGTGGAATATTAGCCACCAATCCTATCGAGCCATTTCCCTCCACAAATATACCTGTAATAACCGTCACAACTAAAGAGAGACTCTGCTCTCGTCTCAGTCATGGTGTAGATAATCATCAGCACATTTCTTCAAGCAAACTGTTCGTACTTGAATTGAGATTCCCCAAAAATCAAGCAGCTTCTGAAACCCTACTACGGCGGCCATGGCCGTTACAGTAGTAGCCGGAGGAGTTAGTACTATCGGAGTTGCCAAGCTCCAGCCTCACCAATCAAAACCCACATCCCACTTTCTGGGCAGGAAGCTCAGAATAACCAAACCCTCCGGTTTAGTAAAAACCAGCTCCAGCTCCAGCTCCAGCTCAAACCCTAAAGCCTTGGTGGTTTTGGCCTCCGGCGGGGAGCTGATCCATGCGGTGCACGACCTGTTTCTGGGGGTGGGGGTGGGGCTGCCCTGCACCGTCATGGAGTGCGGTGATATGATCTACAGAAGCACTCTTCCCAAGTCTAATGCCTTGACGATCACGGTACCCGGTGCGATTCTGGCTCTGGGGGCTCTGTCTTATCTCTGGGCCACTCCTGGTGTGGCTCCGGGCTTCTTTGACATGTTTGTGCTTGCTTTTGTTGAGAGGATTTTCAGACCCACTTACAAGAAGGTTGGAGTTTTTTTTGGTTGGTTTTGGGTTCAGGTCAGCTTTTGGGGTTTAAGTGAGGTTTTTGTGTTTGGTTTTGTGGTGCAGGATGACTTTGTTTTGGGGAAGAAGTTGGGTGAAGGAGCTTTTGGAGTGGTGTACAAAGTTTCATTGGCTAACAAGAAGGCCAAGGTATGAAGTAAATTAGTGAGTTACCATGTTTTTTGCAAAACTACTGCTTAATCATGCATTCCTGAGCAGACTTAGCTTATTAGCATTATAAGAAATACAAGTAAGGAATTAGGTTATGTTGTATGTTTGAGGTTTTATACTTGAGACTGTGTTGTGGGAAGAATGTGTTATGCTAATGTGTGAATTTTGGTTGTTACTAGAAAGAAGAGGAATTGGTCTTGAAAAAGGCTACTGAATATGGCGCGGTAGAGATTTGGATGAATGAGCGTGTGCGAAGGGCGTGTGCAAACAGCTGTGCTGATTTTAAGTACGGCTTCCTTGAGGTGTTGCTCTACTACTAGTACCATATGATTTAAGGGTATCATTATCTTGAAGCATTCTAGCCATTGCCATTGTACGTTCTAGAGTGTATCCCATGACAAGAAATATATTTTTGAATGTGCATGCAGAGTTCTTCAAAGAAAGAAGCTGAATATTGGCTTATATGGCGGTTTGAAGGGGAAACCACACTTTATGATTTGTTGCAAAGCAAAGACTTTCCCTACAATGTTGGTAGTTTCTCTCGTCGGTCTTTAGATGTTTGTTAAATTTTAAGAATTAACCAAATGATTTCTTTGTCAAACTTAGCATGCACGGTTGAAAGTTTAGTAGCTCTAACTTTAATATCCAAATGTGGATCCTTTCACTGACCTGCAATCAACTCTTTCAAGCCTATGATTATTTGATTGCTTCTGACTTTTACAGCAAGTCCTGGTGTAGTTTAACTATTCAACTGCCAACTTCACTCATGATCACATAAAATGACAGGTAGAAACTATGATACTTGGAAAAGTTCAGGACTTGCCAAAGGGTCTGGAAAGGGAAAATAGAATCATTCAAACAATAATGAGACAGATCTTATTTGCATTGGATGGTCTTCACTCAACAGGGATTGTGCACAGAGATATAAAGCCTCAAAATATTATTTTCTCTGAAGGTAATAATACTTCATAGCATGCTATACATCAGTCGATCAAGAAATAGCAAAGTTCATCCTTTCTTCAATTTAACTTACGATTTCTTAATTCCAAATTTGATATGAGCAGGCTCTCGTACATTCAAGATCATTGACCTTGGAGCTGCAGCAGATTTGCGAGTCGGCATCAACTACATTCCAAAGGAGTTTCTTTTGGATCCAAGGTACCTTCTGTTAAACCACTTCCTACACTGATCTAATTTCTTAAAATCACCTTTCCTGCTATGTTATGCAAGTAGCAGATTGCGTAGATTTGTATCAAAGGCATGACAAACTTATTAGTTTGAAGTTTCCTAACAAGAGGAACAACTAATCAATGATTTCATTTAAGACTACTGGAACATACAAATATGCCTTAACAAAGTTCAATTGATTATTCTGCTGGTTCCATACCCAAATACTTGCAGAATGGTCTGATATTGCTGAAGTTTACCAGCTTAGTGTCAAGATTCATTATCTACTTTAGATTTTCTGACCCAAGAACTGAAACTATAGTCAATCTTGAAGGTGTTCTGGGGACTAAAGAACAGCAAAGCCAACAGTTTAATTTCATATGTAAAAGTTATCTAGATCTAGGCCATGAAAGAATATTTGAAATTCCAGCAAATGGCCCTTCATTTTGTGTATTGTATAAAAAATGGGACCTGAGTGTTGATGAAACGTTGATACTTGACTATGAAAGCATGCTCACTGAATTAATGGTCTTAAAGAACATCTTTCTGATTTGCATCTTCCATTTAGTACCTAGTTTCAGTTTCCTTATAGCATCTCAGTGACTTTGGTGTAGTCTGTTCATATCAGTAGGCATTGATGATGCTATTCGATTTTTCCCTATTTCAGATATGCTGCACCTGAGCAATACATCATGAGCACACAGACACCATCTGCACCCTCTGCTCCAGTGGCAACAGCACTTTCCCCAGTTCTATGGCAGGTGGAATAACTGTGAAACCATCTCAGCTTGATTGGAGCTAGATTACTTCTCATTTGCTTTAATGGGTTTGATTATATGATCTTAAACAGATGAATTTGCCTGATAGATTTGATATCTACAGTACTGGGCTCATTTTCCTACAAATGGTAAGTAACAAAAGTTTGTTGGTAACAGGACTAAAGTTAATAACCTCAGATTAACTGTCTTGATATTCATACAGGCATTCCCAGGATTACGTAGTGACAGCGGCCTGATACAATTCAACCGTCAGCTTAAAAGATGTGATTATGACTTGGTTGCATGGAGGAAAACTGCTGAGCCTAGAGCTAACTCTGAACTACGAAAAGGTTTTGAGTTGTTGGATTTAGATGGTGGAATTGGATGGGAACTCCTGACATCAATGGTTCGATACAAACCAAGACAAAGAATCAGTGCAAAAACAGCTTTAGCATATCCCTACTTTGACAAGGAAGGCCTGTTAGCGCTGTCCGTCATGCAGAGTCTGAGGCTGCAACTCTTCCGATACACACAACAAGATTATGGGGAGGCTGCCAGATGGGTTACTCGGCTAATGGCAAGATCCGGAACCAAGCAGGATGGTGGCTTCACAGAAGCTCAACTCCAGGAGCTTATGGTTTGTACCTCAACTATACTAGGCAATCAGTAATTCATGTTTTCTTTCACAATGATCTCATTATCCTACGTTTTGCAGGAAACGAAGCCTAAGAAGAAGTCTAGTCCTCGGAGAAATGCTCTTGCTTCAGCTCTTTGGCTGCAGAGGAAGATTGTGAAAACATTGAATGAGAGCATGAATGAGCTTAACAACCAAAGGAAGAGTCTCTGGTGGAGCAGGTGGATTCCCAAAGAGGAATGAAGCTTGTAAGGACATACATGCATACTTTCTTTTTCTTTTTGTAAATGTTGTGTAGCAATCTCAATTGACCAACTTGGTGACATAGAATTATGTCTAAACCATATATGAAACAAACTAGCTGGAATCTAAAGAAAACAGACCTTGAATAGTGATCAAGAAAATTGTATATTTTGAGCACACGTGCAATGACTTTTACTGGATTATAGATACACACAAAAATATATATGGCACAGTTATTCATAAACTGAAGCTGCACTTTCCTTCAACCCTCGACATCTTTTCCCATCATCTTCTTAAAATTAGAAAAATACAAAAGCCCAGTTGGCCTTAATTGGATTTTGCAGTGACGAAATGACGAATGAACAAAGCCAATTACAAATGACCTAGCTAGCTTCTTGGAGCTGGCTATATCTGTAGTCAATGAGCCTCTTCACACAATAATCCATTGATTAATGTCGCTAATGGTACGGTAATCAAGAGCTGTAAAGGACTCATAATTCAAGAACGTGTTAGCTTAATCATATTCAAAGCTTCCCTCTTAAGCAAAAGCCTGCTGCTGCCAAACGCATGTATGTGAACTGGAGCTGCTACTCAAAACCGTACAATCCACCGGGTTTTCACATGCTTCAAGTCCCATCTCTGGTATGGAAGCAATACCATATATCAAAATATTCAATGCCAACAAGATCAAGTTTGCATGCTCTGATTATTAAACATTATGATTCAGAGGGGCTTAGAGTTAGAGATAACATAGATCTAATAATTGATCAGTGTATCTGGGGCAATGCTATTGTTAACCACGAGAACTTCACGTGCGACTCTGACCTTCTTGTTCAGTACAACCAGACCATTTTTTTTCTCTGAAGTGTAAATGGGGACACCAATTAACAAACACAGCATGAGACACAAGATAGCTGCAATTCTCGACCTGGGATGGGATCAACACACTTTGATCACAGCACTGTTTGAGTTCCCAAAGCTTAGTTATCTTTCTTTTTTTTTTTTCTTTTTTTTTTAGTGTAGTATCTCATGCAACTAAAAAACGTAACTGGGTGTTTACAGCTTAGGTTTGAACAAAGAAAGGAATAGAAAATGGAAACTGGGGGGGTATTGGAAATTGGTCTGTCTTTAGAAAAATGGAGCACAAGATGAAGCAAGTGGGTTTGCTTTCCTTTGCTTCTGCTCGAGTGTGTTTGAACTTTGAAGTTATATCTTCGAGCACTTAGATTAAATACTTAAAGGTAGTGATTATATAAGTGCAATACGGAATCTTCGGTCATAGCTTTGAAATGCTGATCTTGGTCTTCAGCCTTTTGATCATATTGGAAAAATGGCTTCAGCCCTTTTCATATATTCCTACTGTCTCATTTTAGGACAGAGCTAGACAACTGTGTCTGGTACATTGTCTGTATCAAGATTTTCTGTTTAAAGCAACTATATGCAGAGAAAATCTTCCATGTTAACGGCTCAGTAGCATATTTAAGAATTTCTCTCCGCAGATGCATTCTTACAAAATCTTAGTTTTGCGCCCTTATGTTAGTCTCATACAACCTATTTGAAGCATTTCAACACTTTGCCTCCATGATAGTACAAAACACATAAGATGTGAAATTTTTATATGAGTTGGTGCATACTTCACAGTCCACAAAATAATATCATCCTGATTCAGCAAATTCAACTTCTACCCTTTAATAATATCTCTAAAGAGAACACAAAAAGCAGAAAATACGTACTCTATTCTAAGAAACCCACTTATCAACAAAGCAATAGCATCATCCTAATAGACAGTAGCAACATATATATGCAGCCAAATGACCATTAAACTTTGATTAAAGTTACTGTCATCATACATCATCTCCATTTTCTTATATGGGTCAATGACTCATTAGTTACCTAAAGTATGCACTAATTACCGGACTGTTGTTGGAGAAACTAAAAATTAATAATTCATTAACCCTAGCCAAAACCCAGATTTCGCTATCAAGGATCATGTCCCTACAACCCAGGTTTCTCTGTTATATATTAGTCTATATGATGGTGGTGATGATGATGGTGGTGATTAAGATGATGAAGTCATTATAGTCTTCAAACAGTGCTAATTAAAGTTTGTTAATATGCATTCTTATGTAGGATTCAACTTGTCTTCTCCTATTGCATGTTTAGGTGGATCCAACAGAAAAGTTCAAGAACAAACAAAGAAAAGCACTAAAAAGAAAGGATTTTCCGAGGAGAAGAAAGAGGGCAAATTGGTGAGCCCTACAGATACTGAATTATCACCTCATCATTTGTAGAAATGTTGAATGCAGCTCATGAACTACCAGAACAATTGCTTGTTCCACTGGACCTTTTGGTTAGTAGTGGCCGACCCATTATCCTGGTGGTTAATGCCTATACAAACATATGAGGTATAGTCTTGCCGATTTTAGGGCGAAGGTCCAGATTTCCATTTTGGATCTTCACCTTCTATCATGTAATTCGATTATGATATTTGCTCATCTTTAGGTCTCTCGGAAAGAATCATTTTTCCCAATAACTTGATTAAGTTGAAAATTGCTTAACTATTTGTGCACTATCATCATTATTGATCAGTTTTATTTGACATACCTGATACTAAGCTACACTGAGGATGAAACTTTTTATACTTCTCTATTTGCGATCATATCATAAATTGCTGGTATAGTTTTACATGGTTTTGAGTTCTTTTACTGTGTTGAATCACACTCGTTCTGAATGAGTGTGATACTAGCAATAAATAAAAAATAATTAGTTAATTCATGCCTTCACGGTTAACTACTGCTTTCGTTGCATACAAAACCAGTTATCATCAGATATCAGATATATTAAAGAATTACCTATTCTCTTATGTCCATAAACATATGATACTATTATTCTACATGTGAGAGACAGGGTTTTGTATGGATTCATTTATCATTTTCTCTCATACGTAGGGTGATGAGTATGGATTCCAAAGTGGGAAAGGTAGGTCCCTTATTAGGGTGTTGTCTGGTGGGTTTGGGGGCACCGCACACCCTTTCCTGCCCCATCCTTGGCTCTTTTCTTAGACCAATTGGAGCCATGACCATCCATGCATGACCATCCCTTCAACCCTCTATATAAACAACCTCCTTTCCCCTCTCCATATTCAAACCCAACTCCCACATTCACACAGAGCTCAAAGCTTTCCAGTCATCACTTCCATATCACACAAAGCTCATCTCATATATTCTCATCACTACCAGTCAAATCTAAGCTAGATATGAAGATGAGCAGCAGTGCCAGTAAGAGAAGGCTATCATCATCATCAAGCAGAGGGCTTGGGGGTGTTCTCAAAGAGCAAAGAGCCAGGCTTTACATCATAAGGAGGTGTGTGGTCATGCTTCTATGCTGGCATGACTGATCTGATTTTGAAGAATCTGAAGTCCTAGCTTAGTTTACTAGCTATGTCAATTGCAAGGGGCAATTGGCTAGGGAAGATTTTTGGTTTTTTTTTTTTTTTTCCCTTCACTTTTTTCTATCTTCTTCTTGGTGGAGTACTACTGTAAATAGTGAAGCTAAGGATGTGGTCGGAAAATTAGCTGAAACCAATTTTGTATGGAATGTTCTTCATGGGCTAGATATGTATATCGGATAGCATTAATATAAGAAACTTTCATAACTATACTCCTCATTCTCTTTTTTGGTACATACACTCTATACTTGTTTCTGTTGTGATTTATGTTTGGATGATAATCATTAGCATCGCTCATGCGCGAGGATAATTTGCATGAATAGAGAGTTTTAATAATCTAACATGAGTTTGGAATGGGATTTCCAAATTATGGGAGAATTAATTCTGTGAAGGCTCTGCCTCAGAAAGTCAAAGCAACCAAAACCTGGGTTTGTTTCACTCTTTTTCTCTAGCTTAATATTTAATTCCTCCAAACGAGTCATTGTGGAGTCTGGAAATGTCCAACTTATTCATCATCATCAGTTGAGTTACCAATTGGGATGATACAAAATGCAAGATTAAGATATACCCCCAAATGAAGGTTGTCTTTGCCACCTTGAATTTTTTCTTGATACAGCTTACACTAAACATAAATATGACCGGAGCTTAGGAGCACAAATATCTTCTCGCATAGTGTTTTAGTGAAGATTAAATGGGGTTATGAAATGGACCATGAGCATCCCTAATTTAGGAGAACAATCATAATCATGTAGGCCATTAATCATTTCAACTGAGGATTGGATTTCAAAATTGTAGGGATAGGATTCAAGTCCTTTTTGTGGACAGAATGTCCACAAAGTGCTTAATTAGTAGTTTGACTAAAACCTAAGTACACTTTGAGTTGTGACAACATTTTTTTTTTTTTTTTTTTGGCAAAGTGAGTTGTGACAACATTGAACATGGTGTCTAATATTAGAAGCCCTTCCGTTATTAGTTTAAATTAGTACCTGTCTATTGTGCTAGCTACAGAAGCCATGTTTTAATCAAAGAAACAAACTGTAGTTGGCTGTTGGCCCATCACTATTGTCTACCCTGATAATAATAGTGATAATAAGCTTGGTCTTGATCTTATTGTCTTCAACCTAACAGCACGAGCATTGATTCCACCTAAGCCTTGTCTTCAACTAAATGCATTATTTGAGAGAGGAGCATCCAAATATCGTCTTGTGAAAAATATGTTCGGGTTCGTCTTAATTTGTTCATTTCGGTGAAATAACAGGAAACAGATTAATAAATTTTTACTGACGGAGTGACGGTGAACTGAATATGCTCCGCCGTATAGATAAGGGTCGGGTCAAAAGTCAAAACTCAAACACAAATGAAACCCAGAACCCCTTTGGTTATGTGGGGCAGTCGAATTATTGGATCCCAACTCATGTTCACGTGCGCCACGTGTACGGGTAATAATGGGCCCTCCCTTTTGTCTCTTCTTTCCTTTTAAAGGTGGAAGCAGGAATGGTCAAAATACAAGGCACTGCACAATCCAGCAGAGCAGGAGCACAATAATACCATGCTCAGTCACGTCAGAGGAGGAAACAATGAACAACCTTGTAATTTAATTCAAAACCAGGGGCATTTAGAACTTACTAGGACACGTGTCAAGTGGCGGGTCATAATGTCAGGTGCACAGAAGCGGAGAATGGCAGAATGCAATGTAATATTCTGCTGTCGGCCACACAGAAGAGTGCCACGTCATCACTCTTTTCGGGCTTTCTTTCCTCTAATGGGCCTCAGGTCGGGTCAAAACGGCAGCCTTATCGTGCCCACGTGCGCCTCCCTAATCCACAACCCCACCACCACAGGAGAAGTCCGATTCTATTCTAATCAAAACGAGTGGTGGGGGGGGGGGGGGGGGGGGACCGCGCGTGGTCCCCACGCGGCGCCATCTTATAAGTCATCCAATAATGGAGTGCATGATGATCACAGCCCCGGAAGAACTGCATATCCAAACACACACAAACTCCACATCGACGTGGAATCTGGTTGAGGATGTGGTTTCAGTTTCATGATCCATGGAGATTTTTAGCTGGTTTTTGCTTTAGGGCTTTCACTAAATTAGAATGTGGATAGGGAATGGGTGATGTTCGCACAAATTTTGTATTGTTTTTGAACTACGAACTTAACTGCGTCAATTTGAGCTATTTTTTTTTTTTTTAATTGAAAGTGAGGTAGCAAATCAACTTGGTTACGTTAGCAAGTTAATAACACACTTATCTGGTCAGTATCCAGACCGAGATTCACGAGGGTATCCCAACAAAGCCAAAATAACCCTCCGCCGAAGACGCACGAATCCGAAAACCTCTCAAATCTACTGGCCACAAATTGGTAGGAGTTGAAACTCAAATGCTAGACATAGAGCTTTTTTGCTAGGCTACTCAACCAACCTTACCACACTAAGTGATGAACTTGAGCTAACTCGAAGGACAATTTAGTAGCGTTATCATCAATGTAAAAGTTTTTTGTTCAAGACAAAAATATGCAACACTAAGTAGAAAATGGCTAGTCTTTTATTCTAGTATATACACTTTTTTTTTCCCTCTCTTTCCTAAAGGGCAAAAGAAGATCATGTTAAATTAAGGTGACTGGTTCTTTAATATGTTAAACTAGTATATAGTGGTTAGGTCAGAAGATTATGTTGTGCTAGGTGGCTACAAGGCTGCTGAATCTAATCTCTAAGAAACCCTAACTGCACAGCATGTAGTATTAGCAGTTAAGGTCAGGTAATTACAATAATTTGCATCTTTTAAATATATGATCTATTCTAAGATTCACCCATAAAGCAGTTTTGCTTAACTAAGAATCTTGTGAAATGTATGGCTTGGGTAGAGCTTTTAGAAGAGAACAAAATAACCTAAGATTCAAGAACAATGATGATTTGCTTATTGGAGCCAAAAAAGCCAGAGTTGCTTTGGGCCTCTCTGTCTGTTCTTTAACCCAATCATTTGCATCAAAGACAACAGTACGGGCCTGGCACAAGGCGCTTTAATATCACAGGTCTACATTTCAAGGTGCTTTTTGCTCAGCCTGGAGTCTTCGCTTCATACAGCAAACGGAGGGTGTCCTACTATGAGACCAAGACACTTCCCTACAACATGTAACAAGACCTCAAGCAAAGGGTAGTTGCAAGGACAGGTCTTACTCTGGTTTCCCTACAAGCACATTGATGTTGCTCATGAACAAGCACTTCCACAACCTCGAACTCACTCTCCAAGCCAACTAGCATTGTCTATGAATCGCGCTAAGTTCATGAATGTGCGATGCTCCAACCTGTGCTGCCCATTTGAGTACAGGTGAGCATTTCGTTAGCGTTTTCCTTTGGCGTTGACAAGGCATGAACTTTCCAATAATTCGAAGGTCGACACATTCATTTTTGTATGACCGGAATCTGTAATATCCTCAAAGTAATTGAATGGTAGTCGTGAACAAGAAATTATGAGCAATACGACTGCTCACACCTTTAACATGCAATGCATGAAATACAGAAACAGGAATTTTGCCAAAAGCATCTATTTAACTATTTAAGTCTGACCATTAAGATAAGGATACACATATCTGAGTTGCCCAACATTGAAATTACAAGGAAAAACCCGATACTAAATCTGAATGTTAGTTTGAACGCAAAGGGAGCAAAAGAGTCGCTTTGATCAGTGCTTGAACACCAAATATTCGTGACTCATAGTTTACAAAAAGGGTGGTACTTTTCCACCAGATATCAATTCAAGCTGTACTCCAAAGGGTTAGAGATGGACACTCAGCACTCCAGCAGACATGATTGTCAGGCATGGTTTACTCAAAAGATAGTTGCTACTAGTGCTAGTGCAACCATAATCACTCAGCCAATTTGCCACCCCAAGAAAGGAAACTTTCCTGTGATTCGAATTCCTACAAAAGCAATTAAGAAATGCATTACCATAAGAGAAAATGCAAAGAATATATAATTTGGCTAATTCAATAATATGTAAGAACCATGGGCGGAAAAGACAACGTACGAGCTGGCTAAGTCGGAAATCTGGAAGTGTTCCAAGTTCCATGTTAGCAGGATCGAGGACAATATTTTGGCACTCCTCTAGATCCTTCTTTAAATCATCTGCTCCTAGCTTAGCATAATCAGCAAGACAGGGTTTGACCTGTGCTAGTTCACCATTTCCATGTTCAACCCTAGTTGGAGATTGGCTCTGAAGAAGATCATCACATAAAGACAAGCCTTCCACAAGTTGTTGTGAATCCAGCAGATTCTGTGACTCACTGTCCCACCACTTTGGATATTCCTGAGTATGATTTACATTGTTGTTTATTGCTTCATCATTTGGAATCTCTATGCTGTGTTGATCATGACAGCCAGACTTTTCATATTCATGATCAACTTCATCTTCAACAAAGTCCATATCACGATGCTTCAGTTGCATCTGTAAGTAAAAGTAAGCCAACATCAGTATCTCTTTATGTAAACCACAAATTAGGGAAATAGTATATGCAACTAAAGAACTTGTTAAGGAAGAATATAGCTGCAGGACAGTATTGTTTAGATTGCAATGGATGTGTGCTTTTGTGTTTCTAAATTAATACAAAAATAAAAAATAAATAAAAGGAAAGAGGAACCATACTTGAAGAAAGGGATCTGTGGAAGCAATATGAGTATCTTCCCCCAAACCAAGATTAGAATGTCTCCTTTCAGGGCGTGGAGGTTCAGGAGTTATTGACTTGGGTTCTGTGCAAGCAGCAGGAATATCTTCTCCCAAATTGAAAGCAGGGTCCAGAGTTTCAGGAATCACCGACTTGGGAGTAACTGGATCTGCTTGAATCAAAGGATCACTAGTTTCAGGAGAATTTTGATCAGTTTTATCAGCTTGCTTGACTTGCTGTTGCTGGTAATATATTTTAGAAATTACATACTCCCCATCCTTCTCATCCTCATCAGTTCCCAGGTGATATTGATGCATGACCCAATTGGTCTTCTCAGCTTTGCCTCCTTTGGCCATGCTCGTATACAGAACCATAATCTTCTTGCACCCTCTTTGAACCCCATCCAAGATCACTGGTTTAGTCCTTCCAGTCTTGTGCCAGCGGATATCACCATACTCATCATCATGTATTTTTCGACGCTTTCGAGTTCCAGTGTTGTAAGCCTTAATTGCTAAATGAAAGAAGTGGGATACACTTCCATCTTGCTTAATACCTAACAATTTAATTTTGGAATCAATTAAATAATATAAGCGTCACACCACTAAACCAAAACATATATTTCCCACTTTACCTGGTAGTTTCTTTGGATGGGAACATAAGACTCCCTCATCATCATCAAAGTCTGTGATAAATGCATCAATAAAAGGATGGGGTCTCAAATCCCCTGCACCAGTTTTTGCAAGCAAGTGCCATATAATCTCTTGATCAGTTGGATCAAATTTCACACCCTTGGGTAATCCTGGCCACTCTTGAGCAACCTGGAAAGAAATTGCAAATGAGCTCACTTTCCAAGTTGTGCAATATTTGTTCAAATAGAAGCACTAATAAACAGAAATAAACTTAATCAAGAATATCGTTGGGCACACATATCAGCTGTTTACTATTCAATATGGTTGATATTGGTGATTATATGAAGTCTCATTCACAAGTTACGACTAGTATTCTTGTGATGCACAACATCAAGGCAATTCAATATCAACATCTGACCTCATGGACATAAAAAAAGTTTGAGATTAGAAGGATACTAGATTTGATTGTAAACCTTGAAGGGGATGTCAGAGATATAAGCAAGACGGGATGTGTTATCTTAGTTTTTATTTTCGTGTTGGTTGTGCGAGTGTGTGCTGAATTCACATTGACTGCTTAATCAGGTAAGCGATTTTAGCCCTACTAGTGATGCACTCTCTTAAAAATATCAGTTTGACCAGGTGAACATCCCTAGATCCTGATACAGGTGAGATCTTCAACAAGTCAGAAGACTGTATAACACTATCTCTTGGCATTATCAATTTAAACATACTTAACATAGTAAAAACATCTGGAGTCGCAATATAAAAAAGGAAATCTTACATCACTGTTGTCAATCATATATTGGCAGTTTGGGCAAGCTCTAGTTGGGTTGCTTTGCCATTTGATTCTTGCAGGATCACTTGTAGATGCATTCCTGATTTTTGTTGCGATTCTCTTTTTGTCCACCAACCACGAAGGTCTGCATTGATCATACAAATAATTAACAGTTGAAACAGAATGTTCCCGTCAAAAATGATTACCAGAATATTGTATGCCGAACCAATTAGAATCAGATATTCTAAAATGCAAGTACAGTGAAAAATATACAAAAAGACATTATTAATAGTATGAGAATGATGATTCCATCATATTCCAGAATCAAGTACAAAACTGCCTACAATTATCAAACTGTCAAGAAAACTACAGGTCTCGACCGTGTATCAGCATATCGTAGTTATATGGAAAGTCTACGTAACCAAATGGAACGAAACATTGAACTTTGAGTTTGACTAGGTCTTTAAAAACTGTTAGTAAATACATGACTCCTTGCAGACGCAAAATCTTTTTTTGTTGCCGAAAACAACTTGGAGTCTCTCTTCAGGAGACCACAAAATTCAAGCTATCAGCAATAAACTCCCGACTAAAGGGACGTAAACCACGCAAGTAAAATGCGACTACAAGCGATACACAATTCAAGAGAATAGGCATCCAAGCAGTCTGCCACATTGGAGTGTTTCACCGCAACAATAGCGAAAATGGATATAACAATGACTAGATTACAGCAGGGCAAGGCCACAGTAGCTGCTCTTTATGCTCGCAGCTAAAAGTGGGCACAGTCTCTTTCATCATTTGCAGCAAAAAAAAACTACACACAACTATCAAACCCTCTCTCAAGTCTCAACCTTTCTTCCAAAATCCAAACTGGGTCATCGTTTTAACAAATCCCACAAACAACATTGACCGGCAGCCCAATGAAACAATATTACAAAAACTGAAGCAAAATCCTGACTAGTTTGTACTAAAGCTTCGAGCTTTATAATCTATTACTTCAAGAACTGATTTTTACGGAAGCTAAAACTTGAGAGTCATCCAAAAAAACGATCGAAATGAGATAAAGAGGAACTTACCCAGCCATGGGTAAACGGCGATGATGACGATCGAAGACCACCGACTCTGTGGCTCTTCAGGTTTCTGGGTTCGGTTGACCTATTGACTCGAACAGTCGTGGGGGGTATATACCCAACTCGCTTTCCTTTTAACTTGTTTCTTTTTAATAATTAAGTGACAAAAAAAAAAATTAGGGTTTGAATTTTGAAAACGTGTTCCCGGTAAAGCAGAAACAAAAGAAATGCAAAATTGAAAATTGAAATAGAGGAGGGAGTTTATGTGTTCCCTTATCATCTGCTTCGTGGTTCCTTATGATCAACGGTCGATCTTGGGCCATCGTTTGAGGACTCTTTTGCCAAATAGTTATCAACTCTTTTTTTTCTTTTTCTTTTTTCATGGAAATTGTTCATCGCTTAAAACTGTAGTAATTTCTTGGGGTACCAACTGCATGACCTGCATTCCACCTAATGTGACACAAATCACAACGAATTTGATAACGAAGGGGGGAGATGAATTTATGAATCAATACCGATTCATTTCTTCTCTTATTCCACTCGTCTCCGATTCATGAATTTTTTATAGTCCAAGTAAGTAAACGTGCCATAAATGACATGAATGTGCCACATCAATTGGAATGCATATGGTAATAGAAAAGATGGTTCATCTACTAATTGACCATTAGCTTTGTCAGGCAAAGGGATTTGGTTATTGTTTGCAAATCCCAACGTATGCATAAATAACAGGTTAAATTTCTTCATCCCCAAGCGACCAAAAGCAACCTAAATCTTATGCAAAAATTTAACGAGAAACACACAATTCGCTCACTTGGTTACAAATTACAATTTGATTCAAAAGTTGTATCGTGGGCTAAGATAAGTGTATTATTGTTTGGTAACTATGTATCAGTTTACTTGTTACGTGTTTTGAGAGAAAATATAATCTTTATTAATTGTTGAATAAACTAACCATCATTGGAACATGCAAGATGCTGTGGTTACATTGTTTGTATTATTAGTGATGAATCCAGTACGTGTTGAATACAACTCAACATAAGAGAGGCCTTATGGTAGATACGCTATAGGCCTATAGCCCTTCCCCAAGAAATCAGAAATGATCGTGCCTGATATTTAAAACCTAATACTTATTTTTGTCTTGAGCTTAAGAACGAGTTTATTGTCATGTCATGTAATGAGTAATTTTACGAGGAATTTTGTTGTTGCATTGGAGGAGGGGATCTAGTAGTCGCATCCAATCATATTTTCCCACACTAGCTCCATAATGGCTAATTACTTATTACAATTAAGGAAGTTGACATCGAACTCGTGATCGGGTTGAACCAGCAACGGCCCTAGAACAAGGGCTGGGCCTTGGCCCGATTCACAGGCCCACTCGATAATACTGAAAAATTAAAGTAAAGTAAAAACTAAACCAGAGAAGCCGCAAGATTTCAATTCCCAAAATTTCCCCAAATATTCTTTCTTTCCCAGTTCCCACTCTCCTCTCCTTCAAATCCCCCACCATTCCGGCCACCATGAGCTCCGCCAGAGCCAAGAACTTCCGCCGCCGCATCGACGACGACGATGATGACGACGCCGCCGATACCCCTTCAACCACCTCCACTCTCAAATCCCTATCGAAACCCTCCTCCTCCGCCAAGCCCAAGAAGCCTCAGAACCAAGCCCCGAAGCTCCTCAGCTTCGCCGACGACGAAGAAAACGCCACGCCGTCTCGCTCCTCCTCCAAGCGCGACAAGTCGTCTTCTCGCCTCGCCAAGCCCTCCTCAGCTCACAAGCTCACGGCCGCCAAGGACCGTTTGGTAAATTCCTCCTCCGTCTCTTCTTCTCTTCCCTCCAATGTCCAGCCCCAAGCCGGAACTTACACCAAGGAAGCCCTCCGTGAGCTTCAGAAGAACACGCGAACCCTAGCCAGCTCTAGACCCTCCTCCGCCGCCGAGCCCACCATTGTTCTCAAGGGCTTGATTAAGCCCTCCGCCGCCGAGGCCGTGAACGGAGCCAGAGAGCTGGACTCCGATGACGACGAAGTGCAAGGGAACAAGGATAGGGTTGATGCCGAGTCACGATTGGCTTCCATGGGGATCGACAAGGATAGGTCGGAGTATCCTGATCAGGCCACCATAGAAGCCATTCGGAAGAAAAGGGAGCGGCTCCGGAAGTCCAAGCCCGCCGCGCCGGATTTCATTTCATTGGATTCGGGGAGTAATCACGGCGCGGCGGAGGGGTTGAGTGATGAGGAACCGGAGTTTCGGAACCGAATTGCAATGTTTGGGGAGAAGATGGAGGGTAGTAAGAAAGGTGTGTTTGAGGATGTTGATGATAGGGAAGTGGATGGTGGTGGATTGAGGAAAGAGAGCGTAGTAGTCGAAGATGATGATGAGGATGAAGAAGAGAAGATTTGGGAGGAAGAGCAGTTTAGGAAAGGGTTGGGGAAGAGAGTGGATGATGGGTCTAGTATAGGGGTTAGTGCTAGTGTTCCTAGAGTTCATAGTGTGCCACAGCCCAAGGCTACTTACTCCGCAATCGCTGGGTATAGTTTGGCACAGACTCTGCCTGGTGTGTCGGGTATAGGAGGGGCAACAGGAGCATCACAAGGTTCGAATGCTATGTCCATAAATGAGCAAGCTGAAATTGCTCAGAAAGCTTTGCAGGAAAATGTGAAGAAACTTAAGGTACGAATTGCTGTTCTTGTTGAATTTGATGAGTTTATTTTATTGGCATATGTGCTTGATGCAAGATCATATGGGATTAATAATGGAATGAGATATTGGCTTTCAGTAATAGTGTCAGGCATGTATGACATATATCATTTTACTAATACTATGAGTAGAATAGAAGTTGGTTACTTTTCACTAGGTCTGTGGGTATTGCCTCAATTGGCATTAAGAACAAAACCGTAGAGAACATAACTGCCTTTCTTGTATGCATTTCAGTAGCTGAATTGCACCCCCTTGGCATTTACCATTTAGTTCTTTTACTTGCTACAGAAAGGTAAATGCCATGTAGTTCTTTTCCTTGCAACAGAAAGTTACATGTATCCAATCTATACAAGGACCAACAATATCTTTTCTGACTTTCACTTTCTATATGGTCTGGCAATAGTTAGATAGATGTAAAGATGTCTTTATGGCATGAAGGAAACAACTGTTTTGGTTTTATCAACATGCAAATACTGCAAGCCTTTTTGTTTTAACCGGTTTAGATATGTATTTCTAGGTATTGACATATTGGTCAAATCAGTCACTTTCGTGGGTAAATCACTAATCGCAATCCCTACCTGAACAACTATACGTCTGCAAAAATGTGTGCTACATATGTATATCAGTATATGTGTGACATGTATTTTGCTATGTCAGGAAACTCATTTATGGCACGATTAATCCAGAATATTAAATTTGTGTTTGGAGCATATGTATATGTTAATATGTAGACTCAAAATATATTAAATTATTGTTTGTTTTGTTTTGTACTTTTGTTCCTTTATTTACGCCTTTTTTTTTCTTTTCTTGAAAAACTCTCAGGAAAGTCACGGAAGAACAAAGATGTCACTAACTAAGGCTGATGAGAATTTATCTGCCTCACTATTGAACATTACTGCTCTTGAAAAGTCTCTGTCTGCTGCTGACGTGAAGTACAAGTTCATGCAAGAGCTTCGCGACTTTGTCTCTACCATATGTGACTTTTTGCAGGTATGCTATAATCAGATCTTATCTTGCTTGAATATGAGCTCCAAATTTCCCGAGAGTAGCGGCTATTTATAAATATGGTTGACTGCATTATTCTAAATTCTTTGCTGTTACCTCTTATCATTCAACTCATTCTCCATTAAATCTCGAACACATACACACAAGCACATGTATAAGTTCGTAAGAAAGGAGGAATACAGAAGATGGAAGAAGCGACCAAACATTTAGTAGGAAGTTGGGAACAAACATTTACTGCTCATGCCATCTTGGCCAAAAGAAGACAAAATCCACTTCCCATATTACAATTCATGCACCATAACCACAATCCTAGTGTTATAAATTTACATAATTTCTAAGATTAGCTGCGTTACTTACTTTATATGGCAACCCAAAAGGCCTTATGGATTCAATCATTGACACCTATTGCAGATCACTGAATTTCTTAAACAACAATATCTTTTTATGATATTGGTTGGTTTGACCCCATTAATTTGCAGAAATTATTTTTCTTCCATGGATTCTTGTATATACATTATTTCATCAGAGCACTTCATCTATTATGTCTGTCAATCAGAGGCCAATCTCTCGCTCTTCCCCCCCCCTTCTTTCTTTTACCTGGCGTTACTGAGTGAAAGATGAAAAAAGCTAGTCCTATGAATGGGTTATGAATTGCATCGGTTCCTCATCTTCATCATTATTGTCATTATATTCACTCCCTCTGTCACCCTCATCTTCTTCATAATCAAGATCATCACTACTATGAGTATCTTCATCCTCACCGACTTCTCTAACAAATTACAGCGGCTTCCTACTTTAACCATGCATAGATCATTAATCAATATTCTGCTTTAGTTAGCATATTTGACTGCTCCTAAGAACATGTTAACAGCTATCTGGCAGTTGATTTCTCACTACATTGGCTAAAAGTATCTAATTACTTAAGACTTGTATTAAATGGAGGCTTCTAACTCACTATAATTGAAAATGGAAAATGGGTTACTATTGATATTCTGTGTGCTCGTTGGTCACTTTGTTTATGTTTACTTATTTTCAGGATAAGGCTCCCTTGATAGAGGAGCTTGAAGAGGAAATGCAGAAGCAACGTGATGAACGTGCATCAGCTATTTTTGAAAGAAGAATTGCTGATAACGATGATGAAATGATGGAAGTAGAAGCAGCTGTAAATGCAGCAATGTCTATTTTCAGTAAAGAAGGTACCGGTGCTGATATAATTGCAGTTGCTAAAAGTGCAGCACAGGCTGCTTCTGCTGCTGTGAGAGAACAAACAAATTTACCAGTCAAGCTAGATGAATTTGGTAGAGATATGAACCTTAAGAAACGTATGGATATGAAAGGCAGGGCTGAGGCTCGTCAACGCAGGAGAAAAAAGTATGAAGCTAAGAGAGAGTCATCCATGGATGTGGACAGTCCTAATCGGACGGTTGAAGGAGAATCAAGCACCGATGAGAGTGACAGTGAGAGTAAAGAGTACGAGTCACACCGCCAGTTGGTGCTTGGGACTGCTGATCAAGTTTTCAGTGATGCAGCCGAGGAATATTCACAACTTTCAGCTGTCAAAGAAAGGTTTGAAGAATGGAAGAGAGAGTATCGATCCAGCTACCGTGATGCTTACATGTCATTGAGTGTTCCTGTTATATTCTCTCCGTACGTAAGGCTGGAGCTCTTGAAGTGGGACCCTCTCCGTGAGAACACAGATTTTGTACATATGAGCTGGTACTTGTTTATACTTTTTATTGCTTGTTTATACTTTTTATTGCTAATTATTTCACACCTTCTATGTACACTTGCTTCTCTTGTTGGGCTTAGCCTGCTTGGTCAAGGCATCAGTAGCCGCAGTATATCTTTCATATGAGCACTGAGCACTGAGCACAGACAAATGTACTCATGCTGGTTTAAATCATCATACTAATAAGATCATTTTCCCCTGTTCAGGCATTTATTATTAGAGAATTATGGTTTACCGGAGGATGGTTCAGATTTTGCATCTGATGATGCTGATGCTAACCTTATCCCTGCATTGGTGGAAAAGGTTGCATTACCCATTTTGCATCATCAAATTGTTCACTGCTGGGATATTCTCAGTACAAGAGAAACAAAGAATGCAGTTGCTGCCACAAGCTTGGTAACAGATTATGTCTCTTCCAGTGAGGCTCTTGAAGATTTATTAGTTGCTATTCACACCCGTCTGGCAGATGCTGTCTCAAAACTTACGGTATAACATTTGAATAGTCAAACTAAATTTTTGAGTCATTTAAGCAGTGTAAGCACAAGATAGGTGTGCCTGTTTTGATATTGGTCCTATATGCTATAGAACAAATGTTGTTTGATCAAGGTTTTTTTGGACTATATCTACAATCTACTGGATAACCTTAGGTCTTAAGGGTGGGAAATTCTGATCGAGGAACTTACATGAATTTTCAATCATTTCTTATTTATAGGTCCCAACATGGAGCCCTCTTGTATTGAAAGCAGTACCAAATGCTGCAAGAATTGCAGCATATCGATTTGGCATGTCTGTTCGTTTGATGAAAAATATCTGCTTGTGGAAAGAAGTACTTGCTTTGCCAGTTCTAGAGAAGCTTGCTATTAATGAGCTTTTGTGTGGCAAAGTTCTACCTCACATTCGAAGCATTGCTGCCAATGTTAATGATGCAGTTACAAGAACTGAAAGGATTATTGCTTCTCTATCAGGGGTGTGGTCAGGTTCAGATGTCACAGGAGACCGTAGGTATTGCTACTGACCATTGCGCTTTAAAAAGATTAAAATTATCTGCCATTTAAAATAGCCTCTGCCGCACTTAAAACAAACAATTTTTTACTTCCATAAATTAGCTTGCTTACTGATATTAGCCGTCTGAATGTTATGTACGATTTTCTTAATCAACCTTTTTACTTATCTTTTTGTCCCTTGCATATGATGCACAATTCTTCAACTGATCTAATAAAGGCATGTTTTAACCCCAAATAGGTGTGCTCCAAATTTGCAATAAACTTAGCATCTCTTTTCCCTCCATTTCTCCTCCTCCCATACCTTTATAAAAGTCTTTCCTACCTTTCCAAGCAGGTTACTGCAGTTCATTTTAAGAAACTTTGTGCAATAAGTGAGGTTACCTTTTATTGTTTTTGGGGAATTAGGTGAGGTTACTTTAGTCGCAGATTGGTGAAAAACCCATCATCTTTTGCATGGACATGATGTTGAGTTGCCATTAAGGGTATCCCTCAAATGGTGAGAGGAAGGCCTGTGAGAGAGAGAGAAGCATAACTAACGGATTGTTCCTTTGAAGACCAATGAGCCCTTATTTTTTTTAATTTTTTTTTCCCTTTGGTGTATTGTTAAGTCGAAGTTGAATGTACTCAACATAATTATTTTAAGTCTGTTGAGCTAAGCTAAGTCTACATTCCCTTGAAAAAATAGTACTTCTCAATTTAGAAGACTCTCTGATGGCAATTTGTTTATGCAATTGGCTGCTGACTTGGTGTTTTTTTTAAGCATAAGTTTTCCTTCTCTCTCCCCGTTCCTTCTGGGTCTCTTTGATGTTTTGTTTTTACATACAAAGTACTAGATGAGTCTTGTAAAATTGGTTAATTAATACTTTTGAACGGTATGTGATCTTTAATTTTTTTTTTTAGTTGTGTCCTTTAGCTGCATATTTAATGTTATCTATTCATATTCTGAAAAGGAGATCTAATAGTACCAATAACAATGCAGCCGCAAGTTGCAATCACTGGTGGATTATGTGCTGACGCTGGGAAAGACTATAGAGAAGAAACATTCGCTGGGTGTGACACAAAGTGAAACTGGTGGACTGGCTCGTAGATTGAAGAAGATGCTGGTTGAGCTCAACGAGTATGACAAGGCCAGGGACGTAGCTAGGTCCTTCCATCTTAAAGAGGCATTGTGAATTTCGAGAATCCTGAAGATGGATATCTGGACTAGAACACACGTTAAAGGCCACCGGCCACAGATTTTCGACAATCCATCTGAGCAAAACAAGGTGGAAGTATTGGACCCTGTAAATTTCAAGCAGACAAGTCCCTCCTTATGTCATACTTGGACATACACAATCAAGCACAGTATCTTTTTTCTCAGAATATGGGTCGCTCCATTTCTGTTAACCATGGTAATTGATTAGAGCAGGATATCCCTTATGGGGGAATCAAGATGTGAAATTTTTGAGAGAAATGATAAGAGAATTCGTTTAGATAAATTTCCAATTGTTGCTTCTGGTTCAGGAATGCTTCTTGATTTCTGGGGGAGAGTTTTACTCCTGCCGTAGTGTCCGAAATGCTACCAAAATTTCAGTACATACTAGATGTTTTATGGGTTTCTGATTCTAGCTCACCTTTGTGCAGAAATGACCTGATTCTTGCCTAATGGCATGGTTAGTACTTTATGGTATTATTTTCTCTACTGCTTAATCTGTGAAGCAGTTCAACGAAGTAGGTGGCTGCAGATTGCTCAACAAACCCGCTCACCTAAAAACATAACCCATTTTCAGATGTCTACCTTGTGCTCTTAAGATTATTCATTAAGAACCCTACCAACGAAAATTTCCTCAGCAAAAGATTCTGATAAAGGTATTAGATTGTTGTGAACAAAGTTTCGTTGTGCAAGAACCTCAAGAAAAATAAATAAATTATCCTTTGCAGTTGAAATATTCGTCATTTCACTAGCAGTTGAAATATTCGTCATTTCACTAAACTATAAATTATCCTACTGCTCTATTCGTCTTCTAACTACTTGTGCTCTATCCGTCTCTCCATATTCAGCACTACTATTGTAAAACACACTTCAGACCAAAAAAAATACAAAATTGTTAAACACACTTATGTATGGTCCAATTAAGTTTTTCTATTATCCTAGGCTCTTAGCATAGCTGCCGGTGACGGTGACGTTTACCATGTCAAGTCGTTTTTACTTGATCCTTTTTAGGGATAATGAAGTGCTCTGAACATTGTAAATGATTGATAATGGAGTGGGTGAACAAAACGCATATGAGTATACGATTAAGATACTAAGTCATTGTTTGTGTTGACTAATTAAGAGGATTTAAGATGAATTTTATATCTATACGCTGCTGCAGATTTTAGCATAAGATTCAGTGATTCAATCGTGGTGCATATATACGCATTTGACTCGGAATCATTCACCATGCATTTCCAATTAAAACCTTATTGTCAAAAATTGGTTGATGATCATACCAAACCCTTATTGCCATTGTGGATTTGAGTACTTGATTGATTTAACCAATGATTGATAGCGCCAGGGTTAAGTCAATTATCGTACAGATCAAAATGTTACTGTACAATGACATTGATGGGAAGCTAGAACAGAACAGCTTGAAAGTACCATGCATGCAAGCAATTAGTGGTGACTAGAAAATTAAGAAGCTAATATACAGCTATACATATATATATTATTATAGTTTAGATCGTGTAAATTGAGTCGCATAATTGATTTTACATGTGATTCCTTAAATTGATGGAAAAAAATTCCATGTCACTACGTGGAGGTCATGGCTTCTAGATATAGAGTAATTAATCTATATACATTCAAGTGCACAAAAAGCATATATATAGGAGTAATGAACAAGGTTGAGATACCCACCCAGGCATTATTTGTGTTGACCAAGCTTGAGGATCCAAAATGGGATTAGTTCGTAGAGAAATTCTTAGGTGGGGGTTTCCCCACCACGTGACTTTAGGGTCACCCAATCAGAAGAAATGAAATTTTCCATCTTTTCCAAAACTGCCCCTGCTCTCTAAAGTGCAATACCCAAAAAACCCCATGCTGGGCAGTGGTCCGTGCGGGTGCCCTACGCAAGATTCTCTCTTAATTAGTTCGTAATTGGGATTCATTTGGCTGCCGTACAGATAAATTATTCAATGATTCATTCAATCATGGTGCATATATTCGACTAAAAAAGAAAAAACGTGGTATGCATATATATTGACCTAAGATCACGCAAGGCCTGAAATGATTGGGACTACCCATAATTAACTTGTTTGGTCTTATGTTTTAGCTTTTCACTTTGCATGTGTCATGTGTCATGTGTGTGTAAATATATATGGTTCATGCATCAAGCTCGATCTTTGGACTTTTGTCTTTTGTCATCTTTGTGTATGTTGCACGTTAAAAACCTAGCTAGATGACCTGAGTTGAAACTTGAAAGTGATAATCGTACCAGATGTAGGTGGATGCACTTTGGGCAATCGTTTTCTTGTTTAAATTGATCGATGAATATGGTCTATCAATGGTGGAATGTTCGTTCGCATTGTCGATCATAACATGTGGTCAAATCTAGCTAGGTGGTAGGTGGAAGTTGAACTGATGGGCGATGGCTCTCTAGCTCAGATTGAGCACATTCACGGAGCCCTTGTGTATATATATGTAGGTACCTGTAAATTATTAAGGTGGTGTACGTAAGTTAATTTGTGTAGATTCATTTACATCAGAATCAGATCATATGCATGATCAGAGTACATACTTACTACTGAGTACTTGGGTAGTATAAATTATATACATATTGATGGCAGGCTAGCTAGAACGAGTCGAACAGTACTGTACTGTAGCAGAGATTAATTACTAGAAGATTAAATGGAAGCCATTAGATTAAGGACATGACAATTCTTAGTTTCACCCGTTTGTGTTAATGAGTATATTCACCCTCTCTTGCGATTAAGACATAATAACTTTATAATTTTCTAATCCGACCATTAATGTTGTATAACGTAATACAAATATTAGCTCTGTAAAAAACCAATTAAATTGAAGACCTTTTAGTTATTCATTTCTATGAAATATATGGACGGTTCATCATAATAGCAGCAAGTGTTGTTAGAACCATCCATTTGTTTATGACGAAGTGGTGTTAGCTCAGTGGTTAGAGCACCCACTACCTAATGACGAAGTCATGGGTTCAAGTCACCATGGGGGTAGGAGTGAAATCATTTGATCCTCTTTAAAAAAAAACCATCCATTTGTTTGATTCAATTAGATAACTGAACGATTTCTGATTCGATTGATTTTTTACAGAGATGATCTTTAAAGGATTATTTAAGATATGAACTGTTGGATTATAAATTTATTAAATGAAAGTATGTTAATCGACAATAGGGGTGAATATGCTCATTCACCCTAGAGGTGAACTTAAGAATTGTTCTTAGATTAAATGTATATATATGTACGTGTTTGAATATTTACAGGGGGATGGAAGAAGTTTCCGTTGAGAGTATGAATTCCACATGAGAAAATGAGGATCTTGTATGTAGGTTTATAAGGCCGAATTTGGGCTACTCTATCCATTGCTAACTGATTTTGAATGTGAAACCAATATTATTATCGTGGTATCGGCTACACGAGCTCCATGTCACTATAAGTTGTCGTTATATATGACTTGAAAATTCACTCCACGTGCGAGAACGTGTTGAGAATATGAATCT
Organism: Rosa rugosa; assembly: GCF_958449725.1. Taxonomy (NCBI): domain Eukaryota; kingdom Viridiplantae; phylum Streptophyta; class Magnoliopsida; order Rosales; family Rosaceae; genus Rosa; species Rosa rugosa. The sequence continues at coordinate 7,424,549 of NC_084824.1, read as the reverse complement.
TACATGAAAAAATAGGACTTGCATATGAGTTTATAAATATATGTGCCACTTCAAACTCCATATCGACAGGGATAGCAGCTGATATAATGATTTTGGCAGATCCACTCTTAACAAATATATATATATATATATATATATATATACACAGATCCTATCCAAAGCGAGGTCTCACTCTGAAATTAAGTACGCTTTTAGAGTTTAGGGTCACTTTTCGGTCGCATATCCACATCTCGACAATTCAGTTTTTAGGTACTAATATATAGATCATCTATGCAAAATTTCAATCAAATTGATGGTCGTTAAGGCATTGATAACTGCCTTAACGCTAGTACAGTTAAGGTTGGACAGATTCAGTTCGTCCATTGATTTAAGTGAGTTAGATACCTTAAATATAATCCATTTGGCTGAAATTTTACAGAGATGACCTATACATTAGTACCTAAAAACTGAACGGTCGAAATGTGGATATGAGACCGAAAAGTGACCCTAAACTCCAACCTCGCACTTTAATTTTAGAGCGAGACCTCGCTTTGGAAAAATATTTTATATATATATAATATATATATATATATATATATAGGGCCCTTCCACTAAGGGATCCCTTTTTTTGTTTTTCTAGGGATAGGGCATTAGACCAACTTTTCGATCACATTTCGGCATATCAACCGTTCAGATTTTAGGTCATAATGTGTAGATCATTTCTGCAAATTTTCAGCCAAATCGGTGATCGTTAAGGTATCAAACTAGATTAAATCAACGGACGAACCAAATCTGTCAAACTTGAACCGTTCATATTTATAATCTTAAATCGCCATTTTGAATACTTTAACGATAATCAATTTGGCTGAAAAATTTGCAGAAGTGATTTACACATTAGGACCTAAAAATTGAACGGTTGAGATGCAAAAATATGATCGAAAAGTTGGTCTAATGCCCTATCCCTAGAAAATACAAAAAAAAGGGATCCCTCACTAGAAGGGTCTTGTATATATATATATATATATGGAGGATCAAGAGAGGATGTCCTTAAACTCTTAAAGTGAGGATGTTTTTATTTTTAGGATGTATTTTAATAATCACAACCACTCATTCTTTAGTTACCTACACACATATGAATTCTACAAAAAATTAGCCAAATCAGAAAACATTTAACCATTTGATTAGCACAATGTTCGTTAAGGCATTGATAATTGTCTTAAAGCTAATACGGTTCAGTTCGTCCATTGGTTTAAGCGAGTTAGATACCTTAACGATCATCAATTTGGCTGAAATTTTGCAGAGATGATCTATACATTAGTACCTAAAAACTGAACGGTTGAGATGTGGATATGTGACCGAAAAGTGACCCTAAACCCTAACCTCACTCTGAAATTTCAAAGCGAGGCCTCGCTCTGGATAGGATCTGTATATATATATATATATACGAAAATGTTATGAAGAGGACGTCCGCAACCCAGAAAAAGTGCGGACGTCGCTCCTCCGGCCTCGATCGAGCGGCGACGGTGCGGCGCGGCTTGCCGGAGGGACGCCGGGGGTCGTGTGGAGGGGTCTGCGGTCTGGTGGAGTCGCCGGTCACGGTTTTGCAGTGCTGCACAGAACCTGCAACTGCAGGTGAGGTGGCTGCCCAGAAACCGGCAAGCCCGACCTCCTCCGACCTCGAACGCCGCCCAGAAAAGGTCTGGGACGCCTCCGGCCAGCCCCGCGCCGTCGTCGTCGCCTGGAACCGCCTGCTGCGTCGACGTCCGCACTTTAGCGAAAGTGCGGACGTCCGCTTCAGATCCTTCCTGTATATATATATATATATATATATATATATATATATATATATATATATATATATATATATATGATTTTTCTCAGGTAAGGATGTCCTTACCTAAGCTTATGGAACGGATTTACTGTTTTCACCCACTTTCCGATCACATTTTCACATCTTAACCGTTCAATTTTTAGGTCCTAATGTATGGATCACCTCTGCAAAATTTCAGCCAATTTGGTGATCGTTAAGGCGTCCAAAACTGCAATTTACACGAACGAACCGAATCTGTCGAACCGGAACCGTTCGTTTACATTGTTGTAATTTGCAGTTTTGGATGCCTTAATGATCACCAATTTTGCAGAGGTGATCTATACATTAGGACCTAAAAACTGAACGGTTAAGATGTGAAAATTTAATCGGAAAGTGGGTGAAAACCGGAAATCCATACCTAAGAAAAACTAAAGACGTCCTTAGTGTAGGCGGACTGTATATATATATATATATATATATAAATGTAATATGCTTGAATATGATATGTGACATGATTTATTGATCGAGCTACCCACTTCTTTTTGTGGGTCACACGCACTTAACACTCTAAGAACAATATATAATTTGTTTGAGCTTGTCGCTTTTTCTTTTTGGCTTCAACGCGTAGCTTTTAGCTAACTCGTGGTTAATGTGATTATATTTTACGCAAAACCAAATTGCAAATTGGGCTGTACCTAGTAGGCTAGTACTATATGTGTGTATATCTTATATATTAATTGACAATGACATCTCTATTATTAGCAAATAGCTACCCAAGTTTATATATTTTAATTTGTATATAGATTTATAAGGATATGAGAGACTTTATTTGTCAAATGATTTTGGATAGAAAGTCAAAAATATTTTATCAATTTCAAAAACTCAGATCGACGGAGTTAGCAGCTAATCTGATGATATAGGCAGATCGACTTGTAGTAGATATGAAGATGCAATATATTTGACATATTGATTGATCGACCTATCCACCCCTTTTTGGGAGTCATACACACGTATCACTCGAGAATAATACACAATTTGTTTGAGCTGGGCGTCTTTTCTTTTTAGCTTCATATCATGGTTAATGTGACATCTCTATTATTAGCAAGTAGCCACTCAAGTTCATATATTTTAATTAAAAAAAAAAAAAAAAAGAGTCATATATAGAATCTTTGTTTTTATTTTTTATCATCCTATATTGAACTATCTTCTAGAATACTCTTGACAGAATCATAGAATAAGATTATTTCAACAAAACCACGTGGTGTGGTGTGTTGGTCGAATGGCCTAGTCTGGAACCTCCAGGTCTAGCGTTCGAATCCCAGCTCCATCCCGTGGCCAGCAGATTTGAGGGACCATTTGGGTTCGTGCGTCTGCGGTGCAGTGGATTAGTCTGGCTTTGCCAGGCTTTCGCCGCAATGTAGGTGCAGGTGTCCTGACGCTGGGATACCACTGCATGGGTGTGTGAGTTACTAACAACTAACCCGATAAAAAAAAAAAGATTATTTCAACGAGTTATTTATATTTATTACATTCTAAATAAAAACAAAAAAACAAAAAATTATTTGTGTGTGGATAGAAATCCAATTAAGTGATTGAATTTACACCTCTATACTCTCACTCACATAGCGCACAACTTAAAAATCTTTTTAGTTTAGTACTTTTTTTTCAAATCAAATAAGGAATTAGGCGATATTAGTTCATCCGAAGCAGACGATGAAGGAAGCAAGTCCCACCCTCAACCCCGAAGGAGAAGGGTCTGCCACACTTTGGAAACCCGCCGCCATCCCCATATTTTATTTTATTAATAAAAAAGAAAAAATACAAAAGGAGGGGGGGCGACATAAACCTTACCCAAAAATACAAGGGAAACAAATAAAGCACAACTCCAATCAAGCATTACGTTGATAAGGAATGCCCATATCATCCATAAGCAAGAAAGAAGAATTTTAGTACCTTGAAGCTTCCTAACTTACAAAGAATTTTAATCGTTTTAGTAAATAGTCTCAACTCTAAACATTATTGTGAAGAGAAAACCTAATAAAGAAATTTATTTAATTTATTATAGTTTTTTAGTGATATTTTTTCTTATAATTTGAATATTCTCATAATTGTCGGACGACAAATATGTATAAAATATCAACACTCTATCACATTACATTGATTACCAAAGCATTGACATAAACTTATCCGAATCTTTACTTTGTTTCCCAAAACATAATCATCCGAAAATACAAGATGTAGATTCCGATCCCTAGCACGTACATCAGTACATGACTTGCACATAAGATTAGAGTAAGTAATTAGTTTTAGGACTAAGTTCAGTTTACTCGCTCAAACTTTAGGTTGAAAATCAGTTTGGTCCCTGATTTTTTTTTTAATTACGATGGTCCTTGCACTTCTAATTTCCATCACCCGCGTCCAAATTTTAAATTTAGCTCCGAACATGATATCATAAGCTGAGTTGGCACCGACATGAGGGCTCATTTTTCAGATTTTAGACCCCCAACAAGGGTAAAATGTCCAAACTACTCTTTGTTCTGATTTTGTTCCAATCCACACCCTCATTCGACCATCCACCTCATTCTTCTTCTTCCTCTGGTAATGGGGTTAAGCTCGAGTCAGATTCGATCCCGATGTGCAGGTTGTTCCGGCGCCGCCCCAATCTCTCCATTATCTGATCGATCTCAACCTCAAAACCCCAATCTGCTTTTTCGTCCTCTTCATCAAAACCCAAATGGTTGAGATAAGTGAGGAAGATCGAACCACGTACACATACAATAAGCCTTATCTTAAGCAACACCAATATATCATCATCTAGTAATTTCAATGTCTGCCACAAACATCTGCTAAGTATTTCAAGAATCGAAGACTCAATCAACTCAGAACAAGATTATCAAAACATGTGGTAAAGCATATTCCAGCAATCACTATAGCAGTATAGCTAAAAGATTGATGCTTATTACTACTCAAAGCTAAAACTAACCAGCCAGAGCAAGACTATGGTAAGCACCAGCAGCAACTCCCACAAATTTGAGCTCCTTTTCTGGTTTCAATTTGACCCGAATCGGAAAGAGCTCGTCGGATTCCGAACCGGTTCCGAGACACCCAAACGTGCCTCTCCCCATGAATACACATACCCATAACTTGAAATCAACACCAAAATCATTAAAGCTCAAACTTCATGAAATTCTATCATCATACTCTGTATGTTAGAGTCTTTCTTACCTGTGAGCACCACAGTGTGAGCTTCTCAGCCAGCTACCGCCACGACATCGTTTAGCCATACATGGGTCAAGACCAGAGCCACCACTCCAAGCACGACTATCATAACCTGGTTTTCAACCGGGAACTCGAACACCAAAACGAAGTACTAGCTGTCGTTCGACGCCGCCTACAGTTCTCGATTGCGCCGATCTCCGATTGGACTGCATTGCTTTCCTTGAGCTTTGGCGCTGCTGCTTCTTCTGGTAGGGCTTCGGCAGTTCTCCACCACCGCCGCGATCTGCAATGGTTGCTCTAAAACCTAAGTAGAGGTTTGGAAATTTTGGGGGTCGGGTGGGTTTGAGGTGCAGGGACAGTTCTGATTTCTGAAGGCCTTGCAGGAAGTGGAGGGACTGAGATGAGTGGAGGTGTTGGAAGAGCGATTGAGTGAGACTGGTTGAGTTTGGGGCACGATTTTGTCGGTGGCCGAAGTAGGACTTAGACGATTTAGGGCCAGAGAGTTGGGAGACGAGAGATGTGGCCTCCACATGTCATTTCTGAATTATCAGAGGGAGAGAGTCACTTGGGCTTTTTTGTTGAGAGAGAGAGGGCATTTTTTCGGGGTTTGGTTTTTTTTTGTTCTTTTAATTTTTTTATTTAAAAATATCGATCTTGCCCTTTTTGTGGGTCATACTGTCACTGCTAAGTCAGCTTGTAACGTCATGATTGAAGCCTAAATTTGAAATTTGGATGCTGATGATGAAAATTGGAAGTACAAGAGTCACCGTGATTAAAAAAAATAAAAAATATCAAGGACCAAACTAATTTAAACTTAATTTAGTTCCTAGTTAATCTCAATTTCTTGAATTGTATATATGTTTTTCCTTGGGTTTAGTTTTAGCAAACCCTAGTTGGCTAGTTGCAGTAAACAATCTCACTGCCCTAATATCTCATCATTTTCATTCCCAGTCCCCAATACAACATAGATTTTGATTCCCGATATATCCCCCATTTACATACATCCCCAGAATTTCTTCAAGTAGAAGACACCTGCAGCAATTTGGGATAATTTATTCCAATCAGTTTCTACAATATGACATTATGACTATTGAATCCCAGCTGAACTATGTTGAAACTTGAACGTCACATGCATGGATACAATCGTACGAGGAGTAGATGGATGCAGTCAGTGTACGTAAATCGTAATTAATCGTTTTCTGGTTTAAATTAATTGTTGAATATGGTCGATCGATGACGACATGACGACGTTCAATTTGTATAGTCAAGCATAACAATAAGTTATATCTTGCATGCCTGTAAATTATATATTGGGGAAACTACACCTACCCCCTTGACCAAACTCCAAAACACAAAAAACTCCACTACATTTGTTTTTAGACACTTAAGGACATTTTGTCTTTTCTTCTTCTTTGTTTATTTACCTTTCCTTCAGTAAAATTTAAAATTGACGGAGCGTAGTGGGCCCATGCTTTTGAATTTGTTTGTTTAAACATACTGCAGGTATAAATCCATCCTCTATACTCAAAGGTAAACAGTTATTTTACTATTCATAATTTCGATCGTCGATAGACTTGAGTTAAATGTTATATGCAAAAATAATGGCAAAGAATTGAAGAAAGAAAGAGAAAAGTTGAAAAAATTGAAAGATTATAGAGAAGGTCTTAATAGAGAAACTCCCAATTACTGGGATATCATCTATAGACTTCAAACCAGAATTTATAAATTAGAAGAAAATATTGATAATCTGTTATATATTCTGGAAGAGGAACAAAAACCTCTTGATTATTTGAGCATTGGTTAGATCTGCAAATCACTGGTATCAGAGCTCAGCAGGGGAATCCCTGATGGGGACAATGTCTGATTTAATAATAGAGAGACTGAATTCTCTATTAAAATCTTCTGATGAAAAATATCAGATCCTGCAGAAAGAAATATCTAGATGTCAAGATCATCTAGAACAAATTCCTGTTATAATCCACCAGTTAGAAAAACTGGAAAACAAACTGGATTATATCAAAGGACTTCCAAAAACGGAAGAAGAAAAGCTAACAAGTGTTAGTAGAAAAATCAATGAACAGCAAAAAACGCTGGACTCTATGAAAACTATACTGAAGGACAAGAAAGTGCCTACAGTAAAAAAGAAAGCTAATGGATTCAAACCATTAGAAAGACCAGAGAATCCTGTTCCAAACTTGATTTTTCTGGATCCTTCAACTAGTTCTACTAGTATTCGGTATGAAAAGCCGATAGAAACTCGAGATGTCAATATGATGAGCATCTTCGGGAAAAAGAAAGGAGTACAACTCCTAAATGCTGAAGAATTTGAATACAATGAAATCGAGCATGAGGTAAAAAACGCCTCAATTCCAAAGCTAGATTTCAAACAAATATACAAAAGGGGAACATTTGACCTGATGGATAGCCATCATTTCAAATTACTTGAATTTACAACCCCCTCTACAACAGGAGAAACCGATCTATTACTGATCACTCCTGCTGAAGTTGCCAGAGCAAAAGAAAAAAAATATCAATTTATGCATATTGGAGCAGTCCAAGTAGGCATAAAACTTTTAGCTCGAGAAGGCATAAACTGTTCAGTTCTATGTGTCTTACAAGACAATAGGCTGGAAGATTTTCAAGCTAGTCTTTTGGGAACCCTTGAAGCATCTCTGTGCAACCAAGTAGCATATTTCAACTGCTTCCCCAACTTCTCTACCAGCTTGAAAGATGCAGCTCACTGTCTCCGAAGAAAAAGTGACAATCACAGAAAAAGTGATGTCTGTCCTGAGAATATCAGGATAAACAAAAATCTTCTCAGAAGAAGCTATAGCACTAGAGAGGCTAGTACTAGTGGAACAAAACCCACTACTGAAGAGCCAATCACTGAAGAAGACCTAGAAGCTGATCTAAACAGACCAGTTAATATGCTTAGAGCACAAAAGCTCTATGATCTTTATGAAGAAGCAGAATTCTGTGAAAATCCAGAAAGATTAGAAAAACTAATCGAAGAAATGAAAAATTTCAATCCAGGAAAGGAAAGAAAACTCCTTCCTTACCAGGATGTTGAAATGGAAGAAGGAGAAAGCTCCAAAACTTCCATCACCAGAGAAAAAGGAAAGGTGAAACTCCCTATACAGAAGGCCCCTACGGGCAGAGATGGAGAAAGAAATTCTCAAAGATTTGTCCCAGAGGACAAGATACCCAGAGTACCAATTACCAATTTTGGTATCTGGTTAGATTTAGACAAAACTCTAGACAAGAGAAAAACTCTTGACCAATGGGTAGACAGCCTGATGATGGCATCTGCTCTCACCTTTGGAAAATTCGAAGCTCCTGATCTTCAGATGTACTTTGAAACTACTCTCACAGGAGTAGCTAAGAAATATTATTTCTCTTTCAAAGAAACAGCCAGAGGAAAAGAATGGCTGGAAGATATCAAAGCTTCAAAATCTCCGTATGATTTTGCAGTACCCCTGTACGATCAGTTCTGTGGAGATTCTGCTAATATGAGTGAAAAGGCCAGAGAAGCGGCTAAATCAAATATCTATGCTATCAAAATTTGTGACATGAGATATTTTGAAGAATACTTGAATGAATTTCAAGAATATTACTGTACAATTGGTGAACTAGAAAGCACTGATCTAGTCAACCTGTTGCACAGAAAACTCCCTGAACCATGGAGAACAGCTGTGCGAGAAAGCATAGCAGAAAAACCAATTGAAAGATTTTCAGTTGGAGGAATTGCCGATAGAATCCGGCAATTACTAAAAGAACAATGCAAAGCCAATCTTAGAGCAAAGAGGGCTAAGAAACAACTCAAAGGAGTTGAAAATTTCTGTTATGGAATACTAGACATGCCAGCCAACTGGGGATGTCATGAATCCAAGTTCCACAGAAAGAAAAAAGGAAAATATTACTCTAAAAAATTCAAAAAGAGTAATCAAAGAAAAGATTGGAGATTCAAGAAAAGTTCCAATTACAAAAAACAACAGGATGAAGATCCAAAAAAGAAATTCTTCAAGAAAAAGAAGAATACTCATCAGCATAAACAACAACCCAGCAAGAAAGCTTGCAGATGTTGGTTATGTAAAGCTGAAGGGCACTATGCCAATGAATGCCCGGAAAAGGGTAAAAGATCTACTAAAGCTCTCTTTGAAGAATATGAGCATATAGTAGAATCTGCAAATATGAAAGGCTACGAAATAGCCTATTCTGATGATGAAGAAGACGACAAGTCAGTTTACTCTGCCTGATCTGAAGAAGAAGACTATTCATCTGAGTCTGAGACAGATTCTGAAGTAGAGTACTTCGAATCCAGACAAATGAATGTTTTGAAAATCAAAAACTGGGAAGAAAGTAAGACAGAATGTTTAATGTCTTCTTATCAGGTAAACCCTAGTACATTCGTTTGTGATTACTGCTTATGTCATGAAAAGAATGGTCTCCCTATGTTTTGTGAAGAGTCAAAAAAGACTTACCACAAAGAATGCTTTATAGCTGAAGCAAGAAGAAAAACCAAGAATGGCCTTGTCAGCCAATTGGTCGATCAAGAATATGAAGAATATTTCTCTGAGAAAAAAGAGAAAGAAGTCGAAACTTTGTTCCAAGAAATCATGGAACCACCTTCCTCAAAAACAAAGGAAGAACTCATCAAAGAAGAAAAAACCTATGAAAACTTTGAACTGGTTGAACCACAAGAAATTGTTCCAGAAGAATGTAAACCATTCGTTCCAAAGGAACAAGCTCAGGAAAATGAGCTTCAGCAATCGAAAGTCATCTCTACAAGTAGATATAGCAACTACATAGAGATTGGACTAAAATTTCCTGATCACAAAAAATATCATCTACATGCCTTTGTAGATAATGGATCAGGCTTTACAGTTGCAAAAAGATTTGCAATTCCAGAGAATCTCTGGAAAGAAGAAAAGAAAACAGCTACTGGTGTTACTTTTGATGGAAGTCATCTCACCATGAATAAAGTAGCAAAAAATGTTCACATCACCATTGGCGGAGGAACATTTATCATCCATAATGTCTGGCAATCTGAAGGCCAAGGCGCTGATTTCTTGTTGGGTAATGATTTCATTCTCCAACAAAGATTCATTCAGGATGATGAAGCAATCGGCTTCAGAAAAGGAGAACGGGTGTTCTGGGCAGATAGGCTTACGCAAGCCAAAAGTGTAGTAGGTCCTCACTTTACTACCCAATATCAGAGATCGCAACAGAATAGTGGAGATCTTACCCCCTACAAACCCAAATTTGAACCCATACTCCAAATCAAACAACAAGAAGAATTACTTGTTGAAGAATCTTCTGAAGAAGAAGAAGAGGCAGAAACTAGTGAAAAAGAAGAAGCTAGTTTCATCCATGAGCATAACCTCAAGCACTTTCAGAATAAGCTTGAGTCTCAGAAAATTCCCACTCTTGAAAAAATCAAGAAACTACTCGAGCAGAACATCGATGTAGACCCTCAGAAGTTTTGGGAAAAAGACCCAGTGGTCTGTGAATTAAGATTACATGACATGAATGCTATCTGTCATGTCAAAGCCATTCCTCAGTACAAAGAGGAAGACCAAAAGGAATTCAGAAAAGATATTGAAGATCTCCTGAACAAGAGATTAATTCAACCTTCCACTAGCCCTCATCATGCTCCAGCATTCTACGTGAGAAATCATGCAGAAACCCTTCGAGGAAAAGCTAGAATGGTTATTGACTATCGAGATGTCAATAAGAAGACTGTCAAAGACGGCTATCAAATTGTTCAAGTAAGAGTATTGATCAACCAGCTCAGAGGAGCTAAAGTCTTTTCAAAATTTGATGCAAAGTCAGGATTTTGGCAAGTCAAAATGCATCCTGAGAGTGTACCTCTCACTGCATTTGGAACACCACAAGGACATTACGAATGGTTAGTAATGCCTTTTGGTTTAAAGCAAGCTCCCTCAATATTCCAGAGAAAAATGGATAATATCTTCAAGCATGTTGCGGAGTTTTGCGTCGTCTACATAGATGACATTCTGGTCTTCTCCAAAAACAGAGAAGAACATATGAAACACCTCCATGAGGTTGTAAAGCTGATAGTTCAGCATGGAATTATCCTAGGTGAAAAGAAAATCTTCTTTATCCTTGATGAAGTTGATTTCCTAGGTATAAATATCAAAAATGGAGTGATAAAACTCCAACCTCATATCCTTGAGAAAATCTGGAAGTTCCCAGATAGAATTCCTGATGCTAAGAGTCTAGAGAGGTTCCTTGGTGTCATAAATTATGGGAGAGATTTCATCCCCAAGATCTCAGGGTTAACAGCAATGTTATCCCCAAAGACAAGTTCCAAAAGAAAATGGAACTTCACAGAAGATGATGAAAAAACTGTGAAGCAGATAAAGAATCTCTGCAAAAACCTCCCTCCTCTTCAACAACCAGAAGAGAATGATGAAATTATCCTCCAAACAGATGCGAGTGATAATTACTGGTCCGGTGTTGTTCTGGCAAAAACGCCTGGAACTAACATTGAAAAAATCTGTAAATTTTGTAGTGGCAAGTTCAGCCCTGCAGACTGAATTATCCCACAGGGGAAAAAGAAATTTTGGCTGTCAAGAAAACAATTTTAAATTCTCCAGCTTTTCTTGGAAAACCCTTTACTGTCCGCACCGATTGTGCCAGAGTAAAGAATTTCAAAAATTTCAAACTGGATAAAGCTGCTGATAGAGGAAGACTAGCTAACTGGCAATTATTCCTTAACCAATATGATTATGTTGTTGAATTAATTGCAGGGAATAAGAACTATCTTCCAGACGCCTTAACAAGAGAACTAGCCATGTTCAGCAAAAGAAATGATGACGACGACGAATGTCGCAATCCCAGAAGCAGAAGAGCTGGGAAAGAACACGAAACCAATGAGGATCCCAAAGAAAAAATCCTCAAGAGGTTCCTGCTAAGTTCAAAAGGCTTAGCCACAACTGATCAATCCCAGGGTAAAGGATTGACTAGCCCGTCTCAAACGGCAGACGGTAAAGGCTCATCAAGACCGTTGACGGCTGCTGCTTTGCCAAAAAGCAAACCTACTCCAACTGGAGTAATAAATGTTTTCAATTACGAACTTAGAACGTTCGATACTCCTGTGTTCAGAACTGGCAGGAGATTAGCTTACCACCAGAAGGCAATTCTGGATAATCTTTTATTTGCCTTTCAGGAAAGAAGCAGTGGTCTAATGTTTCCAGCTCTCTTTGCATTAGCTGAAGAACTATACGAGAATGCATGACCACAGTTCGAAGAATTACAGCAGAGTGCTGTCAAGAAAGAAAAAATTCACTTCCTAGAAGATCCTGAATGTGCTAGGGTCCCTATCAAAGCACTCACTGAAGCAGACTGGCATAAATTCCACCATCTCATAGGAAAGCATAATTCAGAAGACCTTGTTCCTCCAACCCTCTTCATAATAGCAGGACCATATGTTGGAAGATACCTGGTAAATGTTCAAAGTGAACATCCACAAGAACACAAGCTTTGGCTTGTTGAAAATGGTTTTGTCCATAATCTGTGGACCAAAACTAATGATGATCTAAAAGGCTTGCCACCCATCATTGTCAATACAGTCAAGAATGTCAGAAAAACAGACTGTACGCTTCGTCTAAAGTTCAGATCCACTCCTCCAGAATGGATCCAGCAAGCAAATGGTGAGGTTGAATATATTGCTCCATATCACTATGTGAGAATTATTCCAAGACAATATCTGCAACCTGCCTGTGTTGGGTATAATGGCCAACCAAATTCTAGCATCACATGGATGAAGGCCATGGCCCTGGAGTACATGAAGAAGATCATCTCTGAAGACCTCAGCAATACCTTCCTGGCAGCAGGAGAAAAGATTATTGTCACTGCCTACGATCATCCTGACGTGGTCAGCAGTGACCTATTCCTATCTCTCACCAGAAAAGAGATAGACTCAACAATGGCATGCATGCAGTGGATGGACAGACTTGAAAACGACAACCACTACAAGATGTATGTCGACACAGATGTTGAAGATAATGCTACAACAGTAAGGATGGCACAGACAGACAACAACTCATTTGTCTTTGGCCACCACTCAGAGACTGATGACAACATGTAGCAGCTGGTGAAAGAAAAAGCGCCAAAACAAAAAAGCAACTGTTCCCTTTTCAAAAAGAGACTTTGCTTTTCAGAAAAGAAGAAGGTGAAAAACATTTCACCCAAATACTTTTGCTTTTCCCTGTCCAACCTCCATTATCAGGAGCACTCAGAAAAGCAGAAGATCACGGAGTTATCCTGTACATTAGATTGTTTTGAATTCTAGTTTGAGTTCCGCTCTCTATATAAGGAGCTTTAGTTTCATTTGTAAGGCATTCGAAAATTGAGACAGAATCATATTCTCTCAAACAAGAAAGCCATAGTAGCAGTGTGCTCTTCCCTTTCTGTCTAGTGTGAAGTATTTCCATTACAAGTAAGTATCTGTAATCACTCTTATGGATAGCTAAACAACTTTTTAGCTGTTTACCCAAGAGTGAGGCTCTGGATTCTGTATCTGAAGTTTATGTTTGATTAAATAAATTCAGTTTGTGCCCATTATCCTGTCATAAAAATATTTTGTTATTTCTGCATCTACGTTTTAGATACAGTAGCAGCTATTAAGCAGTAACAATCCTCATGATTTACTCTAAAGACCAGACCCTTTATTATACTAAGGCAGCAGTGATTTCGCCCTGTTAGTAGCCGTTTAGACAGGAAGTCGTTAGGTGAAATTGTGGCATGTTGAAGGCTAGTCCTTAGGCTGATAGGGTGTCTAGTCTGGAAAAGTTAAAAATGAATTGGTATTGTGAAAGAGCTAATACTGTTTAAAAGAGTAAAAGGTTAAAAGGAGAATAGTGTGTGTCCTTAATTGTATAAAGGAAAAGGTTGTGGACTTTGTTGTCAAAAAACTTATTGTCTGGTAGTACTTTGTAGTTAACCCTTATATATTTTACAAAGGTGTACGTAAGTTGGTGTAAGTTCACATCAAATTATATGCATGATCAGAGTAGAACCGAACGAACAGTACTGTAGCAGCAATGATTTGTAGAAAATTGAAGCAATTAATTCTTAACCTGAATATATATATATATATATATATATATATATATATATATATATATATATATATATATATAGGATTTTTCTCATGTGCGGACGTCCGTACCGAAATTTCGATACGGATTTCCGGTTTTCACCCACTTTCCGATCACATATTTTGATCTTAACCGTTCAGTCTTTAGGTCCTAATGTATAGATCATCTCTCCAAAATTTCAGCCAATTTGGTGATCGTTAAGGCATCCAAAACTGCAATTTACACGAACGAACCGAATTTGTCAAACCGGAACCGTTCGTGTACATTGTTGTAATTTGCAGTTTTTGATGCTTTAACGATCACCAAATTGGCTGAAATTTTGCAGAGGTGATCTGTACATTAGGACCTAAAGACTGAACGGTTAAGATGCAAAAATGTGATCGGAAAGTGGGGGAAAACGGGAAATCCGTATCGTCCACACGGTACGGACGTCCGCACCGTAGCTGGAATGTATGTGTGTGTATATATATATATATATATATATATATATATATATATATATATATATACATATCCTATCCAGAGCGGAGCTCTGCTTTGAAATTAACGTGTGAAGTTCGAGTTTTTGGTCACTTTTCGGTCGCATATCCACATCTCGACCATTCAGTTTTTATGTACTAGTGTATAGATCATCTCTGCAAATTTTCAGCCAAAATGATGATCGTTAAGACATTGATAACTGCCTTAAAGCTAGTACGGTTCAGGTTGACAGATTCAGTCCGTCCATTGATTTAAGCGAGTTAAATACCTTAACGATCATCAATTTGGCTGAAAATGTGCAGAGATGATTTATACACTAGTACCTAAAAACTGAATGGTCGAGATGTGGATAAGCGACCGAAAAGTGACCCAAAACTCGAACTTCACACGTTAATTTCAAAGCACAGCTCCGCTCTGGATAAAATCTGTGTATATATATATATATATATATATATACACGTGTCCTTCTTGGGCTCTTGGCTAAGGACGTCCTTACATAATCCAGTTTGTGGCCACTTTTCGATCACATATTCACATCTTAACCATTCAGTTTTTAGGTCCTAATGTATAGATCATCTCTGCAAAATTTCAGCCAAATTGATGATCGTTAAGGCATTCAAAACTGCAATTTACAACAATGTACACGAACGGTTCCGGTTCGACAGATTCAGTTTATTCGTGTAAATTGCATGAATTACATTAATTAACAAATTACATGAATTACATTATGAAGAAAAGAAAGAAAGAAAAATTATTTCTATTTAGACTGAAAGCAAGTTGAGTGACTAAATATACACTTCGATCAAATTTTTTTTTTTTTTTTAAACCCTTGGCTCACCCCACCCTTATATATGTCAGTGAGAATCGAACCTATGACATTTACAATGTTAGAATTATACACTTCGATCAATAGTCACACCCCCGTTTAGCTTATATATCATGTGAAAAGTGTCTGCTTTCCCTAGCTCTAAAAACAACGAGAAAATTTAGTGTTTTTTAGTTTGGTTGTTGTAGCCTACAAGTTGAATTTAACTATCTAGTTATTTAGGTTGTTTTTTACTTGTAGAGTCGTTTTAATAAACGAGCTTAATAGACTTACTAATATGTGTTTATTATGTCTTTGCTTTAGAGACATGATCCAAGTCATGTTTACTAATATATTTTTATCGGTGAACCGTGACTTGTTGGTTAGCTAGTCTGACTAATTCATTAGAGAGTGGCGGATTTACGATATGATGCTTAAAAAAAGCAAACCCTAGGGTTTGAGTAGAGAGTGGCGGCGGATTTCTTCAGAGGATCCGTCAGTGGTCTAGAAGCGGCGAGGCTCCTTAGTGTGGGGCATGGAATCACAGGGTACCAGAGATGTGGTGATGAAGACATTGCTTACGTCTTTGGTCGTGTTCTTGTTCTGCATCGGCCTGTGTGGAGCAGATTTGAGTCAGTGTTCGTATCCGATCTTAGTCTTGCACTGCTGCATTTGGTCTAACATAATGGGTTCGATGAGTTTTGATGTTGATCGTATGCTGTGGCGGTGGGGTAGGCCACCAGAAGTCGGCACGACGAGGTTGATGATGAAGGTTGAGACGTCCGTCCTGGGGAGATTTTTTGGCCTTGGTTGTCGACATTTGGATATGAGGTTGCTGGTTACAGCGCGAGGTAGGAGGCCTGCACTGCTGGGCATGGTGATTCGGGGAGGCAGGATGGCGAAGGTGCAGCCATGGTCGACGTCGGAGGTGATGGCGGCGATAACTCATGTCTGGGTGCCCAGCGTTTGGGTGTCCATCAGAAAATTGGGCGATATGGCTAGGCTTCTTGTGGGCCTATGGTGGAGTCCATTTGAGCTTGAGTTCTACAAGGATTTGGGACCCAGGAGGTGGTTTGGGTATCTGTTTGATCAATTGTGTTATCCGTATAATTTCGGGTGTACCGTGTTTATGTGCAGGTAGGTTGCTCATCTCTACATTCTATAAGAATTCTCAGTATAATATTACTGTGAATACCACAATTGCGTGCCTGGCGAACAGTGATACTTGTGCTGGGACGAATATAGTTTTGATTGGTCTATCGATCTCTTGCATACCAGGATCGCAGATTCTGATGGTTTTGTCTCCAAATCTCAAGGTCGTGGCAATGGTCTCATTGTTGGTAATTATCTTGAAGAGCCTGGGAATTTACCTTCAGTTGTTTGCTAGTTTCTCTATAAGTGATTCAGAACAGTATTGTATTGTATATGAACAACCTATTGATGTAGTACACCTTCTGGTTTGCTCTAGCTTCAAGTCATTTATGGCTTGTGTTTGCTCCCAAATTTTTTCGGGATGCTATTTTAAACGATTGTAATCGATAAAGTTTCAATGAATTCACTTTTCAAAAAATTAGAGTTTTTTTTAGAGATATTTTCTCTGATAATTTCAATTTTTCTCATACTTGTTGGAAACTGGCTAATTCTACCAAAAACTCTATAAGATCAAACATAGATTCGGATAACTTAATCTAATCATCAATAAAAGCTGTAGATACCCTTTGCACGTACGTACATAACTTGCACGTAAGATTAAAGTAAGTAATTAGCAAACCCTAGTTGTCTAGTTTGCAGTAAACAATCTCACTGCCCTAATTTCTCATCATTTCCATTCCCACTCCCCAATACAACATGCTTGCGTATTTTGATTCCCGATATATATCCCCCATTTACATACATCCCCAGAATTTCTTCAAGTAGAAGTCACCTCCAGCAATTTGGGATATTTTATTTCCAATATTCAATTTTTACAATTTGACTATAATTTCCATATATTATTCAGTATTCACAACATTATAGTATACGTTTTCTTGGAAAGTCTAGCTTGTAACCTAATACAAAATAAAAGCCTCCTCTCTCTTCATCATTACATCAAACAATCCCAATATGGCTATATTAGTTAACCGCTAGCAAGGTCACACATAGAGATGGCTGATCATGAGAAGTTAAGGTAAAATTACATACCAACAAGCAAAGAGATGAATAGGTTTCCAATAAGCTTATATTGGTGAACCAAGCAACCAAATTAGAGCTTCTTTTAGAGCTAAGTAAGCTAGCTATCAGTCAATGCATGAATAACTACACGTCAAAACTGGTTAGCTGATCATGTCTCTTATGCAGTTATGCTTTCTTTATAGTTTCGTTTAATCTGACCAAACAACGCATTCAAAACTGAATCTCTTTCTCCTCTCTTTATATAATAACGTTGTAGAGCATATGTATATCTACCTTTCCCCTATATAAACGACCTTCCACACTTTATCCTGCCGAATCAAAGAGCTATACTGTTCTAGCTACCACTTTGGGAAAAGAATTCCAATTTTTCCTCATAAATAGGAAAGACTTCTGTTTCAACTAAGGGCCACCAGCAGAAGCCATGACGGTGTCACCTTCTATTGCCTCTGCTGCTAAGAGTGGCCGAGTCCTCATAATCGGCGCCACCGGCTTCATCGGCAAGTTCGTCGCCGAAGCCAGCCTAGACTCAGGCCTGCCTACTTACGTCCTCGTCCGACCCGGCCCTTCTCGTCCTCCCAATTCCGACACCATCAAGTCATTCAAAGACAGAGGCGCCATCATCCTACATGTACGTACTATATTATACCTAGCAAGAACTCCGTTAAGTTCGCAAAACTGTCACCAAGTTCGAACCATCCAACAACGTACACTAATTTCTATCTGATCGTTTTTTTTTTCTCTTTTCTTTCTGATTAAATTTTTCAGGGAGTGATGAGTGATAGGCCATTGATGGAGAAGCTGCTGAGAGAGCATGAGATCGACATAGTCATATCAGCCGTGGGTGGTGCAACAATTTTGGACCAGATTACCCTGATCGAAGCCATCGCTGCAGTCGGAACGGTCAAGGTAAATCTGCTTTTTGCGAATCAATGTGTTTGTTTCTCTTTTACCGGAAAACAAAAATTGAGCACCGTTAGTTTCTTGGTGCAGAGGTTTCTGCCGTCAGAGTTCGGGCACGATGTGGACCGGGCCGACCCGGTGGACCCGGGTCTGACGATGTACTTGGAGAAGCGCAAGGTGAGGCGTGCGATTGAGAAGACTGGAGTCCCTTACACCTACATTTGTTGCAATTCTATTGCTTCTTGGCCTTACTACGACAACAAGCATCCTTCAGAGGTTGTTCCGCCGTTGGATCAGTTCCAGATCTACGGTGACGGTACAGTCAAAGGTATGATACATGTCATACACACACTGTAGTTACGTTT
The DNA here is from genome assembly GCF_958449725.1 of Rosa rugosa. Lineage (NCBI taxonomy): Eukaryota > Viridiplantae > Streptophyta > Magnoliopsida > Rosales > Rosaceae > Rosa > Rosa rugosa. Next base: position 7,405,694 of record NC_084824.1, on the reverse strand, counting down.
CCGATATATTCCTTAAACAAAGCCAACACGCCTAGAAGGGCTACAAAATCGTCATCCTCATAAAAATGATGATAATGTTTTTCGGTCTGAGATTATCACATGCTCAATAAATGTGAAAGCCTCGGAAAACCGAACCTGAGATTAGTTTCTTAACAATAAATTTCTTTTTAAAAATTAAAATTCAGAATCACGTTTGACATTGCAGATTAATAATGTGAATTGTGTAGGTAAAAAAGAAATGTTTTATTGGGTATCAAACATTCAAACCAAGGGATGATGTCCAGCTTTATTATTATTATTTTTTCATTTCATAGCTTTGACAAGATAAGAAATGTTTAGATTACAAAAATTCTCATCAATATGTTGATGCGTTGTGATGGTTGATTGTTTAGAATAATTAATATTACGGGAATCATTGAGAATTGCAATCATGAAACAGGTGAGTGGGGGGGGTAAGAAAGAAAAGTAAACACAAGCATATTTGTTTCATTTGTGGTCCAAGTGATAAAGAGATTGAGCTTAGCCACAATCTAAAACCAAGTACAATCCACCATTTTGGCTCAACAGCCAAGTACAATCCCCTCTTTTGCAGACACGTTCACCTTTTTTTATTTTTTTATCTGAATCAGACACATTCACAAGTTGAGAATGAATTGAAGAATTTAGGGTGAAAATGATGCCCCATTTTTTTTTTTTTTTTTTTTTTTTTGGTAAGAAGTAAGATGGTAATTTATTGACATGTTTTTGTGGTGCACATGCAGCCTACTTCGTAGACGGTCCTGATATTGGAAAGTTCACCATGAAGACGGTGGACGACATCCGAGCCATAAACAAAAATGTTCACTTTCGACCCTCAAGCAATTTGTCTGATATCAACGGTCTTGCTTCTCTGTGGGAGAAGAAAATTGGTCGGACCCTCCCGAGAGTTACTGTAACTGAACACGACCTACTGACAATGGCTGCAGGTCCATTCTATCTTCTTGTACATGCATAATATATAATAATTCAAGTGTATTAACTTTTGTACAATATTGACCTAATAATCCAAGCTGTTAACTAATTTGCTCAACATTTCATCTTGTAAATTGCAGAGAACCGTATACCAGAAAGTATTGTAGCCTCATTCACACATGATATCTTTATCAAAGGCTGTCAAACCAATTTCCCCATTGAAGGTCCTAATGATATTGATGTGGGCACTCTATATCCTGAAGAATCTTTTAGGACCTTGGATGAGTGCTTCAATGACTTTCTTGTCAAAGTTGGGGGGAAGCTAGAGACTGATAAAATTGCCACCAAGAACACGGCGGCGGTTGGAGTTGAACCTAGGGCAATCACTGCTACTTGTGCCTGAAGAACATTCTATATCGTCATTCCCTGATACTCCCAAGATCGACTTCGTTCCACAATTTGTTTAGCATTCCACGTTTACTTCCAAAGAAGATGTGCTAATATCATTGTTTGGTAAAAGCAAGGAAACTGGAGAATTTCATTTGCATATGAATATGATCCAGCTGTTTTTATGATTGGTTTGGTTATTCAATGTAATAGTATGCTCAATTATGTGAAATAATTGATGATAATGTTATAATAGTCATCTCTTGTTAGCAAAGCAAGTCAACGTAAACGTCAACGTGAATCAGTTAGCCAATAAGATGCTGTCCGGCTGTAATACATGTAGTGGTGACCTGTTGCTGATGTGCTGATGTGTACTTATAGGCTGTAATAGCTAGCTCTCTTTATTTCGTTTTTATTTCTCTACTACTATAAATAGCTCTTGCATTGTACTTCATTAATTGGAAAAACTCTCAGATATTTTTGTCTGAAGCTCTCTTTTCTCTCGGTGAGTTCATCTTCTTCTTCCTCAAGCTTTAAGCTTATAGATTCATGGCAGCTTATAGATATTTTTGTACTGCTAAAAGAAATGTTGGTGCTTCTCCAGAATGTCAAATTTGCAGCAAGAAGGGACACACTGCTATTAACTGTTTCTATAGAGGGGATATACCACCTGATCATCCTTCTCTATCTGTGGTGGTGTGTCAAATTTGTGGACTGAAGGGACATGTTGCACTTAACTGCCATCACCGAAGCAACTATGCCTATCAAGGCTCTGAACCTCCAGCTTCCTTCACTGCTATGACTGCTCACACTGGTTGTACTGGTGCAAGTTCTTCAAACTCATCTAGCTCTAACAATGCTGAGGTGTGGATTTGTGATGCCCCGGAAATTCGTATTTATTTTCCGAGGATTTTCCGGAATCTAAATTGTGGTTATTGGACGTTTTCGTGGCTCGTGGATGGAGCGGAAGCATTTCGGACGAATTTTTATTAGGAAAGTATGACTTTAGGGGGTTTGCAAAGGTTGACTTTTGAAGTGTTGAGATTCTCCGAAAACTTCCTTCACGAAAGTTGTAGAGCGCGTCGATACGAGTTCGTGGACATGTGGAACGCGGAAATCGGAGTTCGTATGAAGAAGTTATGGTCGTCGGAAAAAGTTTTCATTTTGGTATATATAGAGGATTTTTTCCGAAAATTGCAAAAAAGGCCAGGTTTCCATTTTGGGAAACCCAGCTCTATTTCTCTCTCCCCGAGCCCGATTCGCCTCTCCCCTTCGCCGGCTTCGTTCTCCCTCCTCCGGCCACCATAGGACGCGATTCAAAGTGGGTTCTCTTCGCCTCAATCCCCTCTTGAGGTCTGTGGAAGAATTGGAGCATGAAACGAGCTGTGGAGGGCGGTGCAAGGCCGAGAAGTCTGGCGGCGGAGCTGCGTCGGACCCAGATGTGAACCTCCGATTCCGGCCACCTTTGCCGGTGATTCTTGAGGGCTTTTGAAGCCCATAGGACGTTGATGCTTCCCACAAGGTGGCTTGCATCGATTCAACTCGTGGAGGTCGAATTTTGGAATTGAAATTCTAGGGTTTCAATCGGTCCGGTTTGTTCTAAGGTAAAATTCGATCGATTGGTTTATAATTGGACTTTGTTGTAGTTATGAAAGTTGAAATTGGGGTTGAGATGAAGAACTTTGGTGTTGGAAGTTTTGTCAAATTCCGAGTTTGGTTTGGCGGCGGTGCCGCCACTATGGTGGTGTTTTCCGGCGGTTTCCGGCCACCTCAGGGATAGTTTCTGTTCCTGAGTTCGATCTACTCGTCGATACGAGCATTTCGATATATTGTTTGTAATTTTTGGAGATCGTATGAGCATGTTGTGATTTTACGGTTTCGGACCGTTCGATGTTTCGATCCGTGAGGATTTAAGCATCGGATCGACTTGTGGCTTGGACACATCGATCGTGGAAGTGTTCCGGAGACTTTGGGAGGTCTCGGATGTGGTTTCGCCTTGATTGGCGTCACCTTGGGAATTTTGGTTCGATTTAGGGTTTCGAACGTTATTCCTTGTGATTCGTTAACTGAATCAGAGTTGTGTTTCCTTAGGTACTTGACGAAGTATTCTTTGGACGGCTATTGTGATTGGCTGCTTTGTTTTGTATTGAAGACGCAGCGGGAGTTTCGAGGTGAGTAATCTCACAAGGTTCATTATGAACGGAATTACCATTATTGTTTTGGCGTTAATTATTTAACTGCAAACTATAGTTGGTATTAGTAGGCATTCCTGAGCGAATGACTACGTATATATTTACGTGAAATATATATATTCTTGTGGATGATATGTGATGAATAATATGCATGATGGGTTCATATTATTGTTGAATGAGACTTTTCATAGAAACAATATTGTGGAAAAAGATGTTTTCTATTGTTTGAGAAGTATTGAGTTAGATGTTACATTTTGGAGTCAAGCGTGACTCATTTTAAAGATATTGGTCCTTGTACCAAGGGTCACAGATGGTGAGCAGGGATGGAGAAAGCCGGAACTAGATGGTTGTAACGTTTTAGGTCAGGTGTGACTTACTTAACATTGACTTGAGACCAGATGGGGTCTGAAAAGCATGGGTCGCAGATGGTGACCAACGGTTGGTTCTATGACCAGACGGGGTTTGAAAACCAAGAGTCACAGATGGTGACAGGTCGCAAATGGCGACCAAAGGTTGATTTCGAGACCAGACGGAGTCTGAATGATCATAGGTCACAGATGGTGATAGGTCGCAGATAGTGACTAAGGCGTGAAATGGGGAATCACGCAATTGGCCGGGTAAGTGGGTATGATCAGCTAGAGCGCTAGTCTGTCTGCCATGGTACTTCATGGGTCTAAGTAGGTTACTTATGACTCCTGGGTACGTATTTTGTCCAGGTTGGACCAAACTGATGTGTTTTATCCAGGTTGGATCGATTTATCATATTTGAATTGTTAGGTTAACGATTTATATGATTTTGCCACTGTGTGACTTTTGTGTTTTCCTTATTCTCGAGTCGAAAGATTTTCCTCCTCGTGTTGGCGTGAGTTGTGCGGGCTTTTATCCCGTAATTTGGTGTGAGTTGTTTTGAGTTACTCATACGGGCTTGCAAAAGCTTACCAGGTTTGTTGTGTGACGACCCGGTGCACTATTCAAACGGTGTAGGGGTTAACCTTGCAGGTCAGGGTGATCGTGGCTGAAGCTGAGGTGGCTTGTTGGCAGCAGAACAGGTAGGAAGCATATTTGGTTGGCCCAACCATTTTTTATGACTTTCGTTGTGTAGTAAACTCTGAGGAGCAGTTACGTTTTATATTGTGTTGGCAATTTAATTCGTAAGCTTATGTAATATATGACTCTGTGGTCGGGTCAATATTGACATTGTGTGTTCAGGGCATCAATGTGTATGTAGTTTGAAAAGGAAAAAGTTTCCAGGTATTTTGTATTGATGACTGAACGTTCACGCATGTATAATTATGGGGTTATATATCGATTTTTATTTGTGTTAAAAATCAGGGGCGTGACAGGATTGGTGATACTGGTGCAACTCATCACATGACATCTGACTTGAGAAACCTTTCTATTGCTCATCCTTTTGCCTCCAACAACACCATTACAATTGGTAATGGATGAGAAGGTCTGCATGTTAAGCATATTGGCTCTGGCCAAATTACACCTGCAAAGCATACTTTTCAGCTCAACACTGTGCTTCATGTTCCTAGTTTAGCAGTTAATCTGCTTTCTTTTAATAAGCTATGCAAGGATAATCATTGCTTCATTACCATGGATGATATTGATATCTGTGTGCAGGACAAGGCATCAAAAGCTCTCCTTTACAGAGGAAAGAGTAATGGGGAAGGTCTTTTCCTTTTCAAAACACCAAAGCTCACACCACCATCTCAATCTGTTCATACTGCTTTTGTTGGAGCTGCTGTCAAATGTTCTCTTTGGCATCACAGGCTTGGGCATCCTTCTTCAGATGTAGTGTCTAAAATGTTGTCTTTGTCTCAAGTCAAGTTTAATAATGACAGAACTTCTCATATGTGTTCTCATTGTCTTAGTGGCAAAATGCATAGATTACCTTTCACTGAATCTATCTCAAAGTCAGTTACTCCTTTTCAAAAGGTACACTCAGATCTTTGGGGTCCTGCTCCTTGTTTGTCCATTGAGGGTTTCAAATACTATGTAACCTTCATAGATGATTGTACCAGATTTGTGTGGATTTATCCACTAATCAATAAATCTGATACTTTTGCCACATTTGTCAAGTTTTACAGTTTTGTGTTTACTCAGTTCAAGTACAATATTATTTCTCTGCAAACTGATGGTGGGGGTGAATATAACAATAAAGCCTTTAAGAATTTTCTTGATCATAAAGGCATTGTACACTTTATCACTTGTCCTCATACCCCCCAACAAAATGGGGTAGCAGAAAGAAAGAATAGACACATTGTTGAGACTTGTATTACTCTTATGTCTGCAGCTCACCTGCCTAAACAATTCTGGTTTCATGCTGTTGCTCATTCTGCATTTCTCATTAATAGAATGCCCTGTGTCTCTTTGCATATGTCCTCTCCATATATCCAACTCTTTGGTTCTGCACCTGATCTTGGTCATCTCAGGATTTTTGGTTCTGCATGTTATCCTTTTCTTAGACCTTACTGCAATGACAAGCTTGATTCTCGGACAACTAGATGTGTATTTTTGGGATATGCCTTGGGATACAAGGGTGTTTTCTGCTACAGCATTGAGAAAAACAAGCTTTGGATGTGTAGACATGTTATTCATGATGAGTCAGTGTTTCCATTCCACTCTTCTAGTGTACTTTCTTCTCCTGATCCTGCTTCACCATCCCATTCTTCCTCTTGTTCTTTTCCTGTGTCCTCTGTCCCTGTTCGTCCTTCCCATCTTTCCCCACATATGATGCCTGTCCTCTCTTCTGATCAGCTCCAAGTTGTTCTTCCATTTGTCTCTCAGCCTTCTGCTGGTATCCCAGCCTTGGCTGATGAGGGGGTTGATACTGGTTCTTCTTCTTCTTCTTCTCGTAGTGATATTGAGGTTGACAATGGAGGTGATATGAATGACAATGACAGTGGTACCAGTGATGGGAATAGAAATGATAGCTCTGAAGAGGGTATTTTTAGTGATTCATCTCAGTCTGTTGAAAATGATGCTGTACAAGATAGTGGTCAAGTGTTTTCTCAAGAGTTGCAGTTTATTGTTGATCCTGCACTTGCATACAACAATCATTCCATGATGACTAGGGCCAAGAATGGAATAGTCAAGAGGAAATCGTTTGATGAGTTTTGTGCTTATTCCTATGTTGTTCAACACAATTTACTTGATGAATTGTCTTACTTTAGTGGCCTCAGTGCTGTTATGGACATTCATAATCCTGTTGAGCCAAAAAGCTTTAAAGCTGCTGTTGGCAGGCCTGAATGGAATATTGCTATGAATGAAGAGATGGATGCACTGAATAAACAAGGTACATGGCAACTGGTTCCATTCCCAGAAGGTAAAAATATTGTTGGGAGTAAATGGGTGTATAAAATCTAGAAAAATCCTGATGGAAGTGTTTCACGATATAAAGCAAGATTGGTTGCTCAGGGATACAGTTAAGAAAAGGGTCTGGACTATGATGAAACCTTTAGTCCAGTTGTAAGGCATAGTACAGTAAGAATTATTATTTCTCTAGCTGCAATGTATAACTGGGAATTAAGGAAACTTGATGTTAAGAATGCCTTTCTGCATGGTGATCTTAAAGAAGAAGTATACATGCATCAGCCTCAGGGTTTTGTTGATCCAGTTCATCCGAACCATGTGTGTTTGCTCAAGAAATCTCTATATGGTTTGAAGCAGGCACCAAGAGCTTGGAATGAGAAATTCACTAGTTTTCTTCCTGCCTTGGGATTTAAGTTTTCTCATTCTGATCCGAGCTTATTTGTTAAGATCACGAGTAATGGAATAATTGCATTGTTACTCTATGTTGATGACATTGTTATTACTGGTTCTGACAAAAATGGTGTATCAACTGTTGTATCTGAGCTCAATGATGTGTTTGACATGAAAGATCTTGGGCCTTTGTCTTATTTTCTGGGAATCAATATTCAGTACAATGACAAGGGTATCTTCTTGTCACAAGAGAAATATGCAAAGGATTTGATAGCCAAAGCTGATCGATTTAGAAACTTGCAGAGAATGTAACACTCCATGTTTGCCTCATCTGCAGCTTTTCAAAAATGAAGGTACACCTCTGTCAAACCCTACTCTCTACAGGAGCATTGTTGGTGCATTACAATACTTGACATTTACCAGGCCAGACATAGCTTATGCTGTAAACACTGTGTGTCAATTCATGTCTTCTCCAACTGATGTGCATTATGCTTCTGTTAAGAGAATCTTGAGATATTTGCAAGGCACCTTGTCTAAAGGGCTGTTTTACAAGTATGGTAATAGTGTTGCTTATGTCAATGCCTTTTGTGATGCCGATTGGGCTGGGGACATTAATCAGAGAAGATCAACGTACTACAGGCTTTATTGTTTATCTTGGACATTGTCCTGTCTCATGGCAATCCAAGAAACAAGGATCTGTCTCTAGAAGCTCAACTGAGGCTGAGTACAGAGCTCTTGCTAATACTGCTGCAGAGATTTCATGGATGAGACACATTCTATGTGATCTGCAAATCAGGATTCCTGCTCCACCTTTGTTGAAATGCGACAACCATTCTGCTCTTGCTCTATGCTCAAATCCAGTCTTCCACTCAAGGATTAAACACCTTGATAATGATTTTCATTTTGTCCGAGAGAGAGTTCAAAGGCAAGATCTTCTCCTCCAATATGTACCCACAGAGAGCCAAACTGCAGATGTTTTCACCAAAGGTCTTCATAGTCCTGCGTTTAAGCAGCATTGTACCAATCTCGGTGTGTTATCTCCCGCTGAGATTGAGGGGAGGTGTTAGCAAAGCAAGTCAACGTAAACGTCAACGTGAATCAGTTAGCCAATAAGATGCTGTCCAGCTGTAATACATGTAGTGGTGACCTGTTGGTGATGTGCTGATGTGTACTTACAGGCTGTAATAGCTAGCTCTCTTTATTTCGTTTTTATTTCTCTACTACTATAAATAGCTCTTGCATTGTAATAATTAGGTCTACTTCATTAATTGGAAAAACTCTCAGATATTTTTGTCTGAAGCTCTCTTTTCTCTCGGTGAGTTCATCTTCTTCTTCCTCAAGCTTTAAGCTTATAGATTCATGGCAGAAATGTTATCATTCTTATGTTCTGCACAAGCTTCAAACCCCAACTTAATTACCAAAATTTGCATGGATTATTGTTGTAGCGTATAATAAGCAATCTGCATACAGTACGTACTTTATCCAGCCAATCGATCTTAAATACGTTTTTAAGTTGCAAATTTCCTTCACTTGTGATCACCAAACTTTTCGAAGGCTTCAACTTGTAACAAAGAAGTTTTCTATTGAAAACAAGAGTACGGCCTTTATATACAGCAAAAGACAAAGATGAAATGAAGAAAGCTAGATCAAAACTTTTGAAATTTCAAAGAGTCCAATCCAATTTCCTGACTTAAGACAGTGGTTGACTGGTGGGTAACTGTACGGCTATATACCAGTGTCATGAACAAGAAAAACTTCAAATGACAGAACCGCTGTTGTCGGTGACTACAAGGCTATAGAATTTACAGTTCTTCTTCCGTAGGAAACTACAACACACTAGCATGAACAAAAGGAGGCAGACTTGCCAGATTCCGATTGCTGGATTCAACCAAAATTCACAACCAACAACTTGGGAGTTCTGGAGCTGCTGCTCTTCCTGCTTTACTTGTTTGAAATTATACATGATATATCGGCAGTCTCTGTTCAATACAGACCCGGCATATGGGGCACTTTTTACACTTCTCACAGCAAGAGCTGAAATGCAGTTAGAATTAAGATTAGCGACGGCTCTACAATCAGTTCTCCATAAGTCCTACTTGAGAATACTTTGGCATGGTCAAAGAATATGACAATGCAAGGGTAGATGAACTTACCTGCAAAGCACATGATGCCTGCATGGAAGGAGGACTATATTGATCTGTTCTTCAAAGCATACTCTGCATAGGATCTTTTCCTGTCGGATTCAATGGATCGTTCAAATAATTATTATGCAAGATGGGCAATATTGGAAATTCAAAACATTAATATACATTATCTTTGTACCAAGAACAAAAAAGTGAAAAACTACATAGGCTATAACTATTTCATAGTCAAAACCCACAAATGCCTCTACTGCCCCGGCTCTTTTTAGTTAAATGACATTTGACTAATGAACTTCTTCAGCCTATTGATTCTTGAAAACCAAAATAATAGCTTAGGAAAAGACTGCTAAAGGTAGGAACAAGATTATTAAAGATGTAAGAGAGAAGAATGGCTCGTGACAGGAAAAGTGGGTACAATGCATTTATGCCCAGGATTGCAGTACAAGGGGAACTCAGGTAGCTAATTCAATAATTGTATGCATACCAAGGGCTTGGCTTAGTTGAAATCAGTTGTTACGGAAACTTAACAAACCAACATTGAAAGACCAGAAGTCAGCTGAGATATTACATTCTGAAGTCTTTCATACTCCTGCTGGCTAAATTTCGTGATTTCTGTTTGCTCACTAAGTGCAGCTTGCAGTTTCCAAATCTGACAGAGGGAAACAGAAATAATATAAGAAAATTATAAACATTAATTACATGTACCAAATATCAACAATGCTGTAATGAAGACAAATGGTTCAACTAAGAGGCAAAAGTATTCCCAAGAAATTAAATAGAGTGTTCACCTCCTCAACAAGGTCCGACCTAGGCATCTTCTTCACTACATCAGGTGAGAAAGTGTTATACCTGAACAAAAGATGAAAGCAAATATTGGCAATGATATCTGTTATTATTTTGCAATAAGACCTCTACATCCACACAAGGGAACATCTACATATGCAACAACTACTAGAAAATAGTAGAACTATGAATAATCACACATTAGAAAGTGATAGAAACCAATACATAGAGCAACAATAAAGAGACAAGGACTATTCTACGTTTGGCCCTGCTTTGAAGTTCTGACGGTCTGCCCATTGGCAGATCACTACCTCAAATGATTACACTTCCACATTCATCATACAAATACAAGATGGAAACATCCCATATCTGTTGAAATGCTTGAGCACATATGCACAATAAGAGACCAAGATATCCACACGCAAGAAGTCAAACAATTGAACTAAGCAAAGCATAAAACATTTTGTATTTCCTGCAATCAAGTGTGCCATACTGCCATGCATCGCATGATTTGCAAATCAAGCATTGGTATTTTCCCGACACTAGAATGAACCATGGTGCGGTGTCTATACAACCTTTTCAGTTCCATAGATCTTCAATCAAGAAATTACATTGATGAGGACTTGTTTCAATAAAAAAGCAAGAGGACACAGAAGAAGATTGCCTAAAATTTGCAGAAGATAAATGAAGTAAATGAAAGTACTGAGTACAGGAAACACAGACCCAGAAGCTCCGGCAGAATACAGTCTAGCTTGTTCCTCTCGACTTCCTTCATCAATTGACCACCAACCCAGAAGCCTGTCAAAAGGATGCATTATACCAATAAGAATGGCCGGACAGTAACTTCTATTTTGTTTGGAGTTTGCATTACAAATCTCTAAAGATAAATTTGAATGTTGAATTCCCCTAAAGTGAAGAGTTACCTAGAACCATGACGCAGGAACCCAAAATAATCACGAACTTTTGATGTTATGACCAAGTATCTTTCAGAAACAACTCCACTACGTACTAAAAGTACAATTTTCTCTATCAACCTATATGCAGCATATAAAACACCAGCTCCTTGCAGTAAAAGAAGAGGAGCAAAAAGAAGTGGAATTGAGATTTGACTAGCACCGGATGGTGTTCCCTGAAAGATACATCTTCTTAAGAAAATGACATGTTGATAATATTCCGAAGTATCAAAATAATAGTGCTTTGCAAACACCTAAGATACCTCTAAGCGCATAAACAGCAGAATCTGGAAAGTGATTAGAGGAATTTTCATAATATGTCCACCAATATCCTGCAGGCTGCATATTCCACTCTCTTCTTGGTCTTCTTCTGAAGAAACTACAAAGCCTCTATTCCAATCAAGATATCTTATGGTCACTGAAGATGAACATGCTTCTCCAGAGTGAGCATGTCTGTGAATTGCTGGGTTATACCACTTCGTGCAAACAAGAAAGGCAAACATCTGTGCAATGCTGTAGAAGGATAAACAAACTTCAACAAGCTAAGACAGAGAATACTAAAGATTAATAATGAACAATTATTTGTAAACATAAAAGTAACTGTACCCAAAGTTTATAAATAAGTCCCACCAGCCTAGAGCAGAAATATCACCTGCATGTCAAATAAAGTTACTAAAGCGAAAGGACAGCTGATTGTATGAACATTATTCTTTAACTACGGGCTGAAATGCATGAGGAAAGTATATGCATGCTTGACAAATTGATCATTGTTCATGTAAGCTTACTATGGTCCATTTTTTGAAAACTTTTGTGGACTGTTTTTAATTTGTAAACATCACAAAAGGAAACTGCATCACTACGAAATACTTCTGAGAGATGAAAGGATGTCATTACAACACAACAACACATGTCATCAAATACAAGTAATTCAGTACAAAACTAGAACTCACCATTTATCTTTAGAAGAGTGAATGTTGTGGCAGCAATAAGGAAGACCATAGATATAGAAATCCAGAAGTGCTGGAAGCCAAAGATTGGTAATTCAGCATGGACAGTATAAAGGAGTCTCACTTCCCATTCATAAAATTCGAGTAAATATAACAAAATAATATATAGACAAGGAAAATATTAATTTCCAGTTTTGCAACTAACTGAAAAAGTAATGGTACTTTAATTTTCATCATCAGATCTTCTTTCTTGATAACAGATTTATTATTAATATTATTATCATCAATATCATTATTATTTCTTATAGAAAATAACAGATTCACGTCTTGATCATGCCAAATAATTTTGTGTTTAGAATAACAATATTGTTATGGTTTTAGATTTCGTCCAGCTTAACTATATCAACAAAATTTCTTGTACAGCTGCAAGTCTGCTATCCTCTTATCACAAACACCTAGGTGAACAGAATAAATAAATGACACTAAACTTCAAGTCATACTAATCACTTGCACCCACTTAAGCCAATTGTTAATACAGTAAGAAATCTATATTTCCAACTCAGTCCTACAATAGATAGTGATAAACTTACAGGAAGAGTTTCCCATATCACATCATCGCTCATGGTGTCATCATCACTAGGCATTAGAGCCTTACACATCCTATACAACAGAAACAATAATTACACATCCTATAATACAATGGCAACTACATTGGCCTTTTAAAACAAATTAGTTAAAAAGAATTTTCAGCTTGACTGGAGGTTAAGAATTGCCCATAGAAAAAGTAATGGATAAACTTTTTGTGAAGTCTTTTATAAGAAGATGTAGCTAGTTCATTTTAAATTATTCTTGATAATTCATTTATGTACAATTTGGATGTCTCCAAGGAGTTTGGTGGAACTGTGGAAGTCGCTCCATTTACAATTACAGAATGGCAGAAACAATATGGGAAATGCCCAATTGATGGAAATACAATCATACCTGACATTGTCAAATAAAATTGCTAGTTCAAACGCCAACAATGGCACAAAGACAATCTTCAAGCTTACAACTGCAAACATTTAAAGTATTGATAAGTGATATTGCAAGATAATCATTTATCAACTTATCAAAAAGTAAGATTGTTGCCTGTATACCGTATCTGTTCTCTAGATATATACAAAGCAGTAGTTCAAACGCAACGAGCAAGGGGGTTGCCATGACAGCATGAAGTGGCGCCCACTGTCAATGGAAAGTAAACATTTACTTTTCTGTCAAGTGGTTTGAAAATACATAAAGAACTAGGATCGCCCACTACAGCAGTATAATCATATTTTCACATGAGAAATATGGCAAAACACAAAGAAGTTGGAATCTCATACGTGACGATCATTAGGTGGCACTGGAGCTGGTAATGAGAATCTGCCTCTTGCTACAACTGCATGGAAAAGCCACAGAGGGGAGAATATGATCCTGCCGTATTAAGACAACAAACTGTTATATATTGAAAAAAAATACGGCAAACAGCAGCTGTTAGAAGATAAAGCAAGTGAATCCAGATACGATCTTGGGGGGGGGAATTCTCTTTATCTGAAAAAGGTACGGTTCATGGCAGAAATGTCAGTAACTCTTAACACCCTTAAAAACCAAGTTATGATACAGCTTTCTTGAGGTCTCAAGCGTTGCCAATACAACTACAGAAAAAAATGCTCGATAAATTCCCGAGGAATTGGTTTTGCAAAGCTCAATATTACATTAACCAGATTGAACTATCTTGCAAAGTGGCTCCAACACAAAAAGTGCAGGTAACAATTAGAAGCAGCAAGCATTATAGAATCTAACCAAAAACATCAAAAATAGGCTCTTTGAAGCAATTTATGTCCACCACCCACGACTGAAAATGCGCGCGCTTCCAATGTTATCACTAAGCAGAGACCACAAAATTCTCTACTCTAATTCGAAAAATCAATAAACAAACCCACAAGAATACATGCAGGGCAGCATGAATAATATAATATTTGCACACTGCCGCCGGAAATGTAAAGCTGATGAGTTTCGAAGCAAAACCAGATAAAAGCAACAAGAGAAAGATAAAACAAAATTACTAACCACCAGTGGTAGCGGACGGCGTGGTGGAGGCGGAGGACGAGGAAAACGGTGAATGTGAAAAGCAGGGCATGCGCCACAAGAGCTTGCAGGGACTTGGCCACGGAGCGCCACGTCATCCCTCTCCGCTCTACCAACATTAATTAATTTCCCCAAACCACCGGTGAACGGGAATCGAGGCCCGACAATGAATCACAGTCAACAGTGAAGGAGCGAAGAACTGAAGAACTGAAGAAGGTGTCGCCGGAGGTTTTTAAGACAAGGACAAGGAACAACAAGGAGAAGGAGACTTCATTTGTTGTTTCTTTTCCATCTGGACTTCATTTTCACGCTAAAAGCCAAGTCACCTGCTCCTTTTTTTGCTTACGATTGACATGTCTCTTTAGACGGAAATGCCCTCGGGTATTGGCATAATCGGCGACGAGGGGTTTGGTTAAATTTGTCAACTAACAACCCTCATGATTGTTTTGATTTGATTAGAGACGAGGACAATTTTGCCTTTTAGGGGAAATTCATTTCACACGCCATCTATGTTTTACAAAGTTTTATTAGAAGGCGACTCTCTCAAAATACTTAGAGATCGAAAAGACGACAGAGTCTCGGGTTACGATGAATGACAATTTTAATGATTCGGTTAACTAATTAAAGAGTGACGCTTGAACAAACTAATGAAATTTTATATTTCAGATACTCTTGTATTTCAATTGAAAATTCATGATCATTTTTATTTTTTTCATATGTCAACATATATAGTACATTAATGCATCGATGCATTAGGCAGATCAGCTGGATACAAAAGTATCATGGCTTCAAGCTAGAATATAACTAAAAAATTATTCTACATTTGATGTACGGATACGCTAGCGTACTGTATATAACTTCCGCAATTTTCAATTGACTGATTGAACCAAGGAAATGATTTAAGTGCGTGACATAAGACCTCCTCACCAAGGAGACTAGAGAAAATAATTTTATAAAAATGCTAGGGACAGGTGCGTACATATCTTATATGGATAGATGTGGATGGATAAAAAAGGGCACTTGGTAATGGAGTTATAGATGGCAGCATATGGTTGCGACTTCCTTTCGTCTAAAGAGTACCTGTTTGATTTTTCACCTGTAAGATTACCAGGATTTAATGATGAGCTAGCTACCTTAATATATTTTTCATTGATAAAGCTAGCTGCCTTAATTAACCTCCATTATTATTCCAGTTATATAAATGTATTTTCCATTGATAAAGAGGACATCTAGTTAGTTTATAATTAATCCTGGTTGGACGTTTGTGCCCCCCCGGCCCATTGTTTTGTTTATCATCATCATCATCTCCTGCAAGGTGCAACTGTCTTAAATTTTATTTAAGAGGATGAGGTCTTTCATTGTCTCAGCTTTATAACAATCTCGATTCCATTTATTACACTAGGTAATTAGTTATAGAGTAATTTGAGTTTCACAACCAAAATTAATTGACAATGAAAAAAATTGCTCAAATTCTTATAAACTTATAGACAAGGTTTCTATTTTTCCATGTGATTTTGGTGCTGCAAAAGAATACGTACTGGATTGGGTGATATCGATCCTGCAAGATGATCATCATCATTGTTCATTTTCACGGCAGAACAAGGAAGCTTCGTCACTGTCGGGATATATAGGCAGAGAGGAATCATTGAGAGAGATCCAACATTTGGTTTGGTACTTTGGTTCTCAGTTCACTCTTCAGACTTTCAGTGTTTCATTTCTCTGTTGCCGACATGGAGCCGAACTTTAGGGCCTTCTGCAGCCCAACTCAATAACCAAAACAACTTCATAACTGTTCAAGCCCATAATATGTGGACCTTTTTTGTTTTTTTTCCTCAACTACTTGATGGTAAAGAAATTTTCTGTATCGAGATCGAGGATTACTAATTAAAACTCCTGAGCAAAAATATATATGGTTACAATTATTATGGGTCAAAAAGATTATGACCACAGTAAGTGTCAATTTCTACGAGATACGATATTAAGATAAACCAATCTGAATAGGTGTGATAATTAAGTTCTCATAGCCAACAACAACAACAACAACAAAAACTGCATAGACGTCTTCCCGCACTCAATCAAAAATTAAAACCCTCCAAATTAATCTGTTAATAATTAAGTTGCCAATGAAAGGCCACAAAATGTGATTTTACTGGTATTCTAGGACTATATAGTAAACTCTATACATATTGGATATAAGTTAAGAGATCCATAGAGTGAGGTAATAACGAAACCCTAACGAAAAAGGAAAGAAATGACATCCTCCTCCTGTGAGAAAATTCAAATTGAATACGAATGGTGCATTTTGAAGCCGAAACAAAAGCAAGAGATGAATGTGGCCGTTATTTGTAGTGACATAGGGAAAATTGTAGTGGCTAAAACCATTCATCTCTCTAGTATTTCAACTCCAAAACATTATGATGATCCAGCAATCTCGAACCGTTTTCATTTAGGACTGGAGGTGAGCTTCACTCATATGGAATTGGAATCTATGCATAAGCTAGTCTACATGAGATACACGATGGGTTGACTAACGACGAGCACCTTATTGATGGGATCGATCAAGATTATCTTGCAGCAATTATCTTTCTATCTTTAATTCTTTATTGTTCATTCGATCTTGTACTATTTTGATCCCTTCACTGATATTTGACTCTACACAAAGAAAGAAAAAGAAAAATAGAGATCCAAATAGTTTTATGATTATAGCAGGTGGAGGCTTATGGTTTTCATAATTCATAAACCTAACAATGCCATGCATGGTTCTGTACGAATATAACAAGATTAATTTAAATACATGCATGCATGGCATGCCACCACATAATTTTAAGAATCAATGCATGAGTGATCCATGCCTATTTTAAGTACGTGGATGAACATCACAAGGTCAAATCATTCCCAATCTATAATTTAATAGCATGTCTTCAAAATTGCGATAAAGTTAATTATATTTTCTATCTTAGACATTTGCATTTATAATTAGAACTCATGCATCTCATCAAAACTAGATTAGATCGAGCTCGGAGGAGCTGGCTAGATGAACAGCGTCACATATGATTTGAACGAAGGTTACAGCTAACGTACCCATGCATATTGTACAAACTTGCAACATAGAAATAAGCATTTCAACTCAACACGAATTATGATCTGGGATTTTATTTCCCATACTCGTTCTTCAAACGGGGCCATGCACAAATGCTCCATAACGTGATTGAAATGAATAACTCAAAGTATGATTATTATCAACAAATTAATCTAAGCATCCAAGGTAATAATGATAATCTAATTGAAAAAAAAATTATACTGATAATAGGCAATGTCATATATAATCTTATGCAAAACTCCATCTTAAAACCCATTTGCAACTAAATCTCATTCCATCAATTCATGCTAATTGCAAAACTTTTGGAACTACGAATGGAAATATTGAAAGAATATACATGCAGATGTGATGACTATGCACATTAATTCATGCATGCAACCACACATTCCCAAGAAATTCCAAGATCTTAAGAAAGAAAGAAAAAATAAAGGACGATTCAAGAAATTAAGACAATACAAAAGAAAAATATATAATTAATATATTAATGTGTATATACATACAGATTCTAGTCGATCTCAAAGTCAGTCAATCATATCACACGACACTACAAACTCAGACCGATGACGCAGTGCCTGGATCACTTAATTAGGGTTTCTGCCATTTTTCTAATCCCTTGATTACTGAAAAACCCAGAGAGCCTGAAAACACAGTCCGTACGAATTGGGAAGACAAGAGAAGTAAGTAGTGGTACCTGGTCCCGGTGGTAGTTGTGGGGACGATAACAACGTACGTAGCACATGACGCAAACTACATCGTCACCTTCATCATGACCACGACCATAACCCACATTGTCATCTAGTTCCAGTTCCCACCAGTACTCCCAGTCTGAAACTACTCTGAACTCTGAACCAGTTCAGTGAAAATGAAGATTACAACAGAAACAACAAAAACACACACTGCTATACGTAGTACATTTCAACATTTGCTCACTTAGAATATATAGAAACAAAGTCTGCAACTTTTAGTTCAAACCGGATCAAAGCGCACTCAACACCACCATTTTCTATGTTTGGATTTTCTACAAGGTTTCTCTCCCACCACGAAAAAGATCCTCCACTGTTTTTTTTTTGTTTGCTACATCACACCAAAACACGCCACACCAGAAAAAAAAAATTATGAAAATTGATTAGAGGATATTGATGTTGGTATTATTAGTAGTCCTTTGCCGTTTAACACTGCCTGAAGAATTAGAGTCGTCTCCTCCGCCGCTCTTCTCCATCACCGCCTTGAGCGCTTCTTGTATCGAGCTTATACAGTACTGCTGTTGCTGCTGCTCTTCGCTACTACTTGAATCTTCTTCTCCGGTGATGAACAAAACATTCTTCACGCGTCCACCTAACGTTGTGATCTCAGCTTTCAATGTTCTCAAACGTAATGCCTTGAGTGTCTTGATGAGATCAGGCAACAGATCCGACCGGTCCTCGCAACACAGCGAGGCTTTGATTACGAACTTGCCCTCCTCGTCCGACGCGTCGTCCACGATCAGCTCGTCTGTTTCGGTCGGCACCGGACTGGTCTCTGCTATTACAGACGTCTGCCGTTTCAGCTCCTTCACATGTTGTATCACTTCGGCTAGCAATGAGGCTTTGTCCGTCTATCATCACAAAAATAAAAAATCGATCAATCTTTTTTCGATTAAGGAAAATAAGTAGAATTAAAAATAATGCGGCGTGATTTTTGAAAGAATAAGGAGAATGTGTGTTAGTCTGACTGACAATGGTGCTAGGTTGTCTGTGGCTTTATTAATTTTTTTACTTTGTGGAGACATGGTTTGACTGATGGGTGATACACTGATACATCTCTATGTATCCGGCAAGAAATTTCTATAGGAAGCTTTTAACTGCGCCATGGTTCCTCTTTATCATATCAGCCCAGCGACATTGCCCTTATTCCCTTTTTTCTCTTTTTCCTTTTTTTTTTTTTTCCTTCCTCCACCTCGGAACTAACACACGACTGATCAGAAAGAAAGAAGAAACAAAAAAAGAAGATGGACCAAAAAGCTATCTAAATATTGGTAAAAATGTAATGTATTGTTAGGTCTTGAAGACTTGAACAACCAACAAGGCATCGATCCTAAACTAATTGAACGGAATAGAATCTTAGGGAGAGATCCACACAGATCTTTGATTTGAAAAACGAATAAAAAGGGTGGCGATCTTATATACTAGGCAAGCACAATATGATTAAATATTAATTATTATGTGGATCAGTTACTTACTTTCGTGGTGCTGGGTAATAGGCTGCGCAGCTTAGCAAGGTGGTTATTTATTCTCTCTCTTCTTCTTCTTTCGGCCTCGCTGTGACTTTTGGAAGCTGCGAGTGCCTTGGCGTCCATGATTTCTTGGGCTGTCAACTTCCCCAGCTCGGCTTGAAGACCGAAAGGAGCCGAACCGGGCTGGACCATCGGTCCTAGCGCCTCCGATAAAATTCTGAGGTGGTGATGATCGGATGCTGAACCGTCGTACGTGAACTGTAGTGATGGAGCTCCTCTTCTGTTGAAGAAACTGGCATAGGATGATGAGGGAGCTGGAGGAGGGACTAGAAATGGGTCGATGTTGTTGTCCCCTCGGACCGGAAAGTGGGCCGGGTTGAAACCGTGGATCGGAGGGAGAGTCCATGGCTGCAGGATTGGAGGTGGAGCTTGATCATGAGGGAAAATCAATCCTCGACCGTACAAATCGTTGTGGTTTTGTTGTTGTTGTTGCATCATCTGTTGTTGTTGTTGGAGAAGCAACTGCTCTTGAATGTTTTGGACTTGTTGATGATGATGACTCTGTGAACACTCGCCTTGATCTTCTTTCTTTCCACACATCATCTTTATAATATTGATGCAAATTTGTCAGTTTGTTTGTGTATCTAATCAACTAGCAAGCTAGGGCTTGCTTACTTCATAAGATCATCATCATGATCACTGGTCTAGCTCTGAGGCTCTGAGCGCATACATATGGATGATGATGATGAAGATGAAAAGGAAATTTGAAGAGAAAAGGATATTGGATGTGGAAGGAAGTGAATCAAAGGAAAATGAAGGGTAATAAAAAAGAATATAAGACAAAAAAACAGAAACCTTACCTTTGCTTGATATATGAAAGATGATTTTGGTTGTGGCAAAACAAAAGAGCAATACAAAGAGGCAAAGGCTTCTCTCTTTCTCTCTTTCTCTTTGTGTCCCCAAAATAAATCTGCCACGCCCTTGATGAGTGAAGAAGGCCCTTTTTATCCTTGAATTGGTTTTCAACTGAGCTTTCCCTTTCCTTTGTGCTTTGTTGGTATCTTTTTGGTTCCTTTGTTTTTCTTGCCCTTTATTCTCTCTCTCTCTCTCTCTCTCTCTCTCTCTCTCTCTCTCTCTATGAATATGAATGTGATGGTGTCTGAGAGACTCAATCTATCACTCTGCACCCGTTCCACCACTCTAAATATATAGGGTTAAGTCTGTTGGTGTTTGAGTACTGCTAGTCTCCTTTAATTACTTTCTTCTTACGGCATTCTCTCTCTATCCCAT
Source organism: Rosa rugosa (assembly GCF_958449725.1). NCBI lineage: Eukaryota > Viridiplantae > Streptophyta > Magnoliopsida > Rosales > Rosaceae > Rosa > Rosa rugosa. The sequence goes on along the minus strand of NC_084824.1, from coordinate 7,384,924 downwards.
TCTTCCCTGTAGCTTTCAGGGTGGGATCTTTTTCTTAGTTTTATTTAAGTCTATTATATAATTCTACATAATTTATATATATATATATATTAGCAAACAGTAATATTTTTTTTCTAATTTTGTTTGCTGCTTAGTGATTGGTTCAAAGCAAATAATTGCACTGTGTGAGTAGTGGGAAGGAGCTAGGCAAGGCTAGTTAGGAATGGGAAACACGGGCACATACTACAATTAAACAGAGTGAACACACAACACACAGATTGTCGACCGACCAAAGACCAAAAAAAGCTGAGTCTATCATTATCATGCATCATATATAAAATAAAGGCTTATTAGACAAGGGTAAACAATTTTTCATGATCATTAATTAACTTACATATACTTGGGCCTTTTCCCTTGCTTCATTACCTCAGTCAAGTCCCACGTTCTTCCATATACACTTTGGCTATTTCCATGCCAACCCTTTCTGCTTCCCCAAGACGACTATGTAATCATTGTGTCTTGGAACACACTCCACCCCCTTACTATACCCCTTTCAATATTCATCATCATCTCTATCTCTCTCTAGGCTACCATTTCCTCGTAAATTTGTAATTTCCTTGGTTTCAGTAGTGCTTATATATATTTGTTATGTGTATTAATTATTTATGCTTCCTAGATATATATCAATTACAGAGGAGTTAGCTATCTCAACCAAACAATTCATGGCATGGTAACTAGTTTTCACATGGTGATGAAATAGGGTACGTTTGTTCATCTTTAAGAACTGACTGAAACTAACTTATCTAACAGATCTCAGTTGTTGATATTTATAAACAGTTTTTTTAATAACACAAAAATATACTTGATATTATCCAACCATTCATTCTTATTGGTGCGTGCGCATCGGTGTCGGTGCACTGAATACTCTCTGATAATTATATACAATTTTTCTTTATTGTTATGGAAGAATTAGAAATTTATTGTATAAACAATAAAATTAAACAAAAAATCTTATTTGAGAACAATATACAAAGATAATAATATTCAAAGTTCTATACGTCTTCCTCCTGTTATGGGGAAGAGATACTTGATACATACAAGGTCATGTGGTTTTAACACACACACATATGTATGATAGTCATGTAATTCTTTGTCACATTGCAAGTTTGCAACAAGGACAAAATGATGAATGGTTAGAAAAAATACCAAAAAGTGCAGATGATTTCGGTAGTTGGTAAGATTGTCCATTCCATTCCATTCCATTAAAACTTGAAAGGCCACAACACAAAACACCAAGGAAATGGAATAATTGATGTTTCCAAGCACTTTTTTGATGTGGTGGCACACTTTTCCAAGCCCCCCCCCCCCCCCCCCCCCCCTTCCTTGTCGTCTTTGTGCTCCTAATCTCGCACCAGGAGCCCTAGAATATCCTGCCTCCATTGGTTGCTGGTTGGCCCTAAAGAAGTTTACTTCTCCTTTTTACTCATCATGTCCTTATGGTAAAAACAAACATACCACCCTCAATATATACATTTATCATGCTGCTTAAAGATCTGGGTAATCACACAGTTTCATATAATTATCAGTGCCTTTAATTACTTATCATGTCTTTATAGTAACCCTAACCTTTTGACACTTTAATTAGTTAGCTTCAGCAGATTAAGGAAAACACATGCACTAGCTAAGTGATTAACAAGTACAAACAGGTGTTCATTCCCAATGTTTCCCTCTTGTGCACCGCTTTGCCTACATTTTAGTACGGCACTCCTCTGTGTTACCATGTTTAGGTCAAGTCACAGGCTCACAAGGGCACTGTTCTCCCTGCCCTTTGCTTAAGTCTGCAGCAACCTCCCCTAGCTTTATACATGTTCATGATCATACCCTACATATAATACTTTTTCCGTATTATTAATTTATATCTACGGCTTGGATATCGATCCTAGCTATAAGTAAAGAGGGAAAGAGGGTTGTCTTTGGAGCTATAGCCTTTGTGGTCACACGCATGGTTTGGTTTGGTCCCAATTCTTTTCAATTTGTTTTCCATCTTTTTGAAGCTTAAATTGTTTTTATATACCCGATCTAACAATGTGGCCTGGTTTTATATATAAATTACAGCAGCATGCTGCTTCAAACATTTGATGATAGCTGCAGCACCACTAGCCTAACGCACGAGAAGAGCCTTTACATGTATGTGTTTGTGGGGTGTATGATGACATCAGTCCCACCCTGTCATGACGTTTGTTCCCCCAAGCACTATTTGGTTATTAGCTCGATCTCCATGCATCATCCTATTTAGTTCCGGCATTGTGAAGCTTGCAGCTTACGATCGAGCTGTTGGGTTTGTAATGATGAGTGGTCTTTGAATTCTCTTTCAGCACATTTGTTTCTAAAAGTACTTCATTTTCTTTCTAGTATTTCTTCAACACGAAGTTTCATATATGTTATGGTGAAGATGAACCAAAATAAATTATCAACATTGACCAGAAGAAAATATAGTTGATCACCGAGGTTTTGTAGACAAATAGTAGATCGAAAGAATTCAAAATGTAATGTGTGTGTCCGGTTTATATAACTACGTACCATTCATCTTTCGCATAGTTCTGTGTAAAGAGATCGGATATAGGGAAACATGGCCTTAATTACAAATTGGTAATTAGGATGATTGATCTTATATATACTTTCGTTCGTAATTATTCAATCTCGCTTCTCATTGTCCTCAACATCTTCTAGTTGAATTATGAATAATCCATTCTGTGTATTTCTTCAAATACATTAGTGTGTTCAGACTATATCATACAAAATAATAATGTCTTAGTGTGCGTACGTACATATGTATTAACCGCGACTGGAGATGAAATTTAATTGATCACCAACCGCTCCAATCTTTCTGAACAAATTATTCTTTACTAGCTTTTTTTTCATATCAGGTACAAAAATAGTCGTTCCATTTTTACCTACCTGAAATTCCAATAGAAAGTTGCTAGTTTAGGTCTGCGCTCCGAACATGGAATAACCTGCTCAGTACTTTGAACAATGATGAAAACATGGGGTTAAGTACACGCATGATCGATCCATGTCTGCCTCAGTGCCTTGTGTAAAAGCCTCAAGTTACCACAAGCAAACTTTAATTCTTAGTGGGCCAAACTATACATTTTCTTGTACACTGACATACATGGTACATGTAAATCTATGATCTTACAGAGTTACATGAGTTACCAGTGGATTTTTTACGTTAATTCGGGGTAATTATCGGGTTTAGTAGCCCTGACCTCACTCAATTCATGATCTTACCGAGTTACATGAGTAACCAGCAGTGGATTTGTTACGTTAATGCGGGGTAATTAACCTTGACCTCACTTATGTAGATGATGGAAGTGTCAGTTTTGAAGTTAACAAAGGGAAGTTCCACTTTGAGTTTGATATATATAGTAATTGATACTTGGTACTTGGCCTGTATTATTAATTTCCTTCCCATATTTCACTCATTCAGCCGTTCCCTTTATAGAGATATCTAGCTACCCACTTACAGCCTCCAGCTAGTGCTTTGTATCTGTCACTCCAATTAAGATATATATGATCATTAATCCAAATCAATCCTTACATTAGCCACTCAAGATTGCGTCTCGCATTAGACAGACTCCTTCACTGATACTAGTACGATGCGAAGAGAACGCCAAAGTTTTTAGAAAAGATGATTACGTTACTCGATTCGATTGATTCTCACATTAGTAATGCACAGGAAATATCTCGATCGGAAGGGATTGGTTTTACAAATTAGCCTAACGTATGATTAAACACTTTGGATAAAGCATTTGGATGTTACATAGTGAAAAGCCCAAAACAAAAACACTTTGTATAAATCCAAAACAAAAACACTTTGTATAAATTATATATACCAACATTAACCAAGATAATCAACAATAACTAATCCTACTATGATACTCAAGATGTGGTCCATCTAGCTATATGGCCACAAATAGTAAGATAATGTAATATCGTATGTAAGTATAGTTGTTTATATAGGAAGTGCTTGTAATTAAAAAAGGGATTAGTGATCGTCTTAGTGTGGTTGCAAGTTGTAAGTGATAAAGTAATTTGAGGTTCATATTCAAAATCAATTGGCAATGGATTGAGTGGCCCAACCCTTATAAATCCATAGGCAAAGTCCCATTTTTTCCATGTGGGATGTATATATTCTCAACATACCCCCGCATGTGTGACGAATTTTCAAGCCATACACGTGAACAACTTTTGAGTGACGTGGAGCCCGTGTGACCGTTAGACATGCACACATATGAAAACCCGCTCTGATATATACCATGATTAAATAATTTGGGGTTCACATCTAAAACCAATTGACAATGGATAGAGTGACCCAAATCCTTATAAACTCATAGGCAATGTCTCATTTTTTCGATGTAGACATATATATTCTCAATACTTATAAGTCCACATGGGGTGGGGGGGGTCTACTTTGAAGTCTTCTCCATATCTATATTATAATGGCTTTGCTCTGCTATATAAAAACCAGAAAGACAGATTAGGCACTCATTTTAATTTAACTCAGTCTCGTTTTGTCACCTTATTACAAAAGTAACAGAATCCTCCTTCAATCTCTGTATGTGCTTCTATAAAGTCTATTAAACTTTTGCAGCGTACGTAATATTCCCATTATCAAATATATAATATACAAAATTAGTTGAAACTCCAGCCAACGTTGGAACCCTAGCTATCCATTCGGATACTACCTTTTGAGGATTAATATTATTATTCAAACATATATACCTAATAATTATTATTTTCATATGAGGCATCACCTTCCTGATGATTTTCAAAGTAGAGCTGCTTTTGAACTGCAGGGTCGAGTGGTCGACTGACCAGCCTGAATTTATTGAAAATTGGTTGGACCTGTAAGGTTTTGTGGACTAATCAATATCAACTAAAGTCACAGTAACTTATTACTCTTCATACAGAACATGTAATTGGACTAAGTTATGTTATTCTAATTGCATTCCTCCTACAATAAGGGTATGTATGGCCATGCCTTACTACATTAGGTAAAATTGTTCTGTACACACTTCAGGAATATAGTTCCTATTGCTATTATGTTTAGGAAATCTTTATGGGAAGGAACCTAAAACTAAAAGCCTATATAAAGAACTACTTGGTCCCTGCTCTAGCTGTCATAACTATCAATTGAGAATTCATAACCTCTGCCCATTGGAGACTCTCACTAAAGGATAGCTCAGAGGAGAACCAACCAAGTGCATCAGCTCTAAGTTCAACTTGTATTCTTCAACAATGGCTGCAGCTCCAGGTAAGTTTGTGTTCTTACATTGAGTACAATTAGCATATGCATACATTCAGTTTTACTTATATTTGGTATCAGAGCCTTTGTGCTCAATTAAGAATCGACTTAATCTTATGCAAAAATTATTTTTGTTTTCATACACAAAAAAAATAATCGGAGCCTACAGTTTTTCTTCAAAAAAAAAAAAAAAAAAAAAAAAAAAAAAAAAAAAAAAAAAAAAAAAGGCACCAAGGGGGAGAGAATTAAGTCTGTTTAGGGCCTGCTTCATTAAACCCGGCCCAAATCTGGCAACCCCACCCGAAAGCCTGAACATAAAAAAAAAAAAAAAAAAAAACTGAACGAAGCAATTCTTGTTTTAACGTTGTTTGACTACGGTTATTCCCAATTCTGGGTTTGCTCCAGATGCTAGGGTCTCTCGATTAAGCCTTCAACAAGAAGATTCCGCCTAAATACTCTCTATAGCTTGTTGAATCCTTAATCAAGGAGCCTCTGCATCTACAATTTTTGCTTTCGGATTGTCATCAGTAATCAGACCTTCATAAATCTCAAACCCAGGTGCACGGCTTATACATGCTCCAGTTTTTGATTCTTTTTTTGCAAAATTTAAATTCGAATAGCCTTGTTGAGGCCTATATATATATGTAATTTTTGCAGGTTGATTGTGTTTTGATTGAGTTTTGTGATGGTTGAATAGTATGCTTAGTTTCCAGTTTCATTGAGAAAAAAAAAAAAAAAAAAAAAAAAAAAAAAAAAAAACTTCACAATAAGATTAAAATCATAAAACTCTTTTCTAGCACTTAATTGTCTTGGTCCAGTTTTAGTTTAAGTTTTTTTTTTACAGATAGTACTGTCGATAGCAGTCTCTTGTGAAAAGATTTATACTAAAACATTAGTACTGGATCAGCAGCTTGTGACATTGATTTTAGTAGCTTGAATCCTTGCTCCATACAGGAGGTATAAATGATTAGAGCTTCTGAGGTCAATGTCAGCATATAACAAAGTCTAAAACTTGCCTTAAGAAGGTAACATGAACTGTTTTCTTGCCACTCTAGGTGTTAACATGTTCAAGATACCTACAGTTGAGTTTCTTAGATTTTGTGTATATGATTAAGGCAAAATAAGTGTCAAAAGTCTTTTTGCCACTCTAGGTAAAGCATGACACATTCAGCATTCATATAGGCACTTCATTCATTGCCTTTTCAGTTAACTAAATGCATTGTTTACTAATAAAACTTCTAAAATTTTCAGCTATGAATATGCTTTTTAATTGCAACCAAATGGAAACTCTTAATGGTTCGAACTTTAAGAGATGGAAACAAGACCTAGAATTATGCCTAGGATACAGCGACTATGAGCATGTCCTGCATGAAGACCCCCCAGCTGAGTTAACACCCACCAGTACTAGGGAAGCAAAAGATAAATATGCTCAGTGGCATAAACATAACAGAATGGCCCTAGTTATCATGAAAAGATCCATGTCAGAAGCTGTCAAGGGAGGTATACCAGATGCAAAACTAGCAAGGGAGTATTTCAAGAATATTGAAGAAAAGTATCAAGTGTCTGACAAGGCTGAAACTGGAGCATTAATGAATGCTCTTACTGGCATGAAGTTCGATGGAGTAGGGAGCATTAGGGAATACATTCTGAAGGGGACAGAAACTGCAGCAAAATTAAAGGCTTTAGGTGTCACCATTGATGATCCCTTTCTAGTTCACTTAATTCTGAATTCCTTACCCGCACAATACTCTCAGCTAGAATGCAGCTACAACACACAGAAAGAAAAATGGAGTGTGAATGAGTTGATTTCAATGTGTGTGCAAGAAGAAGATAGAATTAAGAAGAGAAAAGGGGTAGCTATTAATCTGGTCAGCAAACCACAATTCAAGAAGAAAGCTTTTAAGTCCAAGTATTCTGCAGCATCTACCTCAAAAACACAAAATGAAGCAACTCAGGGATCTAACAACTTTAAGAATCAAAAGTCAAGTTCAGTTAAGTGTTTCTTCTGCCGTAAGCCAGGGCATGTTAAGAAAGATTGCAGAGGTTTTAAGGAATGGATGAGTAAGAAAGGTAATAATTTCAGTTTTCAAAATAAAATTGTTTTTCATTTAGAGTCAAAAACTGTCAGTGTGTCTAGTAGCTCTTGGTGGTTTGATACTGCATCTCCAATTCATGTTATTACATCTATGCAGGGTTTTCTAAGAAAGAGGATTCCAAACAAGGATGAAGCTAGGATTAGCTCGGGGAATGGGAACCGAGTAGCTGTCAAGGCCATAGGAGTCGTTAGACTTGTTTTTATTACTGGTTTTTCTTTGGATTTAGAAAATGTATTTTGTATTCCTTCTATGCAAAGAAACCTGATTTCAGGCTCTCTTTTAGTAAAAAACAATGGCTGTACTTTTACAGGCAATAATAAAGGTTTAGATTTCTTCAAAAATTCTGATTTTATTGGTGATGCTTCTTTAATTGACGGTTATTGGCATATGAATTGCAGGAATTCTGTTGAAGTGTTTTTGACTGAAAAATCCGTTGGTTTTAAAAGGCCTAGACTGAATGAAAAATCTGCTTTTCTTTGGCATAAACGTTTGGGTCATATTTCAGAAGAAAGGCTGAAAATCTTAATCAAACAAAATGTTTTACCTTCTTTAGACTTTTCAGATTTCGGTGTTTGCATAGAATGTCTTAAGGGTAAAGCCACCAATCTTAGGAAGAAAGGGTCAATTAGAAGTCAAGAGCTATTAGAACTTATTCACACTGACATTTGTGGTCCTTTTCCTCATAAAACCATCTGTGGAAATCAATACTTCATTACTTTTATTGATGACTTTTCTAGATATTGTCAAATTTTTCTTATTTCTGAAAAATCAAAAGCTCTGGAAGTTTTTAAAATTTTTAAAGCAGAGGCAGAGAAACAGCTAAACAAGGTTATCAAAGTTGTTAGATCAGATAGAGGTGGAGAGTTCTATGGCAGGTACACTGAATCAGGGCAAAACAAGGGTCCCTTTGCTCTCTATCTTCAGGAATGTGGAATCAAGGCTCAGTACACCACACCAGGAACTCCACAGCAGAATGGAGTCGCAGAGAGAAGGAATAGGACTTTGATAAATATGGTGAGAAGTATGATCTGTAAGTCTGGTTTGCCGAGATATTTATGGGGGGAAGCACTGAAGACAGCTAACTACATATGTAATAGGACCCCTAGCAAATCAGTTGAGAATAAAACACCTTTTGAGTTATGGTTCAACAAGAAACCTAGTCTACATCACTTTCATGTATGGGGCTGCAAAGCAGAAGCAAGGATTTACAACCCTCAGCAACAAAAATTGGATTCCAGAACCTCGAGTGTTTATTTTGTTGGTTACTTGAACAAATCTAAAGGGTACAGGTTTTATAGTCCTCATGGCAGCACAAGAATATTAGAAACCAATAGAGCCGTTTTTGTTGGAGAATTAGATGGTTCAGACATTGTCGATATCGGTACATTTGAAGAAATTGATGAAACTGATACTAATGATACTTTTGAGTGGTTAGTTTACAGCAGCGATGAAGGAATAAGCACTGAAGTAATGGATCAGATTGAAGTACCAGCTATGCATAATGTTGTGCCTCCAGCAGAAACACCTGCAATTGAACATGATGACATTCAACCACAATTTGAACAAAATGAAGCTGCACAACAACAAGAACCTCATGATGAGCCTCATCGACATGATGAAAATGTTCAGCAACCTCAAGAAGTAGAACCACAACAGCAACAACAAGAACCAATACAATTGAGAAGATCACAAAGGGAAAGAAGATCAGCCATTCCAGATTGTTACGAAACAACATTTCTGACAGAGACAGATTTTGATCTTGGAGAAGAAGAAGATCCAGTTACTTATTCGCAGGCACTACAATCAACATATGCAGATAAATGGATAGAGGCAATGGAGTCAGAATTGAAGTCAATGGAAATAAACAAAGTGTGGGAATTGGTTGATAAACCAGAAGGATACAAACCAGTGGGATGCAAATGGGTATTCAAGACCAAGAAAGATTCAAGAGGTAATATAGAAAGACACAAGGCAAGGTTGGTTGCCAAAGGATTCACTCAAAAGGAAGGGATTGATTACACAGAAACATTCTCACCAGTGTCGACTAAAGATGCCTTCAGGATATTAATGGCCTTAGTAGCTCACTTTGATCTTGAACTGCATCAAATGGACGTCAAGACAGCTTTTTTGAATGGAAATCTTGATGAAGAGATATACATGGTGCAGCCCGAGGGTTTTATTGCTGAAGGACAAATTGACAAGGTATGTAAACTTAAGAAATCCATTTATGGTTTAAAGCAGGCTTCTAGACAATGGTACCTTAAGTTTGATTCAGTGATTACTTCATTTGGATTTGAGGAAAATAGGTTAGATGAATGCATATATATGAAGATCAGTGGGAGCAAGTTTATTTTCTTAATCTTATATGTTGATGATATCTTGTTGGCAAGTAGTGATGTGAATATGTTAAAAGAAACAAAGAATTTTCTTTTGAAGAATTTTGATATGAAAGATATGGGTGAAGCTGCGTTTGTACTTGGTATAGAAATCAAGAGAGATAGAGAAAGAAAAGCTTTGGGATTGTGTCAAAGAAACTACATTGACAGAGTGCTTAAGAGGTTTGCAATGGAAACATGTAAAGCAGGTGAGTCACCAATGTCAAAAGGGGATAAGCTACACTCAGGGCAATGTCCCAAAAACTCACTAGAAAAGAAAGAGATGGACAAAAGACCATATGCTAGACTGGTTGGGAGCTTAATGTATGCTCAAGTGTGTACAAGGCCAGACATTGCCTTTTCAGTTGGGGTATTGGCAAGATATCAGTCCAATCCTGGGAATGATCATTGGGTTGCAGGCAAGAAGGTACTCAGGTATTTACAGAAAACAAAAGATTATATGCTGGTATATAGAAGAATTGAAGATCAGGACCTTGAGGTCATTGGATACACAGATTCTGATTACAAAGGTTGCATCGATGACTTGAAATCTACCTCAGGGTATATCTATATGTTGGCAGGAGGTGCAATATCTTGGAGAAGTGTTAAACAGTCTCTAACAGCCACTTCAACTATGCAGGCTGAATATGTGGCTATTCATGATGCTACTGGTCAAGCTTTATGGTTGAGAAATTTTATGAATGAAATAAAAGTGGTAGATTCAGTAGAAAGACCGTTAAAGCTTTATTGTGATAATGCAGCTGCAGTGTTTTTTGCTAAGAACAATAAGAGATCCACAGCCTCGAGGAATATAGATGTGAAGTACTATGCAGTCAGAGAAAGTGTGAGAAACAATGAAATTGAAATAATCAAAATCGGCACCCTAGCTCAACTTGCAGATCCTCTTACAAAGGCCATTGCAGTAGCACCTTTTCAGGTACATGTCAAAAATATGGGTGTCTTAAAGAATTTTGACTTGGCTGAATGAGTGGGAGTCATTTCTGAGTTCATCATATGAATCATACTTTAATAGCTGAAAACTTTAAATTTTCTTAAGTAATATTTATTTTAGAAGTTTATTTGTTCAAAGCTCTCATCATTATAAAGGTTCTGCATACATTGTTAAGCTTGAAAGTTCAGAATTTTTCAAGGATATTAAACATCAGTTGCAGATTTGCATAACTACGATGATCCAATTAGAACTTGAATTTTCTTTTGTAATATCAGTAAGCAAAATTTTATGCATTCTGATTATATTATTGAATCCTACAGTAAGGACCTTATTTGTGCTATTATATTTTACATTCATGAGCACCTATGAATATTTTGTGTACATGTAATTGCTCCTGTGATCTGTGGTTGCTACATTATGGTAATGAGGTGCTGGTGTTTGGTTAAACATCTGTCTTCTCATTGTCTAATGGTGTTAACTGCAGATTGACTGAGCTGTGAGGATGATTTGGAATTCATGACTTGTCCAGCGCGCACTTCATAATTACAATATCTTGTTTAAAGTAATAATTCTTGCTGTGTTCAATATTGACAAGTCCAAGTGGGAGACTGTAAGGTTTTGTGGACTAATCAATATCAACTAAAGTCACAGTAACTTATTACTCTTCATACAGAACATGTAATTGGACTAAGTTATGTTATTCTAATTGCATTCCTCCTACAATAAGGGTATGTATGGCCATGCCTTACTACATTAGGTAAAATTGTTCTGTACACACTTCAGGAATATAGTTCCTATTGCTATTATGTTTAGGAAATCTTTATGGGAAGGAACCTAAAACTAAAAGCCTATATAAAGAACTACTTGGTCCCTGCTCTAGCTGTCATAACTATCAATTGAGAATTCATAACCTCTGCCCATTGGAGACTCTCACTAAAGGATAGCTCAGAGGAGAACCAACCAAGTGCATCAGCTCTAAGTTCAACTTGTATTCTTCAACAATGGCTGCAGCTCCAGGTAAGTTTGTGTTCTTACATTGAGTACAATTAGCATATGCATACATTCAGTTTTACTTATAGGACCAAGATTGGCAATTGATCTCTTCAGGGCACATATAATAAGATTCCCTCCTGCATATCCTTGCTATAGTAAAATATCTAAAGGCCCATAACACCGAAACCAACTGCTAGCTAGGGTTAAGAACTTAGACTAAAGAGATCGAAGTGGAGTCGTATTCAGATTCTGATATTGTTAAAGACGATATCTCTGAGTGGGCCAAGACAAAATCTCAGAGCCAAAATTCCTCAAACCTTCAACTTCCCAATAAAGCAGTCGTAGCTAGGGTTTAAATGGTCTCTACCCTTTAGCCCTAAGCTAAGCTAGCTGATTAGTCGGACGTATTGTATAGGAGTAGCTGTCCCGGTCAATATGGATTCTGGATGAACAAGAATATATACTCCATATATAGTCCCCGATGCGGTTTGGAATTTTGTAGGACTACTACACCCAATTGTCCAAGGGGTGTGTCCCTATGGTGGGACAGTGCCATTGTGCATATAATCATGATGATACCCTCCACCACAAGGCCAGTTTTACTCGATCTATATATTTACGTATAGGTCTTTGTCAATGATACCAGAGGAGAAATTCTGTGATACTTGAAATGATCTCCAGCCGAAAGTTGAGTCCTTTGTATATGGTTTCTGTCTGTAAATCTCAGATATCAGAGAAGGAGGAGCTCATGAAAATGGCAGGGTCTTTAGAAAGTGCAACATGCACCTGCCAAAGTTTAAGTACTTGGCGTGCCCTAATCAAATGGCTTTAATCTTAAGCAAAGCTTGTCTTTTTTGGGGCATGGAAAAGTACTGTTTTTAACGTTCTGGTTTACTTCATGGGAATTGTATTTAAAAAAATTAAGGGGAAATCTAATATTCTTTGCAGCTTAATTGGTTTTTCGTCTTTGATAGTTGATACAGACACTGGGCTCATCTATGCCCACAAAGGCCCATACCTGATTAGGCTCACAAATGAGTGTAATAATTTTAGCAGGACAGACATTTAATCTAAACAAATATATTATAAAGCATTCGGAAATAGTAGTGTTCACTAAGTCATCTACTCATCCGGCGATGAAAAATGTATGATAACTTGTTCTTAGGTTTAGCATCAAGAACAGTGATTAAATACTTAACAAATATATATATCATCTCAATTTTTAATATTAAATCTAAATGAGGATGATCAATATAAAACGTTTATTCAAACTAAGTAAATAGCTTCTCTCTGCTTATTCTCCTTCTCAACCGGCAATTTATTCTCATTGAGTAACAATTTCAAGATCATGGTTTTAAAATGAAGAAGTTATAAATCAAAGAGCATGTATTCCATACATTGGAGGGTCAGAGAGAAGAGAATGATAAAAATTTCAAAATAATCCAACCATTTACATTCAACAAAATATATAACTAATGAGTTCAATTCATTTGCTAGCTTCAAAGTCCAAAAGGGATGATGCCCTTGGGCCTCGGGCAAATAATGGGTAAATATAGAATGGGGACCAATTGCCCCTCTGCCTATCTACTGGACCCATTGAAGAATGAAATCTGCGAATACATAATGTAGTATAGTAGTACTCCATAGAAATGAGGTTAAAAGTCGGGTAAAATCCTCATATAGTACTCAAATTATCACGAGGGGGTGTATTGTATATGGAATTACTGGCACTTTTAAAGAAATCAATGGAATTTAAAAGTCTGGGTGTATTCAATAGAGACTTTTAACAGTCCATAAAAGTCTGGGTGTATTCAATTAGGATTTTAAAAAATCTTTATGAATTCCACCAAAGTCTAGGGGTATTCAATTAGGACTTTTAAAAATGAATAGAAGTTTAGGGGTATTCAAAATATCATTCATACATACGGAATTCCGTATCATGGAAAATCATGGACTTTGTAGTGTTCAGTATAAATACCAAATTCCAATATTTTTTCAGCCACCAGAGCAAAGATTTTGAGCGTGGAAAAGTCTGTCAAACTTCTTCTCTCTGCGCGTGAAAAGGTTGGTCCTCCATCATCTCTCTTTCATGGTTTCTTTTTTCTTTTCTCTAATATTTTGTGATATCAACCTCTAATACCTAACATGTTCATTGTTGTTGTTGAATTTGATTTTTTTTTTTTTTTCAATTATGATGCTTGGAACCCTAATAACCCAAATATTATCATCAACTCCTAAAACCGTAAAAGCCAAATTTGTCGTCTATATGTATATGCCTAATACTTTTACGGTTCGATCATAGTATCTTACACTATTGTGGTTATTGCTACCTATTGTCGTCCTAATTGTTTGCTGCGTATGTTTCTTCTTCTTATTTGTTTTTCTCTCTAGGTTTTCTGTTTCTTTTGTATTTGTTGCCGTCCTATATGGCATGGTTCTTTTTTTTTTTTGCTACTGCTTTGGCCTTGTTGCTCTTAAGTTAGGGTAGATAAGCCAAACGGTGGGTGTTTTTTTTTTTTTTTTTTTTTTTTTTTTTTTTGTGCCGTCCTATATACCAGACCTCCTTTTCTATACCTAAAATAGTGTGTGTGATTTTACCCTGCATTGAGATGGGACTTAAATTGGAATGCAGTTGTTACAAATGAGATTGATAGGGTTATATAGCTAAGGGAATTATAATTACCTCCCATGGAAACAGATCGTGATCAAGTTTTGGGGTTATGAGAGAGTCTGATTTGTGCAATTTATGAGTACTGTTGATAATCATATTGTATGGCATGCTATAAAAAACAAACAAGTGTGGATCAAAATGTAATTGAATGAATTATGAAAAAAAAAAAAATTAATCAAAGAGAAGCTGGATAGAACAATGTATCAAAATTTGCTATTTTTGTCTCTGCACCCAATTGTCTGAGTTGGTTCCTTTTGTATGCTTAATGCATGTTTAAAGAAAAGAAAATTAAAAAACATTGTACACGTTTTTGAAGTAATGCTTCTTACCAGAATTATTCCTTATCCCTAGTAGCCAAAATCATTGCTCTTAATATGAATAGATTCAAGCTGATGAAGGATACCAGCAACTCTTCTTTATTTTATTCTTTTGTTGTGTCAGAAAGCAATTAGGGAGACTATGAACATAAGACATTGGTGCATGTTTATATTGATATACACACCAATGAAGGAGAAACAATGACAATCAAGAAAGTGAAAATGAAGGAGAAGAATAAATCATATCATTGTTTCAGAGACGTCTGCTTATTTGGCATGAAACTTCATCAATGTGTTTTTTTTTCCCTTCTCTGTATTTGGTACCTTTTGGTTTGGTTGATTATATTTGGAGGCTTTTCCTTTATTTTCTTATTGTTTGTTTCATGACATTATTTGAGCTTCTCTGATTCCTACGCTAATGGACATTAGTTAACATAGCTACGACATTGTATTTTATTCTCTGACTAATAAACTAGCTTGGTTTTTTTTTTTTTTAAAGTATTGTGAAATCTATAGAAGTCATTCATATAAAGTCTGTAGATTTTTACAAATCAGTAAAAAATCTATGCTAAAAGTCAATGATTTTAAGAAATCAATAAAAGTCTATGAACTTTTTATAGAGTCCATGGACTTTTGAAAAAGTCTATCATTTAAAAAAGGGTTATTATCACAAATGGTACCTGAACTATACCTCAATCTTATCGATGGTACCTGAACTTCAATTTTGATCACAACCAGTACCCGAACTTTTCGATTTCATTTTAAATGGTACCTAGAGCCACATCCGGTCACTATTCCGACTAAAAACGGCATGGGAGGCGATCATAGTGATGATTTTTGATGATTTCAAGGATTGCAATCATATATAGTGATGATTTTTTGGTAATAGACTGCCTTGAACTTGTTTTTTTGTTTTTAGATTTGGATTTTTCGGCCGGAATAGTGACCGAAGATGGCCTTAGGTACCATTTAAAATGAAATCGAAAAGTTCGGGTACCGGTTGTGATCAAAATTGAAGTTCAGGTACCATCGATAAAATAGAAGATAAGTTCAGGTACCATTTGTGGTAATAACCCTTTAAAAAAACTCCACACAAATCCAAATACAATACACCTCCCGAAATGTACTTTTTAATACTTACAAATTTTCAGGGAGTCCAATGGTACCTGTACTATCCATCTGTTAGCCCTTTTAGTACCTCCATCCATTATTCCATTAAAAATGCCTATGTGGCGGTCATGTGACATTCATGTGAGTAAAATAGCAAAGGTAAAATAGTATTTCATTCATATTTAGAAATTATAGAATTTAATATATTGAATATCTATAATTAAAAAAAAAATTTGACACATAAAAAAAAAATAATACCCAATTTATTCTTCACTGTTCTCCGGATACTTGGGGCAATTAATTTAAGTACTTTTGGTTTTGTTTAGTTTCTTTTTTTATAAGTCAATAATGAACAAATCCCACATCTTAGCGTTGGCATGTGCCATGCTAACTAAGCAATAGAGAAAAAACCCTAGGCGGCCTCCTTTGTGCCGCACCAAAACCCAACGCAACAGTCGGCCTTCTTTGCCGGCGCTCTCTACCATTCTTGATTCCTTGCATCACTACATCCAGATCTCACAATGGCTAGTATTGATTCTGTCACCAAAAGCTTTGCTACCTCGCTAGCTATCGTTACCAATGAGGTTGTTGATATCTCCTCCATGGAGAATGGGGGGGGGGGGGGGGGGGGGGGGGCGCAGCGGAATGCACAGTCCTACCTCTTGGCAAGGCCTCTGACTTCCAAGCCAACAAATGCTTCTGATCTGCGGAGGCATTTTCGTCGAATATGGGTGTTAAACAAGGGTTTCAGTGTTCAGCCGAAAGCTCCGGATAGATTCCTCTTCTCCTTTGATCTCCGGGGAGATAGAAATAAAGTTTTGATGGGTGGTCCGTGGAGTTTCAATCGTGCTTTGGTTGTCATGCAGCCATATGATGGAGTAGCACCTCTGCAATCTGTGGAGATGGAGGACCTTTTCTTTTGGGTTCGCATCACTGACATGCCGCCCGCATATGAGCACAGGAACACTATTGCCAATGTTGCCTCCATTGCGGGTAAATTTCTTCATCTGGATCAAAAGTTATTTGATACAACTCGGGAAATTAGGGTTAGGGTTTCTCATGCAATTTCGAAACCCTTCTTCCTGCACAAAACCCTAAAATTTGGCAAAGGGGTAGAACAAGAGGTTCACTTCTTTTTTGAGAATCTTGTGGGCAAATGCACTATATGCCTTTGTGTGTATCATAAGGGGGCAGCGTGTCAGGCAGCAACTACTGCGCCGGTGGTCCAGGAAGCTCCCACACCGGCGGCACGAAAATTAAATCTCACTCGCCCCTTCTTAGGTTTTCACGAAAATCAGTTCAAGGATGGATTGTTTCGCTTCCATGGAATTTCCACCCCCATTCTCCCACCTGTGGGAAGGTCTCTTTTTGGAGGTGCTGGGACTAGTAAGGTACGCAAACCCATTGTTCTTCGTCATGCAGGAAAGACACATACTAATGACAACAATGAATTGGCTTTGGTACCTGTGGATACCGATCAGCCTACTAAGAGAAATCGGCCCTTTCCATCTCCAAAAAAATTGCAGTTTATGATGTCTGATTTGCTAGAGGGTAAAACAAGCCCTATTGCTCCCTCAAAGAAGGTAAAACTGCCTGAATTCCCTACAAAATTCAATGCAAAATCTCTGGGTTTGATGGAAACACCAGGAGGTATGCTTGTGCCTGCAGAGGGTATGATGCCCAAACCTTTACAACTTGAGCTTCCTAGTGGCAAAAAGAAGAGAGGTCGGCCTTTGGGAGCAAAGAACAGAAATCCACCAAAAGCAAAAAAGGTTCCTGCTGAAGATGTCCTGAGTTTTCTGTATTCAGGCAAGCCTCCAAGCCCTAGCTTCAAGGGCAAGGAGAAGATATAGGGTTTTTCTTTTGTTAAGCCTATAAACTATGTAAATGTCTGGCATAGTTATAGGCTCGCTTAAATAAGTGAGCGATAAGTTCGAATAGAGTAGGTCTATCCTATGTACCACTGTGGCTCCTCCACGAATTCTTGCCTGGCCATTGTTATGTGTCAGCGGATGGGTATGTAATGGCCTTCTTGGCATGAGATATTATAAATGGATTTCCATTATTCAAAAAAAAAGTTTCTTTTTTTATGAAAATTTAATATATATTAATTTGGGTCAACTAATGAGATAATTTTTTTCTCGAACAATTAATAGGATTAATCAATGGAGATGGTGGGTAAACCTAGATATTCTGAATTTTCTAGGTCTTTTTTTTAACCTAGTTTAATTTATTTTAATTTAGTTTAATCAAAAATTTGTAAAAGAAATACAAAAAATAGGTGTTTTACGATTTTACCCATACTTTAACGGAATAATTGACGGAAGTACTAAAATGGTTAACGGAGGGATAGTACAGGTACCACTAGACTCCCTAAAAATTTGTAGGTACCAAAAAGTGCATTTTGTGATAGTTCAGGTACCATATAAAGATTTTACCCTCTACCACTATTAAGAGTTGGTTTACCATTACATGGAGTAAAACTTATGAGATTGGATTATTGGAATCATAAAATTTACAAAAGCCTCCAAACAAAGATTCTCAAAAATTTCTAAAACTGACATTTTTTTGACCAAAATCTCATATTCTTATCAAACTTTTCTCACTCTTAAAGCTTGATTTTTAGATATTGCCTAAATTGACATAACTAAAAAATGTCGCCCCAATTTTTTTATTTTTTACGATTTTTTGAAGTCAGAAAATTAGAAGAAAAAATAATATTATTTATGGTACTTTAATCATAATTCATGCTCAAAAGCTTATGGAATAGAACTTTATTGAACTCGAGGAGATCATAAACCTAAACTTCAGAACAATAAGTATCAATACATTGATGTATCGTGACGCTCTTCGTAGAATTTGAAACATAATGAGAGGCATGCATGTCCAAATTAGTAGGCTCCATATCCATCCATCCAGTGGTTGATAATTGATGTGCAGTACTACTCTGAGTGAGTGTCTGAGAAATTTTGGAATCATCGGAGAATGCAAGAGCTAGCTAGCTAGCTAGAGACATGTATGATTGCGGAGAAGGTAGCATGAGCTAGCACGACGTTGCAGCCACATATATATGTATATGCTCTCAGAGAAAGATAAGCAAGCTAGCTAGGACGTTGTATGATGGCAATGGAAGATAGAGACCCACATGCAGTACCAATAAATGTAAATGAGCCCCAGATAGGGAGTGTTAGACAGTTAGTTTAGGGTTCGGGTGGTGGGGGGTAGGGGGGAGAGAGAGAGAGAGAGAAAGAGAGAGTTAACTGGGGGCGTTCATTCTTTCATGCACGGACAGCTAGCATGGTTTGGTTGTTATTATTGAACGTACGTGATCATCAAGATGGATTTGCACTTCACTAATTTCCTTCACATGTTTTTTTCCTATTTATGTATATCGATCTATAGATCATGCTCTTGTACTTGTGATTAGTTATGCCCATATATCTTGATATGAGTCTTCAAACGGGCACATGCATGAGACCAGAAACAATAGCAACATATCGATCCAGCCATGTAGATTTGTCCATCTGCTGTCTGGTTTTATTTAAATGTTAGATCTGAAAAAATTAACACTATCTCGATTATTATAGCAATCTTGTACGTACGGGCTCAAAATGGCGTCATTGAAATTCAAATATTCAAGCTGTGCTGCTGGCCTTAAAAGACGACGAGACTAGTTTGCGGCCGACGAACATGCATTTGTGTGCTTAGGGTTAGGCTAAAGCTTATCTCAGTCAATTTACGGATATTTTCTATTTCATTCGTACGTGCCTAAAAGTTATAACGTTGTAGCTCATCATGTAGCTATGTATGCATCAATCATATATTGTGAATCTTTTTTAGATAGTGAATTGCATTTTGGATGATTCTCCAAATCGTATATGGTGTAATATATTTTAATTTGAACCCTAAGCCCCAACTCTCCAAGATCAATCACCTATTGTGCAGTGGTCATCAGAATAAAAAGGTTGAAATTCCATAAATTTTAAGGAAAATTGTCCGTACAGTACCTGATGTTTCAGCCATTCTAAACTTTCGTGTTTCAAGTTTGAAAAATATCATAATGGTACCTGAGGTACTAACCCCGACCGAATATCTGTACATGAAGCCGTTAGCTCTGTTACGGAGGTTCCCAACTGGCATATTTTGAAGGGTATTCTCATCCCTTCATGTCTTAATCCATTAATTTTTTTTCTAAGCATTTTTTTCTTCGTTTTCTTTTTCCTATTGTTCTTCCTCTACTCTCTCTCTAGGATATGTAGATATTGTTGCTTTTAAACATCGAGCATTGGAATCAAAACTTCTGGCGGTAAAAAACGCTCTAAACCCTTGAGAGCCAAAAGAAAAAGAAAGGAAGAACCCTCCGGTGGCACGCCCTCGTTGAACGGGTTAGGGTGGACCTAGTGTCCAGTGTTGATTGTTCATGGAATAAGCCCAGTCGGAGAGGGGGCTGCGTGGTGGCTTCGCTGTCGAAAATAAGAGGAGGTTTTGCCGAGGAAGATCAGAGCAGGTTCAGCGGTTGGTGGGTGGGGCGGGGATCGATCTCACAGCGATAGGCGGACAGCCAGAGGTGACAGCAGTGGGTGGTGCGATGACGGATTCCGAGGGATCCAGATTGGATCAGGGTGACCCGAGTTTCTTTGGGTCTTTTGGAGTCATGTTATGGATTGGGGGTGGCGGTGATGCGTGCTAGCGTGTTGGGGAGGGTAGAGAGATGGGGGGGGGGGGGGGGGGACGGCTTGAGGCTGCTCGGTGTGGTGAGTTGACTGCCGGTGGGTGGACGGCGTCGTTTCATCTCGCAGGTCGGTGGCGAGGTGCCAGCAGTAGCCTACTCTATTGGATTGGGCTAAATGGGTTTTAGGCCTGGGCTCTGGGCCCAAACTCCTTTTATTTTATGCTTTATTGTTTTTTATTGTTATTAGTTAAATGTGGCTTTATGCTGGCAATAAGTTCCTACCACTCTATGGTAGGGCGATGTGGGCTTGGTCCCCGTTTGCACACTCTGTGTGCCTTGTCTGGCCTAGCGAGGCGGTGAGCTATTTGTTTGATCAAATTGACGCAACCTCCTAGTGGCAGGATAAAATTGAGTGCCGCCAAATTTATTTCCGTGCGGCAACATAGTGGGAAAGGTATGCTATTTGTAATGATGCTTCTTCGTTATATAGTTATTTTTCAGTTATGTTACCGCTATGTCAAAGCAAATAGAGTAGTCATTCGTGCACTCTTTGCTAATTGGTGTTTGCTAGAATACATAGATTTTGTAGAGAATTTTGGTATTATTTCAGGATATTCTCTTTATGCTTATTGTAATCTGGAGTTCATGCTCTACGTGCCCCCCCCCCATGATTCTGCAATTTCATTAATCAAGACTTGATCGAGGGCAACCGCATCAGCCCCATTTCAAAAAAAAAAAAAAAAACATCGAGCATTGGTTCAGTGAAATAATTAAGAAAAAAGATATCTTGTGGTACTAGTCTGTGAAATCATGTAGGTGCAACAGGTATCCTTTTAACCATCTTTGTCTTGCACACTTTGATTTGCAGGTAAAAGTCATGAAAGCTCTAAAAAAAAAAAAAAACTTGCAATTCCAGATTTCCATTGCAGATTTGGAAAGAGGGATTTAAATTCAACAAATCTAAGATCAAAAGTTGATAAGCTTGAATTAGAGTTGAATTCGACTATTATCGAGAATCCAGAACTCTCCAAAAACTCTTGATAAGCTGTAAGATCAAATTCAATAAGGGAGCTTCTATTCATACCTCCAAAATTGGCATTTGGACCTCCCCACATAATAGACCTCCAACTTACTTTTACAAATAACCAATTTGCTATCTACACCTCCCTTATTTTCCCACAATACCCATCGTCCAATAAAATCAATATTTTTTTTTAGGTTTTATTCATACCTCCAAATTACTCAATGTAAAAGACCATTTTCTGTTATTGTGTTCTTCTTCATCATTACCTCATTTGCTTCTTCTTGCTTTCTCATCATTTACTCTGGCAGCGACATTTCCATTGTGGAAACAATTAAAAGGAAAGAAAACGAGATTTATATATGTACAGTCAATGTTAAACTAAACAAAAGGAAGATGGAAGCCAGAGTGAAAAACAAATCAACAGCTAGATGGAATGACTACACAACTCCCCAACCTCACAAGATTTGCTAGTGGCATCTTTCTTTGTTGGAATATATGGATATGATATAAGTGAGTTGTCCACACAGTTAGCATAAAACACCTAACCATAGCATTACTTGTCCCTCTAATATAGATATAAGTGAACTGAGACAAATTATTATTGACATTTGATATTAGAGTGATATTACAGTCACTTTTCAGTGAGATTTCATAGAAGATTCATCATTTTGTTAATTTCTTTTTCAATAATCATCTTTTATATATGCCTCTGTTTTCTATCGTGGTATCACTGCTAGGATGATGGTTCATCTTGTTGTTGAGATTCTAAGCCGGGTATATGATTAAATGTTAATCATACCCTAGCTTATCGAAAGAGTCGTGAAATCTCAACTATGCTAGCTTCTCTAAGTCGCGGTCCTAACTTATGGACATGTACATGTGAGCGGAAATAAAATAACAAGTAAAGAGCTATTAACTAAAACAAGCACCAAATCGGTGTTGGATGCAAACTGTAAGATCGGAGGTTAACCAAAGACGAAGGCTATATTGAATGGTGGTTAGTGCATTCAACATGGTAAAAAAACTCTATGTTGAGTCTGACAACAAAAAACTCTTTTTTTCCTCTTTTGTGTATTTATTGGTAATTTAACATGAGTTGACAAAGTCAACTATTACTTGGAAAAATAGAGAAGTCCAAATGTCAATTCTGGATGTATGAATAGAAGCTCCCATTCAATAAATCTAAGATCAAAAGTTGCACTAAAAAGACCCAAACTGCATCGGTGCATCCACCATCAAAACATTAGATCAATTGAGTTGGAGATCGAAACCTCCTCATACTTGCAATACCCAGACCCATATCAACCAAATTTAGCAAATATTTCAATTCAATTTTACAATATCCAAATCTCCAATTGCTTTCACCCCGAATGAATGAAAAATAACACATGCAAGAGAGTCATGTTCTTCTTAATCTAAGACCAAGATTACCAATTCTGGAGAAAGGGGTTTTGAATGAGAACACAGAGAAAATTGAGAGCTATGAGTGAGAAAGAAAGCAATGAACAAGAAAGAGAGAGAGAGAGAGATTTTTCTTTGATCTGGAAGGAGGGAGAATGAAGATAAGAAAGAATAGATGGACAGAGAGGAAAAAGATATGACAAAAAAATAAAAATACATTTAAGACATGAAGGGACGAAAATGCCCTTCAAATTATGCCAACTGGCAACCTTCGTAACAGAGCTAACGACTTTACGTATAAATATTCGGTTGCAGCCAGAACCTCAGGTACCATTCTGATATTTTTCAAACTTGAGATACGAAGGTTTAGAATTGCTTAAACATCATGTATTGTACGAGCCATTTTCCCTAAATTTTATTATCACGACACACAGCCGCTCAAAATCATTGATTATAGTAGGACATACCAATCCAACGGTCTTAAAGCCATCTCATATTAAATTGAAGAGGGAAGAGCTAACAGCAGAAAGTGAGAAGTTTTGTCAGCTACAATTCTTTAAAATCACAATGAACCAAAGACCATAAGATCAAAAGGCAAGTCCTTCCATATCTTCATTCATTATTTCTCGCACTGCTTCTGTAAAATGCCAACTCCCTATGCCCCCACCACTGTCCTTTATAGTTTTATTGGTCTACATTTTATTTCTTTCAAAAAAACAAAAACTTGCATTTTTTATAAATTTATCGGGTATTATTAATGGGTTAAAGTCGTCCCTTGAAAAGTGCACTTATTTCTCACTCATAAATTTTTGCTTAACTACAGTATCCACACACTTTAATTTGTATATTTGAGTTTGGTACATTTCAATTTAACTCTATACCCTACTCGGAAATTTCTTTTTTGTTGACAATGAACTCGGAAATTTCTTTGTAATACAAGTATACAACTAGCTTTTCAACTAACTTTTTAAAAAAAGGTTATCGTTTACTCCTAAAAAAGAAAGCAGAAAGTCTCTAAAAGAAAAAATTAGAGTGTAAATACAAAAAGAACTCAGAGTGTGCACATTTAATATACTCATAAATATGAATTAAATTAATTATTAAATTCAAAAAGAAGCAAAAAAAAGAGAGAGTTTTGGGCCGGGTCACTGAAGCGCGCAGCCATGACGTGAAAAACCGAGCCGCGAGCGGTCCTTGTCAAACTCAAACAAGAATCCTTGTTGCATAAGATTCCCTATCACCGAAAAGCCAGACACGGAATCAACGGGCTGGATCGCCAAGCACTCGACCCGATCCATCGTCTGAATGAAATAGTTCCCCGGCGGCGGCGCGAAAACCGAGCCACCCGCGAGTCCGAAACTCAGCTTTGGTAGTCTCGCCCGCGCTAAACCCGACACGTTGACACAGAGATCGAACCCCGGAGTCGGCTGGGCTGGGCTAGCCAGCTTCTTCAAGCTCCGTTTAAACGCCGCCAGGATTAGACGGTAAGCCGGCTCGGGCAAGAAAGTTAACGTCGTCCCCGAGTCGATCACCGTGCCGCCGTTACCGAGCTCGTCGAGGGACCAAACGGAGGGGCGAACCGGTAATTTAACGCCGTTGACGGAGACGTACTTGATCCCAATGTAGTAAAATGTAGGGGAGAGAGGGTTGAGCAGCAAGCGTGTGAAGCTCAGTTTCGAAACGACGTCGGATTTGGAGGCTCCGATCCTGAGGTAACTCGTCGGCGGCGGCGATAGGGTGTAGTCCAGTAGACAGTAGGAGAATTTGTTCCCGAAGCGGCGACCCAGCTGCGAGGCAAACGAGATTGGGCCTCTTCCCAGGCCCATGACGCCGTGGGCCCCGCCGAGACTCGGCCCGGTTAAGCTCGGACCCGAAACATCAAACCCGCACCCGAACTCCAAGTCAGAGAGCTTCGCCGGTGTCCCGGAGCTGGTGTTTAGAGTGGTGGTTTCTCTGGAGAAGAAGCCGGCGGTTCTGGATCCGTCGGAGTAGGAATACTCGTAGCGACAGGGGCTGTGGAGCCGGGTATGGTTACACGGACTCGGGTCGGGTCGGGGGACGAGGTCGCAGGCGGAGTCGTAGCAGTGGTAGGGTGAGAATGTGGTGGAGTGGCGGGCGAGGAAAGCGGAGCCGGGGCTCCGATTGGAGCAGTTTTTGCAGGCGGAGCAGCGGAGCCAGACGAGATCGCTGCCGGTGTCGGCGACGAGGAGGAGGCTCTGGGGGGGAGAGCCGAGGCGGAGGTGGACGAAGTACTGGCCGGAGCCGGTGGAGGCGCCGGAGACGACGGGGGAGGTGGCGGAACGGCGGCGGCGGTTGTGGAGGAGAGAGAGGCGGTGGGTGTCGAGAGAGAGGGCTTGGGAGGGTGTGGGGAAGGGGTCTGTGTGGAGAAGCGGGAGTTGGAGGTAATGTTGGGAGTTGCAGAGGGTTGTGAAGAAGAAGAAGAAGAAGAAGAAGAAGAAGAAGAATGGGAGTTGGGAGAGTGAGACCATTGTCGAGAAGGGAGTGAGGACCAAAGTGAGACTAGTGAGTGACGCGTTTTGGTTTGGTATAAAAGTGTTCATTGTATTTCTCTACGTGACTGTGAGATACATTGTTGGGCTTTTGGGCCTGGGCAATGAGGAAGTAGCAATGGCTTTTGGAGATGGAAATAGTATTGGGTCTGTGGCCGCTGATACTAGATCTGCTACACGTGCATGTGCCATGTTCGTTTGTCTTCGACTCGAGATGTCCGAGGATTCAATAGTTAATAGCTTCTTTTGTCCGAGGATTCAGTGATTCACTGGTTTAGGAGGAGGTAGAGGTATCATGTAAAGCTGTATGATCATTTAGATAGGAGCATATCAATCTAATGGTCAGGCTACACAGGGACCTTGTTTTGGTTTAGTTTTTTTGCCATTAAAGCGGGCTTCCTGCTTACTTTCAATTAATGTTAATTGTGGAGTTTGATTGCTGGACAATGGTAATTCTTATTAGTTTACATGACCAATGTTTCCCTTCTACATAATAGTAGAATCTGATGATTGTCGAACGTCTGTATCTCTTTTTAATTCACAAAATCAATACTTCACCAATGAATAAATCATTGATATATGATGATCGAGATACGCACTTAATTGATGCCCCTGCAAGCCTACAAGTTAATGAAATAACTTGCAAGTTACCAAGTGTACCTAATTTAGTGGCATATACGATTGCTCGTGAAAGTGTTCAATTGATCGAGTGAGGAATAAAGGAGAGGCTTAGTTCTTGTATTGCATCAAGCATTTCCAATTTTGGTGATTTGGTTCTATATACCTTCTGCTATATGTTTCTTCTTCAAACAATAATAAGATCATGAGGTTGGGCTTTCCAAAACTTCTGTTTAAGATATAATTGTCAAAAAAAAAAAACTTCTATTTAAGATAGAAATAAACACAGTGTTGTAAACAAATTAAGGTTCGAATTCATTATATTAAACAAATCTGAGTATGGTGAAAGATCTATGAGAAACAGGGCAGCAATGCATGTGAGTGTGTAATAGTGCACAGACAAAACTCAATCTCTCTGTCTTCCATGCATGATGCTACGTTAAAGACAAAGATTGATCATGACTTCATGAGCTGGGTTTGGATTTTGATTATTTCATGGACATAAAAATGGGTAGCTGTAACTGGATCGATCTGCTCAAGTACAATCAATATTGTTTGTACGTGTTTGGTGTTGTCGATCATTGTGTCTTTTATGTGTTTATTTTATTTTTTTTAGATCTTGTGTGTTTAATTAAGTAACTAAATGTGCATTAGACAGTAGGCAGAAGAAGGCGTCTCCGATCTTGTGTGTTTATTTTTTTTCATTTGTTTGGATTGGGCTTGGCACTACTAGAATTATGCTCATAGACATCATGACAATTAAATCGGTGAGAAATACACGCGATGTAAAACAATGTTAGTAACATCGATTCCTCAAAAACCGATTTGTATGCATATAACTGACATCGGTTTTGAAATTAGCCGGTGACAAAACTTTCATTTGAATTTTCAGAAAAACCCTGAGCGGCTAAGTTAAAAAATTTTAAAGAAGCGCGGGGAAGGAAAAGCTCATTCCCACACTTAGACATATTTGGACTAAACATTGACTTTAGCTGGCCCTAACACTATTCGACCAAACCTCGCTTTCCTCCTCTTCGTTCTCCTCTTTCGACCAATACCGTCCTCCTCTTTGTTCTCCGTCTCCGACCAAAACCCTCCTCGTCTTCGTTCTCCAACTCCAACCAGAACCCGACCCTCCTCGTCCTCCTTCTTTTTTGCGTCGGACCAGCTCCTCTGCTTGAAGACGGTGAACATAATCCGAGTTTGAGGCCGGTGATTTGGAGAAAATTTGAGCTTTTCTTTCATAGGTAATTCACGACTATGTTCAATGCATGTCTTCGAAGGATTTGTGAGTCCTTAATTCACTGATCTGCTTATTCAAAAAAAAAAATTCACCGATCTGCTTTTGTTTCTTAATTTGCTTCCAAGGATTTGATGGGTGTTTTTAGGTTTTGGGTTTACTTTCGTTTTCTGGTGGTGGGTTTGGTTCTCAAGGACTCAATGCTTGTATAAAGCCTCGTTCTTTTGGGTTTGTGATTCTGTTTTGCTCTGTTCCTTTTCTGATAGTCCGAAGCTTAAAGCTTCAAATTTTGGTGAGTTGTGCTTGCCAAGTTTGTGTCCTTTCCTTTTTTATATATGCATCAGAAACTTGAAGACTGGCCTAATAGTGTGATTGTTGATTTGAGCTTACGATTAAGTAACTAGAATCTGATGAGTGTTAGTATTCTAAAATTCGGTTCTCTCTTTTTCGATCAGTTCTGGGATGTTTCTTTCGGCTTATCGAGACAAGTCTGGGACTTTGGATGTCATTGAGGAAAAGATTGCAAGAGCAACTATGATTCCCAGGACCCATGGAGAGGTACTATTTAGTGTTTCTTTAATAGCCTGGAGCTTATCAACTCACAAAATCATAAGAAATATCGGTCTGTTGCATTGCCAAAGTGATTTATATACCTCAGATACACATAAGAATGTACTACATGCACAATTTTTTTGGTTGTGGGGGTGTGTGTGTAATGGGCAATGGTTTCAGGTTCTGTTTTTTGACATGCTGGTAGTGTTGACAATTTTACATAATCGCGGGTTTAATCTGGTTGTTAGTGGTAAATATTCCAAGTAATGATCAGATGCTGTGTTAATCACAGTGATGGCATTTCTCTTATGCTAATAACTATGTTTGACCCTGTTTATGAGTTTATATGCATGTGCCTCTACCCACCAAAGTAATTCAAAGTGATATGAACTCATTACAATATAAACTTTTGTCTTAATCACAATGATGACTTATCTTTTGTTGAATTAGTTAACCTTTTATTTCAGGCCAATTTGTAACATTGTCTGAGCTGTGAGGATATCATCATGTTTCAGGCATTCAACGTCTTGCGTTATGAGATTGGGCAGAAGTATAATTCTCATTATGATGCATTCCACCCGGAGGAATATGGTCCACAGACAAGCCAAAGGGTACATCTTCAGTATAAAATTCAGTTTTTCATTTGGTTATTATTTGTTTCTCCGTTAGTGGTCAATTTGCCTCTTCAATGATTAAACACTTCATATAACCATTAAGAAATTGTAATGATACCAAAAGGTTGTAAAGAATCCTTATATTAGTCCTAATTGACCTTGTGCAGGTTGTATCATTCCTGTTGTATTTAACTGATGTTGAAGAAGGTGGGGAAACAATGTTTCCATACGAGGCAAGATTCTTATTTTCTCTTTCTTTCTTTCAATGGCTCTTTTTGGTTCCTTGGTGATCATCCTTTTTTCTTTTTAGCTACAGAGTGGCTTGAACCTGGATGGAAAACATGATTCTCAGGAATGTATGGGTTTGAGAGTGAAGCCGCGCAGAGGAGATGGCCTTCTGTTTTATTCATTGTTCCCTAACGGTTCCATTGATCCGGTTAGTCTTTCATCCCATCATTGTCATTCTGTGAAACATGGAATTATACAGATCATATGTCGATAAGGGTTTTATCACATTTTAGTTACTCGCCATTACTGATATTGCATAATGGTTGTGCTATACATTCATCGTGAAACAAGTTGAGTCAAAAAATGGTAAATCTTTATTGTCAGTGCTTTGAATTTTGTCAATCCCAAATCTTCAGGAAACTCGAAAAATGGTAAATCTTTATTGTCAGTGCTTTGAATTTTGAGTCTAAAATGATCTGAGAAAAGGGAATGTAGAAAGATGTTGATTCTGTTTGGTACCATTATATGGTTCATTTGAAGAACATAACAGGGGATTATTACAAAGAGTGATTAGTTAACTCTGTGTGTATGTTGTCTAAATTATAAGGACTCTCAACACCTGTTAATTAAACTTTAAAAGGGTTCATTTTCAAGACCATGTCACTTTGGCCCATGTGTCTTTTGCATCCCACCACAAGCCACCGACTATTTGTTCACACACATTTATACTATTTCAGTTGAAGATTTCTTCTACTACACTAATACTGTGATTGCTCTCTCTTTTTCATATTCCTTCCGTATCTCAATTGCCAACACATTTTTCCATGTACTTTTAGATTCAGTATATATAGCTTGCTAGCTCAGCTAGAGAGAAACATTAAGTCTTAGTTCCTAAGTTGACAACTTCACTACACACACAAACTGATCAACTATACACAGAAGAAGTGATCAAGAAGTAGACTGCAGTAGTAGTAATGGCAGATTGGGGACCGGTGGTGATAGCGTTGGTGTTGTTTGTGCTGTTAAGTCCAGGGCTACTGTTTCAGCTGCTGGGGAAGAGCAGAGTGGTGGAGTTTGCAAACATGCAAACCAGCGGACTATAGTTGTATTATATGCTCTTAAGAACCTGTGCCTCTGTTTCTAGTGACAAATATGTCCAATTTTGTTTCCACTGCCACTTATTTACTTCTTTCTTTTTATTTAGATGACTATGGTAGTAATCTAATTTTGTAGGTAGAATCCATCTCCCTTGGATGCACACAATGCATCCGTAATGAGAAGTAAGAAATCTATACTTGCGTTTGTTTATTCTTGAATCTTTTTGACATATTACTTAAGGAGCTGAAACTCTTGCCTTTTCTCTACTTGATGAAGCAGCTAAAGTAAGGCGGATTTATGATATTGCAAATGTTTCGTCCTCCATGAATCTTATTGAAAAGGTAAAACTTGTAGAACTTGTGATAGAGAAATATTAGAATTCATAATCTCTTAAACAGCTAGTATAATGTACTGCCAAGCCAAACTGTGCCCCTTGTTCAAAAATATGTAGACCCACGCAGTAGATACAAGGAAGCCTGCATATAAATGGTTGGGATTGAGAGGAAAAGATGCTACGAGTTCAGCTTCAGACGAGTCTAGAAAAAGAGCCTTTGGAATAGATATCACAAACGTTGTAAGAGGGGCAAAGTAGAATCTTCTACTGCTGGGAGATTGGAAGCTCAGAAACAAAAGCAACATGAGAGTATAGTACGGCAACGTGAGAGCATAGTACGTAAGGTTGATAGGAACAATTCAGAGGACTCGAAAGAAAATACAAAGAGCTACCAGTTTGGCACTTTTGCCCCAGTTACTATTGCCAGAGCTGGGAATTTCAACATGAAGAAGGTTGACTGGGACAATTTTTCCTCTACGTACTTACCGTCCCTAGTATCAGAATCAAGGTATCATCATCTTATGCTTCAGCCTGATGTGCAGGTATATGATAAGACATACAAGGCTTATATATATGGACGCAAGAAAAAGTGAAAC
The DNA here is from genome assembly GCF_958449725.1 of Rosa rugosa. Lineage (NCBI taxonomy): Eukaryota > Viridiplantae > Streptophyta > Magnoliopsida > Rosales > Rosaceae > Rosa > Rosa rugosa. Next base: position 7,354,236 of record NC_084824.1, on the reverse strand, counting down.
TATTACTAAGCTACCTTGGTTTGTAGATTACTTGATTAATTGAAGAGCAATGCTCTCTTCAGTACTTGCCTTACAATTTCAGACATTCTTTCTTGTTCAGTGTAGATTATTTCTTTAGAAAAAGGGTTCTCAATTTAGTCACTGTGTTAGTGTTCTGAATTTAATGATGTTCTATTATTGTTCTGTATCTCTATTTAACTAGTTGGTGGTTGGTTACTTGATACATAAATAACAATATTACCAGTCTTTGCTTGTGCTTACTACTATTGTGAATATGCCTTTTAAGCTGGCCTTCTAATTAGTTGTCATTAACACACAGGTTTCACCAAGTTATAAAGGAATTACTTCCAACTGTCTCTTACTCAAGGTGAGTCTATAGTTATAAGTTTTATGATCTTGTTTAATTGGAGCAAATTTATATTGATATATTTTCTTGCTAAATTGAAATTGTGCTGCATAACCTCTAAGATGTAGAATATACTTATTTAAGAGTTCAAGCAGTACCATTGTCAGGCATTGCATACTTGAAAGTTAAAATTGGTGTCAAACAATTATTTATGTGAGTCGGTAATCATTTTCTTGTACTATGAAACAATGGCTAAACCTCCAGCTAGAAAAATTAAATTCCATCTAATTGATATATACATATTATGCAGGAGCATTAGAATGGGGCTGCTCCAGCTAGAAGTGTTCTGGCGTGGATCCTAATATAAATTTGAACGTGTCTTTATATGTGCAGGTCTTTCAACCTGTCTTTTGGTGAGGAATGTTACAAGCAAGGAGGATGGTAGTTATTACCACACATATGGTTCAGAAGTTTTGGTCACTAGCTTTGTGTATGTATAACTCTTTAAGTTCAACAAGAAGCTTAGTAGTTTTAGGTATTTTGATGCTTATAATTTTGCAAAACCTTTGGATGGTGTTACAATTGTGATTGTTGGTTTGTAATTGAAATGAGTTCATATTGGTATCTTACCAATTTTCAATTTATAAAGGACATGATGTATATACGCGTATTTCAAATCAGTATTAAACTACAAAAACGATGTCATTAAAGAGATGATACATCAGATTGGAAACAAAAATCGATGTCTCTTTATTCAATGCACATTGAATTATTAAGTAAGAAACGATGTAACACAATCCAATGGACATCGACTTAATAAGTAAGAAACGATGTAAAATAATCCAATGGACATCGATTTATTAAATGAAAAACGATGTCTAGTATAAGTATGAACATCGGTGCCAACCTCAAAAACTGATGTTTAATAGAAAAATAGACATCGCTTCATAAAAGGAAACGATGTTTAATAGATTAATGAACATCGGTCGCGTAATACAAAAGAATGTAGATTCAATCTTAAATAGTGTGATATATGTCAAGTACCCGTAAAACTTATAAACAGCAGGCAAACTTCAAAAACACCGATGTGTAAGAGAATGTAACACATCGTTTCTAGAATGAGTAACGATGTTAAAATGAATACTACTGCTGTTGGACCTATATTTCGTTAAGCATTAAATGCATAAATATGAAGGTTTAACAATATCTAAAAACACCAATTTGTGATCATAATAGCAGTTTAACATCGATTCTGGAACATAATCCGATGTTTATTATTATATGGGACATCGGTTTTTAACCGATGTCTATTTTTTTCCGATCTTTTACATCACCCACTAACACATGTGCAAAAAAAAAATTTTACATCGGTTTCTGGCCGATGTATATGAGAAAAATTCTAGTAGTGTGGAGTGGTCTGCTGGGAGGTGGCTGCGTTTTTTTTTTCTGCTTTCAATAAGTATTCTCACCTTGATCTCCCTCGATTAAAGCTGGTTGTTGGTTGATGAGTGGCGATGTACACCATGAGGGTCTTAGGAGTCAACGTTTGTCAAGTCAGTGGTTCTGATTTATGGTTGGATAGGTGTATGAGATTTTACTTTATATCTTTTTACATTTTCTTTTTTAGTTTGGTTTGTTTACTTTTGGTGGCTCTGCTATCTGCAGTAGGTTTTGTGCAATGAGTTCTAATATGAGGAATTTTCAAATTCCTCTACCAAAAGAGGTCGTTATATTAATGAAACTTGATTCCGTTCTCCTAAAAAATAAAATAAAATAAAGTAACTGAATGTAAAGATTAAATTATATTATGATAGATTCACCCCACAATAAGCTTAATTAAGCTGGTGGCACATGCATGACTGTATGTATATGAAACCCAGTTTAATAAACCCTAGATTTTATTTAATGGAACCTTGATTATACCTTTTATAAGAGGAAGATTGCAAACAAAGTTGCTTAACTAAGTAGTATATATACGACCTTTGTCTCCAATACACGAGTTTATTTCTTGTAAACTTAATTCGCTCTTCCGGTATTTAATTAGCTAAGTCCTAAAAAAAAACTTTCTTCTTGTCCTAATCCCTATTCATTTGGAATATATAAATACGTTTGCAATGGCCCCAATTGTGCTTGATTCTTGGCTCTTCATAAGGTTGGTTATAGGCCTCATCAAAAAGCCCGCGGATCAAGTGGGCCGATGGAGGCCCGCTGGCCCGGCCCATCAAAAAGCCCGCCTCGGTGGGCCGATGGAGGCCCGCCAAAAAGCCCTCAAAAACCCGATCCGGCCCATAAAAGCCTGCTAGGCCCGGCCCGTAAAAGCCCGTAAATTATTTTATATATATATATATATATACAGATCCAATCCAGAGTGGAGCTCCGCTTTGAAATTAACGTGTGAAGTTCGAGTTTTGGGCTACTTTTTGGTCGCATATCCACATCTCGACCGTTCAGTTTTTAGGTACTAGTGTATAGATCGACTCTGCAAATTTTCAGCCAAATTGATGATCGTTATGGTATTTAACTCGCTTAAACCAATGGACGGACTGAATCTGTCAACCTGAACTGTACTAGCTTTAAGGCAGTTATCAATGCCTTAACGATCATCATTTTGGCTGAAAATTTGCAGAGACGATCTATACACTAGTACCTAAAAACTGAACGGTCGAGATGTGGATATGCGACCGAAAAGTGACCCAAAACTCGAACTTCACAAGTTAATTTTCAAAGCGGAGCTCCGCTCTGGATAGGATCTGTATATATATATATAATAGATATGTGTGTGTGTGTTTATATATATATATACACATGTGTGTGTGTGTGTGTGTGTTTATATATATGTGTGTGTTTATATATATATATAGATATAGATGTGTGTGTGTGTGTGTGTGTTTATATATATATATATGTGTGTGTGTGTGTGTGTGTGTGTGTGTGTGTGTGGAAGTTCTCATACTTCTATATAGAATATGTGCATATATATTCTAAAAAACAAGTGACAACGGTTGACCAATTCGATCGGATTAGAAAATATGGTGAAATTGGCTAATTTTTTTACCACACTCGTAATTTATTGTAATAATCACATCAAACGGTCGGTTTTTTCATTTTATTTGAATTTATAGAGGTTGCTCTTTGGAGTGTATGATATATAAATATAGGTTTATAAGAGTAACTAAGTTTGACCTAATTGATCGAATTCGAAACGAGAACTAAATTGACTGGATTTTTTACAACCATAATAAAACATTACAATCTCTCCATCGAGCGATTGGTTTCTCCAAATTTATCTTCCACTCTGTGGTTACTTTAAAATGGACCTCAACAATTTAAATGCAATGTATAAGTCATACAACTTTAGGAGGCAAATTGGTATAGGCCAACGTATTTGTAATTAAAATTGAAATTTTTATCTTATGTCCATGCACATCCATTGACTGAATATTTATATACGTGATGTGAAAAAATAAGCACGTTTCGCGGTCGTCATGTCATCGGTCAACCAAGAAGACATACAAGTGACAACGGTTGACCAATTCGATCGGATTCGAAAATATGGTGAAATTGGCTAATTTTTTTACCACACTCGTAATTTATTGTAATAATCACATCCACCGGTCGGTTTTTTCATTTTATTTGAATTTATAGAGGTTGCTCTTTGGAGTGTATGATATATAAATATAGGTTTATAAGAGTAACTAAGTTTGACCTAGTTGATCGAATTCGAAACGAGAACTAAATTGGCTGGATTTTTTACAACCAGCATAAAACATTACAATATCTCCATCAAGCGGTTGGTTTCTCCAAATTCATCTTCCACTTCATGGTTACTTTAGAATGGACCTCAACAATTTAAATGCAATGTATAAGTCATACAACTTTAGGAGGCAAATTGGTATAAGCCAACGTATTTGTAATTAAAATTGAAAATTTTATGTTATGTCCACACACATCCATTACTGAATATTTACATACGTGATGTGAAAAACTAAGCACGTTTCGCGGTCGTTATGTCATCGGTCAACCAAGAAGACATACAAGTGACAATGGTTGACCAATTCGAAAATATGGTGAAATTGGCTAAATTTTTTACCACACTCATAATTTATTGTAATAATCACATCCACCGATCAGTTTTTTCATTTTATTTGAATTTATAGAGGTTGCTCTTTGGAGTGTATGATATATAAATATAGGTTTATAAGAGTAACTAAATTTGACCTAGTTAATCGAATTCGAAACGAGAATCAAATTAGCTGAATTTTTTACAATCACCATAAAACATTACAATCTCTCAATCGAGCGGTTGATTTCTCTTAATTCATTTTCCACTTCATGGTTGCTTTAGAATGAACATCAACAATTTAAATGCAATATACAAGTCATACAACTTTTGGAGGCAAATTGATATAGGCAAACTTCTTTGTAATTAAAATTGAAATTTTTTTTTATCTTATGTCTACGCACATCCATCGATGGAATATTTACAGACGTGATGTGAAAAAATAAGCACGTTTCGCGGTCGTCATGCTATCGGTCAACCAAGAAAATATACAAGTGACGACGGTTGACTAATTCGATCGGATTCGAAAATATGGTGAAATTGGCTAAATTTTTTACCACGCTCATAATTTATTATAATAATCTCATCCAACGGTCGGTTTTCCCATTTTATTTAAGTTGATAGAGGTTGCTATTTGGAGTGTATGATATATAAATATAAGTTTATAAAAAATATTATCTTTAAAGATTTATTTGTAAATAAAGCCCGCAAGGCCCGCCCCAAAAAAGCCCGCAAGGCTTAGCCCGGCCCGGCCCGAAAAAGCCCGCGAGGCCCGCATTAAATGGATGGGCTTGGATCCTTCAATTTACAATAAAGCCCGGCCCGGCCCGCTACTATTTAAAAATGGAGTAAGGCCCGGCCCGTTGATGAGGCCTAGTTGGTTATACGCTTATAGCTTAATTGTCTTGTATTGACAAATCCACCGAGATACGCAATTGTAGGGATGCAAAAGAGATGGAAACAAAACCAAAACATGAACACAACAAAAAGAGCAATCATGTTAGCTACAAGATTAGATATGGTCCAGTCTATATATGTAAAAAGTAATGTGTATATTACGCAAGTAATTTTACACTACCTGACCTGACCTGTTTAAGTACTTCAATGCAAGATTGATATAAAAAATTGCATATTGTAAAAGTAAAATGGGAAATTAGTCTACTCATTTTATTAGATAGTCCATTTATATATGGTGAGGATTACAATGGTTATAACAATTATAATAATGACAATAATGGATGATTGAGCTGTAACCGTTAATTCTCTAATTCCCTATTCGTCAGTTATTTTGACGAAGGTACATAACGTGTTTTTCCTTTAACACTCTCCCTTGTGTCAAGTCAAAGACGAAATGGTGCATGAATTGTTGCCTCACTAAAAACCTTGCCAAGTAACAATAAAAACCATGTGGGAAAAATATACTTTGGTCGAAGGAAAAGAGCATGATGCACCTATTACATTTGATGATGACATGTGTGTGTTAGACCTCCCCTGAAGTCTACACCTCCCCTTGATCCTTACATCAGTCAAGGGAGCTTGGAAAGTCTTCGCATTCCTATGTTTTTCACATGTTTCTCAAATATGGCCTTAGGCAATGATTTGGTAAACAAATCTACCATATTATCCTCAGACCTTACTTGATTCACTTGAATCTTGAGGAGAGTCTGTTGTTGCTGATTGTAGAAAATTTTTGGCAATATGTGTTTTGTATTATCACCCTTGATATATCCTAGCTTCATCTGTTCGACACAAGCTGCATTATCTTCATAAATGCAAGTAGGTTCTTCAGTAGTAGAACTCAAACCACTAGTCCCTTGAATATGTCATATGTGTAATGATAGCCCTTAACCGTATACACTAACGAACCGCCTCATGTAGAGTAATGATCTCAGAGTGCTTCGAGGAGGTAGCCACAAGGGTTTGCTTGGTTGATCTCTAAGATATCGCCGTGTTGCCAATGACAAATACATAGCCAGTTTGGGAACGATCTTTATGTGGGTCAGAGAGGTACCCATCATCAGCAAAATCAACCAAAACATTATTTGGGGTTTCGGTGTAGTGGATGGCGCTTTCGCCATCAACATTTTCTTTAGGGATTGCAGTTCCATCTGCGGTCCCTCTTGTTTCTCTGTAGGGAAAGAACAAGTCAATGGTTCCTTTTAGGTATCGAAAAATGTTCTTGATACCATTCCAGTGACGCTGCATTGACACTGAGCTAAATCTAGCTAATAAGTTCGCTGATAATGCAATGTCTGGTCGAGTGCACTAGGCTAAGTACAATAATGCGCCTATTGCACTTAAATAGGGAATTTCAGCTCCCAACACCTCTTCATCATCTTCCTTTGGACAAAATGGATCTTTCCTTGCATCCAAACTTCGACCGATCATGAGAGTGCTAGCAGGATGCGCTTTGTCCATGTTAGATCGCCTGAGCATCTTTTGGACATACGCAGACTGGTGGATTAGTATTCCACAAACTCAGTGTTCTAGTTCAAGGTCTAGACAGAATCGAGTTTTCCCAAGATCATCTCAAATTCAGATTTCAAGTAGCTCGCGGTTTCTCTTATTTCATCAAGAGTAACTATTATGTTCATATCATCGACATATACAGCTACAATTGCGAATCCAGAACTTGTTTTCTTTATGAATACGCAGGGGCATAATTCATCGTTCTTATATCCTTTCCCAATCAAGTAGTCACTTAGACGGGTATACCACATCCGCCTAGATTGTTTCGATCCGTAAAGTGAGCGTTTCAACCTAATTGCAAACGCACTTCATGGTTTAGAGTCACTTGACTTGGGTAATGTAAGGCCATCGGGCACTTTCATATATATCTCTGAATCAAGATCCCCATAGAGATATGCAGTAACCACATCCATGAGCTGCATTTCCAGTCCTTCAGAAACTACCAGGCTAACTAAGTAGCGGAACGTTATAACGTCCATTACGGGAGAGTATGTCTCCTTGCAGTCAATTTCAGGTCGTTGTGAGAAACTTTGCGCCACAAGCCGAGCCTTGTACCTCAGAACTTCATTCTTCTCATTACGCTTTCTGACAAAGACCCATTTATGTCCTATAGGCTTTACACTTGATGGGGTTAGCACTACTGGACCAAATACCTATCTCTTTGCCAGAGAATCTAGTTCTGTCTGGATTGCTTCTTTCCATTTAGGCTAATCTGCCTTTTGTTGACATTCTGCAATAGAGCGTGGTTCAATATCATTGTGCTCTATGATTTCTTGTGCAACAGTGTATGCAAATACATCATCAATGTGTATGGAAGATCTTTCCATCAACTCATACACACTCTCATAATCCATTGAGATTTTTTTGTTCTCTGGAATCATTTCAAACATCAGAGTGTCCTCTAGTATTGATTCATCGACATAACTATAATCATAGATAATTTCATGAGAGGGATTCTCTACATTGATGATTAATGGATCGGTTTGTACCTTACTCGCCCTCTTCTTCCTTGGGTGAGTGTCAGTCGAACCAAGTGGCCTCCCCCTCTTCCTTTGGGGAGCCACGGCCTCAACCACACCTCCACTAAGTGTGGTTGCAGCGCCTTTATCTGCGGCGTCATGCCCCTTGTTGGGGACTTCTGATCTTGCAGGCACATTTGTAGCTGTATATGTGATCTCGTCACTTTTGCGATATCAGTAAACGCATCAGGCATCGAATCTACTACGTTCTGAAGATCGATTATTCTTTTCACTTCACTTTCACATTGTGAAGTGCGGGGATCAAAATGAGACAGAGTGGGGACAAACCACAACAATTCTTGTCGTTCCCTTGGAAAATCCTTTTTCCTATCTCCCCCTAACGTCAAAGTGACAATCCGCAAATCTAGCCGTAAAGAGAACGCCTGTCAAGGGTTCCAAATAGGGTTGTTGGAGATTCGTATCCAATAGAAATACTTAATCGTCTCTGAGGACCCATTTTGGTGCGCTGTGGGGGCGTAATATGCACATATACTGCGTAACCAAATATACGTAAGTGTGAAATGTCAGGCTCATATCCAGTTACCAATTGGTACGTAGAAAATAGTTAGCTAGCAGTGGGTCTGAAACGAATAAGTAAAGCTGCGTGCAATATTGCATAATCTCAGGCAGATATAGGCCGGTTGGTGCGCATAACCAGTGCCCTAGCCACCATCTGTAGCTTTTTGATGGTGGCTTCTGCGAGACCATTTTGTCTATGCACATAGGGTACAGGATGCTCTACATCGATCCCAATAGACATGCAATAATCATCAAATGCATTTGATGTAAACTCTCCAGCGTTATCAAGCCTTATAGACATTTCTTGTGGACAATAATGCGACATGTGACCAGCGTGTCGAACCATCCACCAGAATCATAAAGTACTTGAATGGTCTGCATTCTGGATGGGTAGGTCCACAGATATCTCCTTGTATCCTTTGTAAGAATGGAATGTTTTGTTTTGTATCTTTAGCATAGGAAGGTCTCGATCCTGTTTTTGCTAAAGAGCAGGCTTTACAAAATGAGTGATGTGCCTTTGAAATAGTCATGAGGCATAATGGGAGGGAGGTAGTGCTTCTGGTACTTTAGAAGGCAATGACTGCATTTGAGCAGTACTAGGACCGACACCTTGCAGTGTGGCGGATTTTTGTCCCATTATATTTTTCACTCGAAAGAAGGGATGTCCGTGTGAGTTCTTTAAAATACAGATCATCATGTCACGACCAGGGTGCCCTAGGCGGTCATGCCAAAGCCTGTATGAGTCAGTGTCCCACATTTCATTGTTGGTGACAGCATAAGATTCAATGATTTGAATAATAGTGAGGTACAATCCACTAGATTGACTCATTAGTTTCTCTAAAATGTGTTTCCTTCCACATTCATTAGAGGTAATATAAAGGTATTCAGTTCCATTCTCACAGTGGGTTTCTATATGATAACTGTTGGCACGAATATCTTTGAAACTTAACAAGATTTGATTAGCTCTTAGTGCATGCAGAGCGTCTGTGACTTTAAATATTGTACCGTTAGGCAACAAAAATTTGGCAGTTCCTCACCCTTTTATTACTTGTGATGATCCAATCATCGTAGTCATAGAGGAATTATAGGCTATTAATTCAATGAATAATTGCCTATTCCTTAATATGGTGTGGGTGGTCCCACTATCAACTAAGCACTCAAGTTCTCCTCGATTCATTCTTGGTTTCGAGAAAACAAAACGATCCTAGCGCACCCGCGTGTTCAAGATCATTTCATTGGCTCAAGTAGCAATAGACAAACATTATTAGCTACCCTCTTCTAGCTTCTTCCTGTACTTCCTTTATAGCAGTCATGGTGCTAATCTTTTTCTTCAACTCTTGTAGTACTTCAGCTATCTTCTTCTTTGCTGCAATCTGATAATCTCAATAAATATCTTGTAGCTTGTATCCAATCTTCAAGTTGGGGAGGGGTGTTAAGGGCACCATTAGCTTTTCAATCATTACAAGCTATTGCATGTTGAGCTGTTAGTATTGTTAGAACGAAACAATTAGTCTATAATTACTTAGATAATTAGTAACTTAATCAGGGTATTAAGCATGCTTGTTAATCTCTCTAGTGTCCTACATCTATTAGACATGTGGCTTGCATATGTGCATTCTCACGTAGTATAAGTTCTGTTGCTGCAACTCTTTCTCAATGTATCAGAGCAATACCTTCAGTAATGTCAAGTCATTTTCTCTCAAATTCTCTCTCTTTCATACTAAGCTTTCATTCGACAGATCATTGAAATAAGCACTAACTATATATTATCTCTTCTTCTTCTTTTTTTTTTTTTGGGTGTGTTTTTTATATCTTGAATTATATGGGCTGTTATGTTTCTAGGATCAAAGCTCCATACAAGTTCTTTCATTTTGTGGTTAACAAGCTTGTTGATGAATTCACTTCATTAGGTTTTCACTTCATTATATGTTATATTGTATTTGGTTGAATAATTTTTACAAAATAGTGTATCAATTGTGTTAATCGTTGTATGTTAGTTTTCAAGATTAGTTTTATATGTTTTCATCGACCAATAGTTAAATTAACTTTTCAAAATAATAAAGTTACGAAATTATGACGAATGTTAAAAACAGTACAATGTACTAAGAAATTTTTTTTTTTGAATAAAGGGCTGGTGCGGCTGCCCTCAAGCCTTGATTAATGAAACTGCTGAATACAAGGGGGGGACATTGAGCCTAAATCCCTGATTACAATAAGCATCTAGAGTATATCCCGAAATAATATCAGGAATCTTTACAAAAACCATGTACTAAGAATTAGGGTGAGGTAGCTCTGTGCGTGGCAGCATTTGTGTGCATCGTTTCAAGAAGGGCAAGACGGCGACAGCCTAGGTTTAGTTTTAGACGACGGCGACTGTGCGAGCACTATTGATGGGGGCTATTAGCAGCTTGGTTGCAGGGGATCCTTGCCTAGTTTTGTATTCGGGCCAGGTCTGCCTTTGTTTAGGGTTTAGGGTCTGCTTGTGTTGCAGGACATTCTTGTTCGTCCTCTTAGTGGTGGCGTGCGACTGTGGTCTTTCCTGAAGCGGGACAACAGTTCACAGTGAGTCGGTGCGGCAGGTCGTGGCGGTAGTTTGTGTATGTGTGGTGCGTAGGCTGTGGAGATTGGGATGAAGTTGAGCCTTACTGCTGGGCCTAAGGCTTGGCTGTTCTTTGGGTCTTGGGCTTTATTTTAGTTAGTTTTTTTTTTCTTTTTCCAATAATTCCTACTTTTCTAGGAAGTTATGCTTGAACTTTGCCTATTTGTTATTATGACTTATAGGCTCGCTTGTATTGAGTGGACTATCCCTATGTATCACTGTGGTATCACTACAACTTCTTGTATGTCTATTGATAGTAGCAGAATGATATGTAATGGTCATTCTGGTTCGAGTATCAATAACTGATCGTTTTAGACTTTACTAAAAAAAAATAAAAATAAAAGATTTAGGGTCAAATATCGCTAAAATATAGGAGAGTAGCATGTTATATATACTATTGTTTTTTTTTTTTTTGAGGAGAAGACGTCAGAGTATATATTGAAGAAGTAAATCAGTTTGTACACAAAGTGGCTAAGAAGCCACTGATTTCTGTGGGGACAAACCCACTCCAATACAGATCAAAATCAGAACCTAATGCAAAGATAGCCATCATGTTGGCAACCTTATTTGCAGTCCGACTAATATAGCTGAAATAAGAGCCATGAAGGCTCCCCAACATACTATTGTTAAGATAAGAGTCTATGCTATTATTATTAAGAGAAGAGGCTTTATTATCCAAAATTGAAAAAATGTACCAAGATAACCTTGAAATATTAAAAAACTAGGGAAAATGCTCATTTACCCAATTTTAGCTTAAAATTTGCCCACTTGCTCCACTAACTGTTTTTTAACCCCGTTTACCCAAAACACTCTAAGGGATTATTTCCCCTCTACCCAATTAATTCTTTTTTTCTTCTTTTTATTTATTTTTGGGACTTTTTTGCCCTCTCCCCCCTCACCGATTTCTCTGTCCTCCCCCCTCACCGATTTCTCTCTCTCTCCAGACGACGTCGGATCTCTCTCTCCCTCCCTCCATCCCTCCAGCAGGTCGCCCACGACGCCGGCTCTCGCCATCGCCGCACCGAAACTCGTCGTCGTGCTCTCCGCTGCCAGGCTCGACGCCAAGCTGACGGTCCTCGTCACTGAGAAGCTCGGCAAGGCCGGGTTTGACCTTCTGAAGGAATCGACGACGGGCTGAAAACTACTATCTGGGACTGAAAACTGCTATCTGCTATTGTGCAGTCATAACCATAAAAGTTTTAACATTAGTGCCCCCCAGTAGACTTTGTATTGGGGGCCAATGATGACTGCTTTATTTATTGACGGACTGAAACTGCTATTCCAAAGTAAATGTAGTGTTAAATTGCAGTAGTCGATAAATGAAAAAAATTGTGTGGTTTGTGTCAGTCTAGTGGGGGGCAGTAGACAGAATATTGACCCTCATAATGTGGGTTTTTAGACATTATCTGTTGTTTTGAGTGTGAATAACTTCTATAATCTGTGAAACATAGGAAGCGGTGTAATGTTTGATGGTCTATTGGGGGCAGTAGACACATTAGTGCCACTCAATAATGTCTTTCTTAGGAGACAGTAATCATCTCTTGTTGATTATAAAATGATCATTTCGGTTTTGTTTGTGATAAAGTGCAATACACTGTGAATCCTTGAAACTGGTGCAAGTTTTAATGGTTTAGTGGGGGGCAGTAGACACATTACTGCCCCCAAATAATGTCTTCATACGAAGTCAGAACCCTTCACTTAACTATTTTAGAATGTTCATTTTGGTTTTGTTTTGGTGTAAAATGGGTAGGCCGAAATAAGTGGGAGGCAATAATTTGTCTATTACCCCCCAATAGACCACAATTTTGACGTCGTTCGAGACCTGCAAGAGAAGCCCAGACCCGATTCCGGCATGGAGCTTCGGAGCTTCCCGGACATCTGACGAACAAAACCGGGGAAGCCCAGACCCGATTCCGGTGTGGAGAGCTTCCCGGACATCTGACGAACAAAACCGGCGAAGGCCAGAGGGGTTGGGATGGTGGAGTTAGATGGCGTCATCCTCTGGTGGTCCGACGGTGGGACAGAGCGGCGGCGGTGGAGGTCGACATCGACGGTGGAGTGGTGGGCGTGGTGGCTCAGAGAGAGAGAAAGAAAGAGAGCCTGAGACGAGGTTAGAGAAAGAGAGAGAGAGAGAAATCGATGAGGAGGAGGAGAGAGAGATATGAGTGTAATTTGTTAATTAAAATGAGGGCAATACTGTCAAACACTGTTAGATTGGGTAAATGGGGTTAAAAAACTCTTGGTGGAGTAAGTGGACAATTTTTGGCCAAAAATTGAGTAAGTGGTCACGGCCCCAAAAAACTAAGCTCAACTTTTATTCTCCAGGGATATAATCGTTAAAGTACTGAAACAACAAAAAATTAGATAAGAATGGGAAAATAAGAAAATACAATCCACTTTCTATGCAGATAATTACCCATTATCTACAGTTATCTGCAAGGAGTGGATCATTTAGATAACTTCATAATATATATATATATATTTTTTTTGTTTTTAATAATTTTAACTATTTTTTTTATCTGAGAAATTTTCTTATACAAGCAAAGCATGTGTTTGGGGGGGGGGGGGGGGGTCACCGTCACCGAGATAAACATCATGAGCATCGAGATCAGCGTCACGGTCATGGAGATCGGTGTCATGGGGGCTAGTGCTCAATCTCAAGGAGTGATTAACACTCAGGGAGGCTATCGCTCATACGCAAAGAAGTGTCCCCAACGAAAGCGCGAGGAGGCGACTATATCGAAATAACAAACCCGTCAAGATGACAACCACCTCTAGAGACTCGAGGTGACGACCTTGTCGAGACTCGAGGTGACAACTGCCTCGAGGTTAGAGGGAGAATGAGGACGTATGACATCAAAAGTGAGGGAAACTCCAAGTTGGGTGATTACATGCATTTTTATGTATGTAATTGTATCTAAAACACTAAAAATAAGTTAATCCCCGAGTCAATTATTATGTAATTAATTTATTTTTATTTATTGTGTAGGAAATAACCGGAGTTGCGGAAACGAGAGAAAATGGTACAAAATTGGAGCAAATTGTAGTTTTCAACAAAAGGACGAAATAGTCAATGCGGGTCAACCGTGGTCAATACTATTAAGGAAGCGGAATCCAATTGCCTCTGATATTATAATTTATATGCGGAAGTGCATTGAGAAGAGAGAAGAAAGAAGAGAAAAGAAAGAAGAAGAAGAGAGAAAGAAAGAAAAGAAATAAAAAGAAAGAGAAAGAGAAAGAGAAAAAAAAAAAAAAGGAAATTGATGACATCAGCATGGCTGATCACTCCTCATCCCACGTGCAGCTTTCTTTCTTTTATTTTTCCTTCTCTTTTTCTCCCTCCTCCCAGACCACGTGCCACCCTCTCACTGACCATTTATTTTATTCTTTAATCTCAGCCGTCCATTCCTGATCCATCTCAATCTTCATAACCAGCCACCTCCTTTAATTGAAAAAAAAACATATTCTCTCTCACCAAAAATCCCAGTTCGGCCGCACAATCCACAAAAAACCCCAATCCTCTCTCTTCTTCTCTACAGCCGAATAACCACCTCCATTTTTATCATTCCTTCCCATTTTCTCTCTTCCATTTTCACTCACTCTTCCATATTAAATTATTAGGCTCTTCTCAAATTTCATCAAGGAAGATCATCAAGACCTTAATTTCATCTTGGGTAGTTAGGAGGATTCAAGCTAGCTTAGTTTTCTTTGCTTTCTAGCATTGTTGAAATTAGGCAAAGCTTATCCTCTCTCTTCTCATCTATTTTAATTGAACATGAATTTGATGTTAAATCTTGTTTTAATTATGAGCGAGTAGTTCAATTTTGGGAGTTAGGGTTGTGAAGCCCTAACTCATCTTGTATAAATATTGATGCTTTAATTTTAATAAATGCAATTTTCATTGTGTATGCTTTAAATCCGAATTTATTGGTCCTTAGAAGCATGTTTCTAGGCTTTGTCACCATTTGAAATTATGTTGTGGGCAATTATGATGAATAGATTGATAAATTAACAACTTATTAATCTTGTGGCATCTAAGATTTAAGTGTGGTAACCATTAGCTAGCTTAATTGTAGCTAAGCTTGCTTGGGTCTCTATTATCTTGCACTCTAGGCCTCTAATTTTAGATATTGCGGCCTTAACCGGCGTAATGCCTAAGTTAGAGAGTTGATTGTGGCCCTAACCGGCATAATCGATACACCGAAAGGATAATTGGTTTAGTAGCCTTAACCGGTACTAAATACGGGACTTAACACATATAGGAAATGCATGCATTTGTGAAATTGGCATCGATATTTGCAAGAGAGTTAATGTGAATCACCCGACACTCCCATGTTCCCATTACTTTGAAATCCGAATTTAATTTCTTGCTTGATAATTAGTTGTTTGCCTTTTATTTTAGTTTGCTTTTAATGAGAGATTATTCAGAGCACCGCCGTGCACTTGCACCAACATAAATGAATGGTTAGATTGCATTAAATACATTTTTTGTTTATTAAAAATAAAGTTGATAATAAATATCAAGGGTTGAGATTATTTTATATAAGGGTTGGGTCACTTGCACCGTCGGTATATAGAATAATTTCCAGCTTTTAATTTAGTTAATTCCCAATTCAAAACTCCAAAACAAAATTCTACCTTCCATTGTGCATAACTCATTTGGGCTACAAGTTAGTGGCTTTGATTAGGTTTAGTGTGAGCTAAGCCGAGCATTGCCGAGGCTTGGTGCCTTGTGAATATTTTATTTTATTTTTATTTTTACTTTTTCATTGTATGCTTTTAAGTTATTCTAGCGCCAATTACCTCGGTTAGGTCCAACACCTAATCCCCGAGGTACGATAATCAAGGCTCTAATACTTCCCTTACTTGACAACGATTCGTACGCTTGCGAGAGTTTATGAGTAAAGTCATTGGGCTCAGGTCAGTGTTGGGCTTTTGGAAGTTTTCTCTTAAGATGGGTATCCAAAGAGAAAAATTAGGGGCATTGTGGGGATGGTCAACTATTTTTGGACCCACAATTAAGACAAACAACTAGTCATAAGTACGGCAATGATTTTGACCATAAATATGGGCAATGATTGCAGTCATAAGTGCAGTCATGAAGACAACTGTAAATGAAGTACTGATTACGGCCATTAGTACAGTAATGATCGATAACCTCCATAAATGAGGTAATGCTTGCTTCCATAATTGCAATAATAATCATAGCAGTAAATGTGATAATGGTTACCAAGTGATGCTCACCTATAAATAAAGGGCTCGACGGCAAGGTAATGCATCTGATTCCGAATCTTTCTATTACACTCGACTAAGAAATATACTGACTTAGGCATTAGAGGGGTTTATGCAGGTATCCTCCCTCTTCTAAGAGCCGACGGTCAAACATTAGTCAACGAGCAAATAAAGCTTCTCAATCATTTTTGGTCAGCTCCCGCTCAAATCCACATTCATTGGTGAGTCAAAATCCTCTTCGAAATTTTTCGTCACCAACAACATGTGTTTGTAGGCTAATATCGTTTATTAGATCCGTCAACATCCATTCACATCGACACACACACACACACAGGCCGGATCAGAGGCGGAAGTTCGCAAAGATGCAAAAGTGCAGACGTCGCTCAGAACCGTTTCGGGTGGCATAAATGGTGGCACTGATCTTGCCTATGCCTAACCAGGCCTCCATCTTGCATCTGCTTTCGATTCTTTCTATTACACTCGATTAAGAAATATACTGACTTAGGCATTAGAGGGTTTTCTGCAGGTATCCTCTTAGTCAACGAACAAATAAAGCTTCTTGATCATTTCTGGTCAGCTCCCACTCCAATCCACATTCACTGGTGAGTCAAAATCCTCTTCGAAATTTTTTGTCACCAACAACATGTGTTTGTAGGCTAATATCGTTTATTAGATCCGTCAACATCCATTCACATCGACACACACACACACACACACACAGAGGCCGGATCAGAGGCAGACATTCACAAAGATGCAAAAGTGCGTATGTCGCTCAGAACGGCTCCGGGCGGCATAAATGGCGGCGCTGATCTTGCCGATGCCTAACCAGGCCTCCATCTTGAGATTCTTCTTGCCGGTGGACTCCTCCATGACGAGTTTGAAGTCGAAATTGGTTTGCTCAAAGTTTATGTTGAACTTCTAGCACAAACCTGCGACTTCGATCACATTGAACTTCAACTTAATGGTGACGCCGTTCGGAGTGTCCCTGGTCTCCGAGGACAGAACCAGAGCCGCCATCTGTGCCTCCTCGAGCCTCCGTGAGCCTCGTCTGCACTTTATGCAAAGTGCGGAGGTCCGCTTCTGATCTCTCCGTATATAAATTCTAATCCATCGGAGGTGATGGAACTACTTCATAATACACATGGCACTCAATATTCTCTTTAGGTTGCATTATGCATGTTCAGCTTTTGGGAAACAATTTCACGTGTGACCATATAGTTGATGGAAATTTCAAATTTGATCACACCAAAAGTTCTTTGATATATAAATATTCAATCACTCGATGACTGAACAATTACTTCAGTCAATATATAGCAAGCTAAGTCATTAAGTCACGGAAAATCTAAAATGATAGTTAAGCTTCAAGCTTTAGTCTCGTAAAAGGCTCTAGCAAGCAGTAAGCCCTTTAAGTTTGTTGACTTAACTGGCTTTTCGTCATGCTGATCATGAATAGTGTAAGAGCTTGAATCACTCGATGACTGAACAATTACTTCAGTCAATATATAGCAAGCTAGGTGAATAAGTTACGGACAATCTAAAATGATAGTTACGCCTAGCCTCAAGCTTCAGTTTAGTATAGTTTAAAAGACTCTAGCAAGCAATAAGCTCTCAAGTCTGTTAACTTAACTGGCGTTTCGTCGTGCTGATCTGTAAAAGCTTGAATTCTTGAATCTCCAACATGCTAAAGAGTTGTTCTCATCTCTTTTATGTGATGAAATTGATGTAATCCATTGAGAATTGTATTTTGGAGGAAGACTACTGATCAATGATCGAACTTTATTAGACGAAATTTTGACGAAACTGCTCTTTTTCTAACTTAACAGGCTATTGTATAGTTAAGTTTACTGCATATTTTGAATATGGCATGCTTCATAAAATTCTACTTTTTGTTGGCAATTATGAGTGGGTTGAGGTAAGTAATTGTTTTAGTTTAATTTTTCAAATGTGTTTTAATTTGTTTTCTTCGGATATTTTCTTCTGTGAAAGGCTGAAAGCAATCAATTCAATCGCGAAAAAAATTAAGAAGAGTACGCTTCCACAGTGACAGAGTTATAGTACTGTTGCAACACGTACTGCGATTTAAGCTACAAAGTTGTGGTGGACGTCGTGTTCATTGATGATTTCCACTTTTACAGAAATGGAAATTAAAGAGATAATTAGTTTCTTTTTCAGAGCAGTCTCATCTCTCATGTCGAAAGAGAAAGAGAATGAAAGGGACATATGGTAGCCAGTCAAAGTTCAAAGCAGGTAGCGTTGGATTCCATGGCAATAAAGCTTCAGCTATAGCTAGTTAAGCGCGCAAGCAAGCTAGCTCTTATATGTTTGTACAAAGGGGCCTCTAGCTTCTCTAGTAGGACTGTTACATACATATTCATATATATAATTCACCTAGCTACCTAGCTCCCTTCTCTTCTCTTTCTTTCTTTGATCTCTAGGGCACTTGGGGCCTGCTAGCTAGCTAGCTATGCATCTCTAATAAGTTCTGATCAGACTTTGAACACAACCACTGATATATTATCTGTATATCTGTACGTACGTCTCTATTATCTTTACGTACGTCTCTCTCTCTCTCCCTCACACTGAAAAAGAATGGCTATTCTCTAGCTAGGATGGGTCGCTATCCATCTCCCACCTGCACTCAAGCACCCATGTGATGTGTCACCACCCAATCACTGTACACCTTCAAGTACTACTACTACTGATGAAGATGGAGTAGTTCGTAGCTCTGATCTGCGTCGTCGACCCTCCACTGTTCACCTTTTTCTTAAAAACATAGAGTTAATGGCGATTTGAAACCAAGAACAAGTTCATTCCAAATATAAAAAAAAAAAAAGAAAAAAAAAAAAGAACCAAGAACAAGTTAACACAGGACCACCATCGCACTCAGGTGGCCTGCGCGCACTTATAAGTTGGTGTCTCTCCGTGTGTGGTTAATTTTCACTAGGTATCTACAGTGTACCCTAAACACTGTCCATCTCTTTTCTTTTAAGTATCTCAGAGTACTCTAGCTAACTTCAGCTTCTTGCATTTCCTAAAAACCGACATATATGTCGCAACAGTAACTCTCACCTTACCAGATCGATCCTTCTTTTCTTCGTTTTAATCTTTTCTGTACGTGTACTGCTCTCTGTGAACTGTGCCAAATCATAACTCAAACTAATAAATCCAAGGTGCTAGACTGCTAGCAGCTAGTTGAGAGCGAAAGATCGGCCCGGCCACATCGATATGTATCCTCTTCTTGGCAACAACACTACTACTAATGATGAAAACTCATCATCACAGCCTCATCATCCTCACCTCTACGACTACAACTCACCTTTTCTTCAAGATCACGACGGAGTAGTCTTGAGCTACTTGCTTTCGCAGCAGCAGTTCTTAATGATTGACACTAATTCATCTCTGTCGGCTGAAATCAGCGTCGCCGCTTCAAAC
Organism: Rosa rugosa; assembly: GCF_958449725.1. Classification (NCBI taxonomy): domain Eukaryota; kingdom Viridiplantae; phylum Streptophyta; class Magnoliopsida; order Rosales; family Rosaceae; genus Rosa; species Rosa rugosa. The sequence goes on along the minus strand of NC_084824.1, from coordinate 7,334,560 downwards.
CAAGGGCTAACGGAGGAGAAGATCCACAGCTCGAAGAAGAAGAAAAAGGCGGCAGCTCCGAGAAAGAGAAGCAGTGGAAAGAAGGATCGGCACAGCAAGATCTGCACGGCTCAGGGCCCGAGAGACCGGAGGATGAGACTGTCGGTTCAGATCGCCCGGAAGTTCTTTGATCTTCAAGACATGCTTGGTTTCGACAAGGCAAGCAAGACCATCGACTGGCTCTTCACAAAGTCCAAGTCTGCCATCAAGGAACTGAAGCAACACGTGGTCTTGCCGAGTTGCAGTATTAGCACCATTGGTACGGCAAAGCACATTAACTCCCTCTCTACTTCTACCGAGAGTAATGAAGTTGTATCTAAGACAATGCAGACTCATTGTGCTCTTAAGGGTGAATCTTCCATCAGCAGAATGAATAGAGATCCGAAAAAGAACACGAGAAGATTATGTTTGGTTGGAAAGGGATCGAGGGACGAGGCAAGAGCAAGGGCAAGAGAAAGAACAAGGGAGAAAATGAGGATCAGATCAAGCTGCCAAACTAGTCGGGATGAAGCAAACCCTAAGGATCTAGGGTTGTGCTTTGGGGAGGAAGCTGAGAAACACTTCAATCGTGAATTGCTTGAACAAGGTGGAACAAATTCCATGATGAAGAGCAATGCTGATGATCACAAAACTCTCATGGGAAGATCAATTAGTGCATCGAGAAGCAGGCCAAGTTTCGAGGATGAAGGGGGTGAATTTCCGGGTTTTACTGGGAATTGGGCTACCAAGATGCAGTCATTTCACCGCAAGATGACAACAAACGTGATCAAGTCATTTACAGGTAACAACGTGCTGCAAGTAGAAAACCCTAGTACACCAATGATGGGCATAACCACCAAACAACAAGAGCCTAGTAGTACTACTAATTCACTTCTCTCTTTCAGTAGTTCAAATTCCCAAGAACAAAACTATTCTGGTACTTCAATTTCCATCACTCCCATACCAAAACCAAACGCACAAGAATTACTAAACCCTTGCTCAATAAATTTCATGCCCAACCAAGACCAAGACCATAACCCTAATTCAATTTTCATAACCACCTCGATTTCTCAAGATCAAAACCCAGGCCCGTTCCTCAAGTTTAACTGAGACCGGTCGATTCAATTATATATCATTCTTAATTAAGAAGCTTCTTGCACTATGCTGCAATGCAGGGTTTATATTTTGAAGTGGGCTAGTTACTATCTTTGAAAGTGTATGCATGAAGGAGAAGAGCTAAATGTTTTCAGTAGTACTGCAATTTGCTCCATTCAAATTTTATTTGGGTTTGTTGGTAGTTAATTTGAAGATGTTGAAATATATACTATCTTGAATATGAAAATTGGGGGATGTAGAGATAGTGTCAGCCTGTCAGGTATCATCTTACTATCATATTTTTCAAGTAAAAGATCATGTTTAATTAGATCATGAGTAGCGAAGTGGTACAAAATGACAGTTGAAAATTAATTAAGAAAACAACATGGAACATTGTACTAGCAAATAAAACACTACCTTCTTCACAGTCAGCAACCTAACATAGAAGTTCCTAACATAGCAGTACATGTTACATAATAGATCGAGAACTACATATCACATACAGCTTGATGAGTGCTTGATCGGCTCAGATGGAGTTCTTAACAAAATATTGATCTTCCTCAAGATGACCTGAAGCAATATATTGCTAAGGGCCTCCTAGCTAGCAATCAGTTTTTACCTGCAGGTATAGGAAAAACAACTTAACTGGTACGTTATATATAACATTTCCCTGATTTGTTCTTAAAATAATAGTTCAAGTTTTTAACTAGTTGCATATATATCAATAATTATGTTTCTAGCTGGTTAGACATGGCTTCATGAAACTTTAATTTCCGTTTTGGTTTGCTTAATTACTTATACCAAGTTAAGTAACACGCTGAAAACTTCAATTAAGATGGTGATTTCAAGATATTGTTATTGGGTTTTTGCAGTGCAACAAGAAAGATAATGATTAATTCATGTATTTCCTCGTCTTCTTAACTAAATGTTTACTGCTAAACTTCCTGAGTTGCCATTTGTTTGCTAGGTTATAAGGATAATATAGTGTATCTTCTCTGAAGTGTTGATCAATTGCGTATCCATGCATATTTCTTTTCTTCGAGTGAAAGTTACCAATCAGTCAAGATATATTTCTTAGATTTACCTGTGTTATTATGCGTTATGTTACTGTTACACAGTCCTTGCTGATCAAGTTCTTAGTGATCATAGAGACATTTCAGCTCTTAAAGTAGCTAATTGCAATTTGCAGCTTTTAGATTATGTATTTATGAATGCAAATAACTTGTCTACTTTGTTAGTTGGAATAATTATGTTCCCTACTAGCTAGAGATAGCTTAGCTAGTAATAATTACTCCTTAATTGTGTGTGTGTGTGTACATTTCCACATTTCCATCCAAATCTGTTTGATGAAACAGTTTGATATTTGTGAACAAAATTCAGTTCAAATACCAAGAACTAATATCTTTAATCGTAATAATCTAACCTCTACTAATATCATCTATGTGGATTCTTCCCATTCATAAAGTATTATTATGTTTTACAGCTTTTGCCACTGTATATTTTTCCTACCTCAACAACTCTTGCCATTTGAATTTTTTGGAATATGCATGAAATAATACTCAAAATTGTTGCTTTCGGTTTAACTAGCTAGGAGGAACCCGATCAATTGCAGCTTATTCATATGTTGTTGGAGCTCGTAAGGATCATTTGTGTGTTTCCTCTAGGACAACTAGCCGGCCTCTTTGCTAAGAAAGGTGATCATGACACTGAAATCAAAGAACAATAAGTATATATCAATTTTGCAGATGACTACCATCATATATTCATATGTTATATGAAGTCAAAAGACTCAAAGTTTCGTATTTTTCAAAAAGGTCGTGAGAAGACCATGAATTTAATTATTGGTTCCTTGATGACCGGCCAGTTGAAAACTTTTATAAAGCAACGCCGATTTTTGTAGTTGCAAGAAAATGTAAAGCATGTTATACACCATTTTTTTTTTCTTTAATAAATGGGGGCCAAAAGGCCCGAAACAAGTCAAACAACAAGATACTACAAATTAGAGGTTACCATCCTACAACTGGGATTGTCACATAAGTCATCTAAGATGGAGTTGAAAACTGTGAAATAGGTTATACACGAATTTCGGCTAATGTAGGATCTAATTTTTTGTTTTTTTTTGGATAAGAATTTCTGGTTTATGTGAACAATTATTGTTTTTTAATTTTCTGGTCCAAGGACTACAAACGTTTGTGCTCGATCAGTTTAATCTAATCAGTTTTTTACTCAGATAGAGTATTTTATTACGACTGCATACAGTTTGGATGGATTGGCAGAAGCAACATTGATATAGTTGAAATTCAATGGCAAGCCGCAAATGTCGAGATTAATGCAGAGGTAGTAAACTGTTTTTCATAGCCAAAAAACAACTAGCTACAATACTCATTGACAACTCTGGTCTCAGACTCACAGGTCAGGTAAGGCGGAAGGCGGCAGAGCACGTCCGTACAAGTATTGGTTATCTGCCCTTAATTATATAATATACTGTTCAAATACTGTTACCAAAGTATAATGTACACTTTCACTTCTAATTTATGAATTACAACTTTACAGGAATTAACCGATCCCGGAAAATATTACGAGAGAAAAAGGTGAAGCTGTTAAAGAGCGGGTGTAATACGTACAAGCTCGTACCAAAGATTTCTAAAAGAAAATACTAACAGCATGAGAAAACTTTATTAATCTAGCAGAATTAATTATTTGAAGTTTTGAACCATGGATTAACATCAAGAAACGCAATCAAGTGAGGATCATTGATAAGGTTCTAGCTAGATATAGATCACTTCCTACCCAAAAAGAGAAAGAACAAATAAAAAATAGATAAATCACTGACCTAGAAGCTTGCATTGATCCATATCTCTGTCCATGTCCCTGTCCCTCCAAATTAACTGCATCGGCGATCAATCTATGCCTCCCCCGTTGCCCAAAGAAAGAAAGGGATCCCAGAAAGAAAATGCCAAAACCAACCAACACCAGCTCATAAAACTAATTAAAATGGCCGCTACATATAGTGAAACAGATTTGGTTCACTGTTGATCAGTTGCACTACTAGAAGTAAATTTTGTATGAGAAGAAGTGTATATTTTGCCTGAAGTTTTGCAGCTGCACTACAACTTTTGTGGAGTTTACACTTCACTGTAAAAGTCGAGAGAGAGAGAGAGAGAGCCTCTGCCCTCTAGTACTCTCTCAGTCTTTCTGTTCTTGTGTAGGTGTGCTTCATTAATTTTCAGCTATCGATATCTTTCTCTTTCAGTGTTGGATTTGCTTGTCTGAAATTTGATCAGTTGCGTGATCTTATGGCAGTGGTAGGTTTGGTTTAGTTAACCATATATATGTAGCTAGCTAAGCTACATGAGATGTAGGCTGTAGGTATCTATGTTTACCAATTAATTAAAGCTGGAGGAGCTGCTTAGCTAGCAATAGTCTATCACTGTTGCATGAGCTTTTGTTGCAAGTAAAAATAGCGGAAATTAAAACACCGGAGCCATGAGCTGTTAAATTACTCGCTATAATTTGCAGTGTGCACGCCTTACATAATGAACTAATCTAATGACTCTTAGCTCAGACAACTTAGTATTCCGGAGCACTAAAGAACACCCTGTAAAAATAATTGTCAATTAATACATAGCAGATTAAAAAGGAAAAAGGGACATAGTTGTCCATAAGTTGCCTAGCAATGTGTTTTAATTAATTAATTAAAAAGGAGAAAGGGAATCCAAACAGGGCACAAGATCTGATTCAGCTAGCAAGTAGCAACACTGCAACACACTACTACACAGAGTGACAGTTATGAATATGTGATACAGTGTGACTAGCTATGTTTTTCTCCATCTCTGTACTCTTTGTGACAGTGAGAACCTACCCAGAAACCAAGCCTTGCTATATAATTGTGTCAGTTCTGTTCTTGCACCAATCGTGATTATGTTTCTTGTGTTCAGTCAATTTGGTGGTTTATAGCAAAATTGCTTTTTCCTTGAGGCCCGAGGAGAAGGGCACACAGAGCAGACCTTTCTTTATGTGAGCAGCAGCACAGTCGTTTTTCTTTTTACGACGATACAGAACCGCTGCTACTTATAGATGAGCTGGTGCTCTGACTCCGCCGGAGGGCTTTGTACTGTCTCATGCATGCACAAAGCTAACAGGCTATGAAAGATTGGTTTACTTTTGCAGACTCTCTGGCACATTCAAGTTCAGAAAAAAGCATCACAGTATATTTACTCTGCATAATTTTAAGTTAAAAGAGTAATTAATTACGTGGAGTAGGGACTACTTTGAACGATGATTGCATCTCTTACACATGTGAGCTTTTGGAAGTGTTAAGGGTTACAGTAGCTGATTTAATCAGAATTGAGATTCATATAGTCGAAACTTCTACAGTCCACTTAATGTATTGAAGTTCTATGCATGTTACATGACTTCAGTCATCCTAACGGTTTAACTATTTAACATATATTACCTAGATTTTAGTTAGTGTAATATTACAAAACAGTTTCTTTATAGAAAAAAATAAAGTTAAAAACTATAAATCAATTACGCTTTATGTCCAAACCTCCTGGAAAGGAGATCCCATACCAAAAAAAAAAAATTCAACATCACAATTTTTTACCCAAACTGCCAAACATGTGGACTATAGGCTTATAGCACATGATTTTTTGTCAAAATTGAACGTTCTTGTTTTCCACCAAAAATATTGCACCATCAAATAATGATTTTAGACACTTCTTCCATCAAACTATGATGTAATTTCTTTTACAATTTTTTAGTGTCAGAAAAAAAAATCGTAAAAAATAAAGCATTTGAGGTTCCGTTATTCCGTTAATTGAAACATGTTCTAATCATGCTATATGAATGGTAAGTTTACGATACATGAGAGTTTCAAGAAAAAATTGCGTTAACAAGGTTTAACATGTTTCGACATGTCATTGCATTCCACAAGTGTTCCAATTGCATGTACCTCCCAATGTTTCAAATAATGCAAAAATTTTAATTAACATATTATGTTAATCTCATCATTGGTAAAACAAAATCTTTAGAATGTGTGCCAATTGACGGAATACCAAAATCTATAGCGAATTTTGATTTTTCAAAATTGAAAAGCAAGAAAATTGATTTAAAAATAAAAAAAACATTTGATATTTCAAAATTCTATAAGTTACATATTCTAAAAGTCATGCTCTACGAATACTATGTTCATGTCACATGTGAATTTCAACAAACATGTGAAATTCATAAAATTCATAATATGACCCCGTGACGGCGTGACATATCCAAATATGCCAAACTATGTCAATCCATATTTTTATTCAAATTATTATAGATATGAACTCACAGTTGGTAAGATATGATTTTCAAAATGGTATTCCTATTGACAGAGCCTAAAAATATCAACCCATTTTTCTTAATTTTTCAACTTTGAAAAAAAAAAATTCTAGTGCCTAAAGAATTTTGAACTTTATTTTTTCATGATAGATTAGATTTTTTATTTATTTATTGATGTTTTCCCGTTATGTAACAATTTGCATAATCAATATATTTTTTTTAATAGATATTGATATCATTAGATAACATACAGTCATACAGGTTAGAGTCTAAACATGTACTTGAATACTGGCGTCGATACCGAACGATCGCCGACCAAGATCCCGGTCCGCACCAACAATTAGAGATTGATCCGCCCTTCTGCCACCACTAGTCAAAGTTGAATTTGGTACCTTGAGTTGTCCACGACCCATGATGAGGAGCCTCCCCCGATGCTAGATCAGACGGCAACCGGAAAGAACTTTGAGCGATTTCCAAAGGGTTTTCTCCATCTCTGAGAAAATATAATGGTTTTTTTGTATATTCAACCATTGTATTAACCATAGTCGTTAATTACTTCTTTTTTTTTGGTTGAACAATAATGATGTTTTTCTCAACCAAAATATGAATTTGACAATTATACACTAGAAGAATAATTATAACTTTATGTCTATTTTGTTTAACTATTTATCTTTTTATCACATTAAGACTATTATTCATTAACAAAATTGAAGCTGCACACAGCGCATTAACGAAAAGGTAGTGGCAATCTATATAAAAACGAAGCTGGTGATGATCTAATACACCATCATTTCAATTATTTAAACATGATTATGTACAACAGAGAGAATACACTCGGTAACTCACACACTCTTTTAAACTGAGAAGGGAACATGAATATTGTTCATGCAATCAGGCATATCTGGAGCTCTACAAGCCAACTTCAAATGGAACAAACAATTCCCTCTTGTGCACCCTAAAGAGCTAGAAGCGTCTCACTTTGACTGCAGAGCCATTGTGCCTGCTTGAAGAAACAGAATCCTGAGACCACGATGAAGGCTTGACTCGCCCAGCAAGTAAGCTAGATGCTGCTGCAGCACTTATTTTCCTTCTCTTAGATTCAAGTTCCAAGGCTTTCTTAGAAGTCCCAGATGACCCAGGAAAGATTGAAGAAGCATTAATCAAAGCTCGCTTATCCTTCCTATTTCTGTCAAACTTGGAAGAGAATTTCATCCGTGATGCAGTGGCAGTATCCTCTTCTGCCGCTGGAAGCAGTCGTATACGGAGGCCCATTCTCCTTGAAGCAGCCTCTTCTTCAGCAACTCTTTTCTTTTGAGACTGAAATAAAACATAGATTATAATGAGTAAGTAAGCCCTTCATCCAATGCCAAATTCAACACTAATTCAGTTCATTCTCTACAAAGAGGCAGAAAACAATCCATGAAGATAAATCAAAGTTTTTTGTATTTTGATCCTAGTAATAGATAACTTTCCCAAAAACCTAAAAATGCGGACTGTGCTGAGTGAAAAATTCTAATTACCTCTCCACTGTCATCTATCCTGTTATACAAACCTAAAAGACTGACAATTTTATCTTTCAACAAAAAACAAAGGATAAATATGGTCTCAGTGACATACTCTAAGTTTGGCCCTGAGAGCCTTGTTAAGGGCATAATCATCTGAATGCCTGTCGTCAGAAATTCTCTGCAAGCGGACGAGCACTGGCTCAGCTTCTTTCTTCTTTTGCAAATCCTCTTCTTGATGTTCAAGACGGTAAAACGGATCTGCGAGCATACCTTTTTCTGTAGACAAAGAACTGATTTTAGTTAAAATGATGAAAAAATTGTCCCAAAATCACTGTTTATTCCTTTTCTCCCTCTTTAATTCCAATAAGTCAGCCAATCTATTTCAAAATGGCATCATAATCCAGAAATGTAAAACCAACCTTCTTCTGCAGGAAGTGCAAAGGTTTCTGCATCCTCAATGTCAAAATCCTCAGTCTTTTGTTGAGCCCCGCTAATAATCACATACTGACAATTCTTCGGATCTGTCTGAATAACAATCTCCTGTTTGCAGCATGCAGCCTTCATGGAAAAGCTCCATATCTGCAGGCACAAAGACGATACTTATCATTAAAAACATGAGTTTCATAATCAGGGGGCCGCAAAAATGCAATTTCTATCAAATTAGTTCAAAATGGACGGAGAACTCAGAAGGATCAGTATTAGTTGAAAAACATACCTTTGTTGAATAATAGTTTCCCACTTGCTTTTTTTCAGCATTGAACCGAACACCCTTTGCAATCATAGAATTGCACCCACCGCACCATATATTGTAAGGCATCTCAAACCTGAAATGAAGATAATTATCAGAACTTTTCTATATTTCTCCACTATAAAGTTGAACTACATGTATTCTGAAAAATGTCAATAAATTCCCCATTATCATTCAATCCAAATTTGCAAACAAAACCACAAAACTGTAGATACTTCAAGTGCACTACCATATCTTTTACAGTATTTTGAATCTTGGTAAACATTACAAAAAGTAGAAAAGAGTATACCCTAGAAGAGTCACCTATGAAAGCATACTCCCAGATATAATCCGAGGGCAGAATACTAAGTTTCCTGTCATATTGAGAGCCGAATATACATATATGGAAAAGGATGGTTATTTTAAGAAAACCTTAACCTCACAAAACACCTCCACAGAAATATTGTCCCTATGCAAGTTTTTAGTAGGAATAACAGTTGTTAGAATACAACCAAAACAGGACTCGCCTCCCTTCATCACCAATTACGCAAGTAAGTCACTCGACCACAACAGAACATTCCATTACGAAACACAGACACAAGACACATCTGGACACCAACCACCGAACAAAAACAAGCGCGATACGTTACCTTATGATCAAAATTCCCTGATCCAGTTTCCGCGCTCGCTCCCTCAGAGCATGCTGACCATGAAACTTGTTCAAAGAACCCTGCACACAATAGCACCGCTCCGATCAGTATACCAACCCTATCACAATATAAAACAGCAGCAGAAATTGTAAGGTTCCGAGTTTAAAACCTGATTCGGGGTCCATTCCGGAGGATAATAGAAGTTGTCGGCTCTAGCAGCTGCAAGTGAAGACTACAGAAATCGAACCAACACAAGTTTAGCAGATTGAGCAAATCCAATCATATCAACATCAACAATTCCATGCATTATTCTTTACAGAAACAAAAATTACATACAATTAACAATTCCTAAAATCTTAGACAGATGAACTATTTATTTATAAGTAGGAATAATTCCAAGCGATGTTAATCAAGAATCAAACTTTTGTTCATCAATATATAAAAATATTATTCAGAGAAATTCAATTCACGCAAAACCCCCAAAAAGAAGTCATCTTTCGCTACAGAAAACCCTAAAATTAGAATTTGAACAAGAAAAAAACCTAATGAAATTATCAATCAAAGCGAGCTTACCATATTTTCTTGGTTGGAATTCTCCGAACAGAGAAGTGTTTCTGATTAATCGATCCGGAGTGTGTTGGATTTGTTTATGGGTCTCTGTATCTCCCTGAAAATCTTGAAATTGAAATTGGGGTTTTCTTCTCCCTCCGTGTTTTTGTTGGACAACAAAGACGGTCGGTCTTCTGGGCCTGGGCCCTTATCTTTTTCTTTATTTCACGAATGAACCGCCAATAGTGAAGTAGGATGTGCTCATTGAAAAGAAGGCCCAAACCCCCAATCCTTTCTTTTTTGCTACACCCCAACCCAATCCATTTGATATATCTATACTATTATTAAGAGAAGAGGTTTTGTTAGCCAAAACAGAAGAAAAAAATTACCCTGAAATATTAAAAAACTATACAACTCATAAAACATATAGGGGTGATATAGTCAAATTACAAGTATTTATTATATAGGGCCCTAATGATTCGTCCATTTTACTTTCTTAGTTCGGTTGCTTTGTGGCTTTGGTGGTTTGGAACTTGACTCGAGTGGTTATGGCAATTTTGGTGGTGGAGGATTTTTTTGGTGTGGTGACGGTCTGGCTGTTTCGAGGCTGGAGCACCATTATGACGAGCAGGGGTTTGGAAGTTGCGGGAGTTCTAGATTGGTCTAAGAATTAACCTAGATATGATCTTTGATGACGGCTTGGCATGCTTAGTAGGGGTTTGGGAGTAAATTGGTCTAAGAAAAGTAACCTAAACATGATTCTAAAGTTTTGATCCCACTTGCATCAGTCGATGAGGAAGGTTTGGAGAAATGTATCACTATTGGTGTGAAGCACACATTTTTGGCATCAATCCTATTTTTAATAGGACAGATTTACTCACCTAAGGGACAGTTTTAAGGGACTGTGAGAGACAAATGCATTTCAACCACATGTATTAAATATAAAAGCAGAAATTATAGTAACTTAAAACTGTGCATTTATTTTCAACCGTCAGATTCATTTGTCCCTTACAGTCCCTTAAAACTGTCCCTTAGGTGAGCAGACATTTCTAATAGAATACATTAATTGAGAATCTATGACTTTGGGCTCAAGCTACCGACAATAGTTTTTGCCCTTGGAGGAAATGGTTAGCTATGGGAGGAAAAAAAAAAAGTTCATTTACCCAAATTTGAGATACACTAATCTCATTTACCCAAACATCTTATAAGATTGCCCACTTACCCAACAAATTACATATTTTTTGCCCTTATAAGTTATACCCTATTAAGTTATTTTTTAAATTAATTTTTGGGACAATTTTGCCCTCTCTCCCTTTGTCACTTAGAAAGAGAGACTTCACGGGACTCCGATTGCCGGAATCTGGTCACCGGCAGCCGAATCCGGTGTCTGATTTTATTGCCCCCCCCCCCCAATAAACTTTTTATTACCCCCTAATAATACTCAATAAAATTTTTATTGCTCTCCAATAAACTTTATTGCTCCTAATAAACTTTTTATTGTCCCCGAGGTAATAAAAGTCTCCGACTATCTCTTTTGAACTTCCGGCAACCTCCTGATCGGTGACCGGAATCCGGCGTCCTATTTTATTGCTCCCCAATAAACTTTGTATTGCCGTCCAATAATACCCAATAAACTTTATTGCCCCTCAATAATACCCAATAAACATTTTATTACCCCCCCTCCCCAATAAACTATATAAAAATTTATTGGGGGGGGGGGGTAACAAAAGTCTCCGGTGACCGGTGATCGGATTCCCACAGCTGGTGGCGGAGTCTGGCGAAGTCTCCAATGACTTTTTAATTATTTAAAAGGCAAACTTGTCTTTTTACATTTAAATTGGGTAAGTAGACACACAAATCTTTTAGTGGAGTAAGTGGGCATTTGTTGGGCCCAAATTGGGTAAATGGTCAAAAGCCCAAAAAAAAAAAAAAAAAAAGTCTCATGGGTCATTAGGTCTTAACATCCAAAGACTGTTTTTGAGTGAAATTGCAACAATCGGATTAAGTGAGTTCACTTTTTATTTTTTTATGGCTCTAGAGTATAATGCACTTTGTTTTTTATGTACTAGGATTATTTTTAAAATATGCGAAATTGCTTAGGTTTGTTTTTTATCCCACCCCGAAGAACTAAGGGAGGTGTATTGTATTTGGATTTGTGTAAACTTTTTTTAAATGACAGACTTTTTGAAAAGTCCACAGACTCTCTAAAAAGTTGATAGACTGCTATTGATTTCTTAAAACCATTGATTTTAGCAACAAACTTTTTTTTGATTCTTGAAAATCTATATACTTTATTATGAATGACTTCTATAGATTTTCTAGTAAATAAAAATAAAAAACAAAAAACACAACCAATGCAGTTCAAATGTAAAGCAAGATAATAACTCGTTGCCTCTTCAATGGTCAAGTATCTTCTAGTAGAACTTGACTCAAATGAATGATTATTACTCTGTCTAGCTAGTTTGTTCTCATTTCTAATCTCCCAATCAACTTAAAGATACTATATAGATCACTTGATGTTTATGGTTAATTATTCTCATCAATTTTGTTTTCGCCTATTAACATATATCATAAAAATATTGATCAATGTCTTGATCTATAATCAATCAACCAAAATTCAATTGTTCAAGCTTTACTTGAACCATGATATAAATTCAAATCGATGAGAATAATTAATAAGACAAAACCTAGTATTTCATAGCAACACTATTCAAGGTTTTAGGGGTAGACCACAATATTTGGGTTTTAGGATTTCATAAATCATTTTTTATTGCTATTAGGGTTCCAAGTATCACAATTGAACAAAATAATAATAATCACATTCAACAACTACAATGAACATGTTGGGTATCAAAAAATATTGATATATATCATGAAAGATTTTAGAGAAAAGATAAGAAGAAACAAGAAAGAGAGATGATAGATAACCAACCTCTTTGCGCGCAGAGAGAAAACTTTGATAGATTTAATAAATAAAAAAATCTTTGATAGACTTTTTCAAATCTTTGGTCTGGTGGCTAGAAAATTATTGAAATTTGGTATGTATAGTTAACACTACAAAGTCCATGATTATCCTTGATTTTCTAATTCCATAAGTATGAATGAAATTTTGAATACCTCTAAACTTTTATTCATTTTTAGAAGTCTTAATTGAATACCCCTAGATTTTGGTGGAATTCATAAAGTCTTTAAAAATCCTAATCGAATACCCCAAGACTTTCATGGACTGCTGAAAGTCTATATTGAATACACCCAGACTTTTAAATTCCATAGATTTCTTAAAAAGTTCCACTAATTCCATATACAATACACCCCCCTAAGTCATGATCTATAATTTTGCTCCTTGTTTTTGTTTTAACAAAAAAAAAGGGGGTGAAATTTGCACACCCCATATTGCAAACCACACACCCTTCTATTATTTTAATAATATTTTACCTCACATCTCTTTTTACTTCCTAAAATGCCCTTGAGTCAAAAAAAAAAAATTTGGTCTTTTCTCTTTATGAAATTCGGTCAAACTTTTTTTTTCCTCTCTTTCTGAAATTTTAGTAAGATTGACCCAAAAAAAAAAAAAAAGGCCAGATTTGAAGGATGGTTACTCGAATCAAAATTCTTAAACCAAAACAGATGCAAATTTCATCTCAATTATACAATTTCTCATCTCAATTCTCATATACAAATTTCATCTCATATATTGATATACAAATGTCTCACACTCTCATCTCAATTTAATGAATTCATACACTGGCAAAAGGAAAAACATATGCAAATCAAACCCAGAGACTGAACAAAGTAACCGAACTTGAAGAATCAGAACCAACCTTGAAGAATCCGAAATTGAACCCAGAAATCAAACCCAAAAATCGAACCAAGCTTCAGGACGTCTATGCTTTGTGCCGTCGCTGCTTTGCTGCGTGAGTTTGACCCAGAAATCTGAAGACTTGAAGACTGGAAACTGAAAACCCAGAATGTAAGAGACTTGAATGATTGATTGAATGAAAACAGAAACTCAGAAAGGCAGAAACCCAGACTTGGGGGGAGGGGGAGAGAGAGAGAGAGAGAGAGACGAAGCGGCCTCTTGGCTGAGGATTGAAGAACGAGGTCGCGAGGCAGCAACTTACCAAGCTTGAAGAATCCGAAATCGAAAAGTCGAAAACTGAAACCGGAAATTTGCTTGAGCCTTGAAGACATCTAATCGTCTATGCTTTGGTACTGAAAATTGAATACTCAAAAGCAGAAAGTAACAGAAACAGAAATCGATTGAATACCCATAAACCCATAAATCGATTGAAGAGTGAAAAACAGAAACCCAGACCACCGTCGCACTGTCAGTCAATCATGGCGTCACCGTCGGAGAGAGAAAAGGAGTCAGTGCGCTGTGCGGCCATGCCAGAGAGAGAGAGAGGAGCTTTAGTTTGAGTTTAGGTCGGAGAATGGTTCTGTCGTGGTTTGGAGGAGAGAGAGAGGTAGAGATAGGGCTGGGCACGGGCCGGGTCCAACAATAATTTCACTGGGCCCGGGACCAGCCCGTTTTTCATTGGGCCCGGACCCGGCCCGCTTTGACACAAACAGGGACCGGGCAGGGCTTGCGGGCTTTCGGGCCCAAAAACCTGTATTTTACCATTTCTATATCTACTTTGCTATATATCCAGATTTCATTCATATCACTTGGTGAAGATTTGAATCAAAACACAATATCAAGATCCAAAGTTCAAGCTGCAAATTCAAATATCCATAATACATAATATCCAAATTCAAGTACTTATCAAGAACAATTAAAGCTACAATTGAAATACAAAGTGTCCAAATTTAAATACGAAGTCCAAATTCAAGTACAAATATGCAATGAAATAGAAATCCTAATTCTAATACAGCAACTTAGTAGCCATTCTTCCAGTCTTCAATCCAGCAGTTCACCAGCAATGCAACCATCCATTAATTGGCTTCCACACTTGTCCCTACAACAACCATCATAAATCGATTTAGATAACAAAGAAAGAGATTCCCATCAGTGGCCATGCTACAACCAAAACAGGGAGGCGAATCAGATCATATTTTACCATTGCACACATATAAGAAAGAGATTTAACTATTTAAGGATAAGATGAGCCTGTATCATACACTGAAGACCCACCTTTAGTTCGAAGAAGAACACCAAACAATCACAACTCTAGAGCCACCAATTCGAGTTTGATCGAGTTGAAGCTTCCCAAAATCAAACTCATTCCAGAAGTCCTTTCCCCTTTTCTGAACTTCTGCAAATGTCGCACAACAAGAAAAACTGTAAGAAACTTCATCCTAACTACATATTCTATTTAGCTTTATCATACTCATCATGTCAATCACTCCAAGTCCAGCCACAGCATAATCTAGAATTAGTAAAACAAAGTTTATAGGCTAAGCTGAGACCAGAAGAAAGTAACAAAAGCAGAGACCAACACTCATAGAAGCTCTGACCACGTTATAAACCGACAAAAAACACAAGCTTTGATAGATCTATAATCCAATCAAATCAAATCAAAAAAATAGAACCACAAACAAGTTCACCAATCTCAGAGAAAAAGGAAAAAGACTAAAACCCAGGCGTATGGAAGTATGAGAAGAGAAAATGAAAGAGAAGTAGGAAGGAATTACCGAATTACTTTCTCTTCTTCCTCCAAAATAATCAGAATCAAACCAAAATCAACAAATGAACAAAGAGAGAGATAATTTCTACTAAATATCCATGCCAAGTATCAACTGAACACCAAATGCATGGTAAAAGAATTTTAAAATACAGCCCTAACAGTCATCAACTAACCATACTATGGGGAATCCTGCCTCAAAGGCTTACAAAAAACAACAATAATTTGAAAAGATTATATTATCAGATGTTCAAAACACTAAAGAAATTAATGTGCGCGAGGGACAAAAATATACATATAAGATGAAATAATACTCTATACTCCTTAATTCTCAATGCTCAAGCACTTAGCCGTCAAAGTGCAGTGAATCTGATCAGTAAACATTCAATAGACTACTGTCAACCAAAAATTAATTACATCTTCAAAATTATATTGAAACCCTCACAAACTGAAAGTAAAGAGAATCACAAGGTTACAGGCTTTTCCAAGTTAATATCTGAAGCATACCTGTGAGTTTGGTGCTGGAGGAACTGCATCTACATGAGAGAGTGGAGAGGCTTTTGTAGCCAATGTGTGCAAGGCCAATGAACCATCATGTTGCTGCTTCAGGCTTTTAGACTCAAGAAGCCCCACCAGCAACTCCAATCCTGCAAGAAATGATTGTGTCAAAATACTTAATCTTGGAATGCAAAGAGAAACTGAGCAAAGAGAAACTAACCTGCCCAGATCGAGTAAACTAACTGAAGGTTCAGATCGAGTATGCTAACTGAAGGTTCAGAACTAGTTTGGGAACTGAAGGTTCAGATCGAGTATTTTCAATGAAGGTTCAGATCGAGTATTTTCAATGAAGGTTCAGATCGAGTTTGATGAATTGAAGGCTAACTGATTAGGCTGAGACTGAAGTGAAGTGAAGAGACAAAGAGAGAGGTCTTGGAGATGGCGGACATGGCGGAAGCGGCAGGAGGAGGCGTTCTCGGGTTCGGTACAGATCGGCTTTGTGAAGGAGGCAGCCTCTCTCTCAGATCGAGTTTGGGAACAATCGATGAATTGAAGGCTAAAAGTGAAGAGAAGAGAGAGAGAGAGGGCTTGGTGTTGGCGGACATGGCGGAAGCGGCCGGAGGAGGAGCTCTCGGGTTCGGTTCAAATCGGCTTTGTGAAGGAGGCAGCCTCTCTCTCAGATCAGGTTTGGGGGAAGAAATGAGGCGAGACTGATTTAGTTGTTTAGGACTTTAGGTTTAGGTATTTCAGTGGGGAATATAATTCAGTGTACTTGATCCTATGACAATATTTTGTGGCCTTATATTGACCAATAAAACACTAACATCTGTCTCTCTTTTACCTAATACGGGCCTGACGGGCTTTTCCAAATTTGAATGTCAAGGCCCGGCCCGAACCGTCACTTTGAAAGTGAAGGCCTGGCCCGAACCGTTTTGGTGAAGAAAAAAATAGGGCCCGACCCGAACGGGTCGGGCTTTCACGGGCCGGTCCGGATTTGCGGGTTTTCGGGTTTAAACGCCCAGCCCTAGGTAGAGAGAGAGAGACCAAAACCAAGGGCATTTTAGGAAGTGAAAAAAGATGTGAGGTAAAATATTATTAAAATAATAGAAGGGTGTGTGGTTTGCAATATGGGGTGTGCAAATTTCACCCCAAAAAAAAAACATGTTCATTTACCTCACAATAAGAAACTAACCTGAATAAAACCAATGTTTTGTAGAAGCACCTTACTATATAACATGAATTCTTTTCGAAACCTAATATTAGTGCAAAATTTATTTAAATTGTGTTATCTTGTTCAACATGATTTCACAACGGAGATAAACTAATAAGGAAATGTCACCAAACGGCTTCCTAATCCCAAATCAGAGCCCTCGGACTCAGTACGTTAGTCACCCTCTTTCGGAACCGCCACGATAAGACTCGAGCATCCCACAAGACAAAACCCCAAAGTCACCTTACCGGCCTCCAAATATATATGACAAACAAAACACCGACCAGACACGGCGGCAGAGCACATTCAGTATTCTACTCGATCATCGCAGCTTTATTTCTTAGTGTATTCTACTCTTTCTTTCTCTTTTCCTTTGGTGGAAGTTGGTTTGGTGCATGGTGGCACCGACCAACTACTAGAATTCTAGATAGCTTAATGAATCTCTTCAAAGAAAGAAAAGCCTAGCTTTACAGTAACCAACCCTATTCATATGTAAAGGTGGTTTTAGCTTAGCTTAGCTTAGCAATGACAGTATTAATATCTTCTCATCAAATACAATGTGCCGTGCCGTCACAGCTACTCATGTTTCTTTGCTACTTATATATCGATCGCTAGCTTTAGAAAAAAATAGAAATATCGACACCAAAGTCGTAAAGTAATATATCTCATGGTAATAATAATGCATGCACTGAAAATTAACCAAAAGGAAACACAGACAGATCGAGTAGTATCAATAAATTCACCCTTTTCATCATGAAAAAAACAATCATAGTGTCGACCATGTACAAGCTCAATCAATCACAATATTCATACATTTCTTCATCTGCATTATGGTTTTCTGGACAAAAACAAAAAGAGCTGTAGTAGCTAGTGGAAGAAAAAGAAAAACATATACCATAGGTTTCAATAAATGGTCCACTAACATTCATATCATCTTTCTTTTGCTTTGACTTCATCGATCACCTGAGAAAGGACTCATCGATGGTGCAATGGGTTGGGACCTGTGGGGACTCGTCGCTTTTCGACACCGTAACGTGGATCGATCTCCTTGGAACTCTCATCGGAATTAGCTGCAGGCTCCGTGTGATGATCGGGTGAAGGTCTTCTTTGGCGGTGTTGCTGACGGCGATGTACGAATGGGGTGAAATCAAACTTGCTTGCTAAAACTTTTCTGCTCATGGCCAGATTAGGGCGACGACGATGAAGATGATGACGGTGATGAGAGATTTGTGTGTGGATGCTATTGATTGTCTTGGAGTTGTAGCATTCATATTGAAGGAAGAAGAAGATGAGGATGGAGAGGCAGAGAATGGTGATCAAAACTAGTAGGTGATGATGATATCGAGGAATTCTGAAGGCCATGGTGGAATATTAGGAGGAGGAGAAAGATGATGAGAAGCGGAAGCATGGATCGAGGAGTTAAATGATGAGGATGAACCAACCTAATGGAGGAAAATCTCCAAGATTATTTGCCAGCTGCTTGAATATGATGGACTAATTTACGATGATATATATTTATATATGTGTGTATATATGTATGTGTAGGAGACAATAAGGATTTCGAGGAGGGAGTAGAAGAAATGTGTGTGTGACTTTCATATGAGACTTGCTAGCTACTATCTTTTTTATGCTAAATTTAATGTTGGGAGACAGGGAAGAAAGAGAGGGAGGTAGACCCCCTTCGCCTTTTACCAGTTTAAAGTTCCTTGGAAATAAAGGAAGAAAAAAGCTAGGATTATAATAATTTCATTTGTCAAACCCTTAATTATTTGTCTTTGATTTTGATGCATAGGTAGAATGAGACATGGATTTATGTTAATCAATCTCTATTAAGGGTTGGGAGTGAAACTCCACATGGATTAATTGATTGATTTGCAACTAATTAAGTAAAAGAGTGCGGAAGTTGCAATCTACATTATCTACTGACAAAGCAATCTAGGAAGTACTGTTTGGCTAAAGTGAGGGACAAAACACATCAATTTTTTATGAACCGCTTGAAAAATATGGAAAAAAAAAATAGCAGAAAGCAAATACTATATGTCATCAGTTGCCTGAAATGTGAGATGGTGAAAAGGACAGTGATCTAAGTTTATGATTTAGAAAACACTAAAAACTTTAGAGCATCTAAACTAAAGGGAAGTCCTGATTCATTACAACACACAATTGCATATTTCTAAGAAATATTTTCTCCCACCTTGCTGTTTATAGTATTTATTTTCAACTAGCTAAATTTGCAGTGATCAGTGATCGAGAATCAAACGCTTGGCCTTTACAATATTGGAATTATAATTTACCAACACATCACAGCTCACTGATGTAAAGTTAATTTGAGAACACGAATAGATTTCATGTTTAGTTAGATTAAGTTTTGGAATAAAAAAGAAAACATCATGATATGGGTAAAAATTATGACAAACTAACATCAAATACCATTTTATCTAATGTCATCAATTTTTTTTCCTTATAAATGAGAAATTTTGAATTAGACTCACGAATGACTAAATGTTAAAAGATGTCTGAATGTTTGATTCTCTATCCTGGACAGTAAAAAATGATATGAATGGGACAATCTACATGTGAATGTTCTGTATAAACTGCAAGATGAGTTGAAACAGCGAGCAATGTAAGATAAATGTCTCACCTAAATAGCATTACGCGATCAAGAGCCGTAAAATATGAGTAATTGAGTAGTCACACTTCCCATCCCCGACGCCGACGTACTTGAATGCCCTCTTGTCTTTCTCTCGATCCCAATCGGCCAATCCCATAGAAACCAACCCCCATCAGCTTGACCCAGGTTGACCAAATGGCTCTGCTTACCTTTTGCCCAGTCCTACCTCCAAACTCCTTCCCTTATTCCTCTGTCCTAAACCGCACAACACCAAACCTAGCACACACGACAAGAACAAGAACACGAACCAGAACACCATCATCAGGAACCAAAGCTGTGACCTTGGCGGCTTCGTCTGAGGATTCTCACAAGTCAACAAAGTTGGTCACTTTCTTGGGGAAAGGTGGGTCTGGCAAGACCACCTCTGCCATTTTCGCTGCCCAGGTATCTCTGTCTGAATCTGCATTGTATCCTAATACTATGTATCAATTTTGCAGTTTCTAACTTGTGCCTGAGGTTAAAACAAAGAAAATATGGTACCCAAATTAAGATTGATAGCACCGGTTTGAAATTATGATAGTGAGCAAGTGTTGGTTTCCATTTCAAAAGTTTGAATTTCAGAATAGATTATAGTTGTTCCATGGTTATACTTACAGAATCAAGAAGAAGAAACCATACAGTTTGTGAAAGATTAGTAATTTACTGTTTTTCAATGCCATTATGTTCAAATTTCAGAGTAGAAGATAGCTGTGCTTGGGTTATACCCTTCACAATCAAGAAGAAGAATCCACACAGTTGGTGAAAGATTTGTCATTTATGCTTTTTCAATGCCATTATGTTCCACTTTTTGCCTCAAAGTTTAAGTCTTTTGGTGAACTGTTTCAAGCTTTTGCATGTTGGCGGCTTAAATTTGGTTCCTGCTACTATTTTAGCTGATTATATACTTGTATTTCAAGTTTTGTTTAACCAATGAATCCTGTGAAAAGCTTTTGGAAGTTTGTTGCACCCCTTATTTATTGTTGTTCTTCAAATGATGAATTTTCAGCATTTTGCAATGGCTGGCTTTAGCACATGTTTGGTGATACATACACAAGATCCCTCTGCTGAGTTCCTTCTAAACTGCAAAATTGGAACATCTCCAGTTCTATGCAGCAATAACCTTTCGGCTCTTAGGTTTGAAACCACCAAAGTGTGTTTGCAAACTCCTTTTCTCCTTCTTTTTTACTTTTAAAGAATTATACTGTGTCATTAAGTTTGCTGCAAAAGTCACTCTAGACACAAATTGAAGTATTCTTGGTAATGTAGATGCTTCTAGGACCTTTGAAGCAGCTAAAGCAAGCAGATGCTCGACTTAATATGACGCAAGGAGTTCTTGAAGGGGTAGGTAGGTGACATCATTTAAGGGTTTAGCTGCAGTTGGATGTGTCATCTGCTGAGGTCCTGTATTATGCAGTTTTCTTTTCAATTGAGCAGATTTTTGGAGAAGAGCTTGGCGTGCTTCCTGGGATGGATCCTATTTTTTCCGCATTAGCACTTGAGAGGCTTGTGGGGTTCTTTGGGAATGTGGCTCAAAGAAACCACGATAAAGATAAATTTGACATAATTGTGTATGATGGTATGAGCTCCGAGGAAGTGCTAAGGATGATAAGTGCAGCCGGTAAAGCAAGGTCAAGCGAGTTTCCTCTCTCACACGCAAAGAATTTTCAGTCATGTTATTATGTATGAATTGACATTGAGTTGCCTGACCATGTACAGGTTGTACTTAAAATATCTACGGAATGTGGCTGAGAAAACTGATCTTGGGAGGATGGCCGGTCCTTCACTTCTCAGACTTGTGGATGAAGCCATGAGTATAACCAGCAGTAAACCTCTTTTCAATGGGAAAATGAGTGCAGAAATATGGGACAGTGTTGAAAAAATGTTGGAGGTGAGTACCATCCCCTATTTCCTATTACCACAGTATTTTTATGTAAATCCATTGTGATCCTACCTAGTCCATGTGTGGTGCAGAGAGGGTCATCTGCTTTCTCAGAACCTCAAAAATTTGGCTGCTTCCTAATGTTGGACCCAGACAATCCAGTATCTATTAGTTCTGCATTACGATATTGGGGTTGCACGATCCAAGCTGGTGGACAGATTTCTGGAGCATTTGCCATTGCATCACCAAAATTGAATACAGAATCAGAGGAAGAACTCAAGACTATATTTTCACCCTTGCCTTTTGCTTTCATTCCACATATCTCCCTAGGTTCCCCCCCTCTGGACTGGGTTGCAATCATGCAAAACACTGTCGGTGAAAATGCACGAAGTCTTCTTTCTACGACAGCAAGTGGCAGCAGTAGTCTAATGTCCTCTGTATCGTTTGATGCAGCCAGAAAGTCAATAATCCTTTTCATGCCAGGTTTTGACAAGTCAGAGATCAAGCTATATCAGGTATGATTGTACCTAAGAATTTAGTTATTTTGCTAGCTTGCTATGGCCTTCTGTCGTCTTCATTTTTTCTTTTTGTCTATCTTTTGACAATGCATATTTTTACATAATTATAATATGACACTGAACATGTAACCATTTGATAAATGCAGTACAGAGGAGGATCAGAGTTATTAGTGGAAGCCGGGGATCAAAGACGTGTAATTCATCTGCCTTCTAAAATTCAAGGGAAGGTTGGAGGTGCCAAGTTCATAGACAGAAGTCTTGTAATCACAATGAGATAGTGTAGTGTAATCAAATTTTGGTGACTCCACCTATTCATGATCACTTGTGTATTTCTGTGAGAGAGATTAGGCAAAATTGACATGGTAAGCTATACTGACATCATTATATCAATAAAGGTAGTTCTCACTTTACGGCAAGTTTCTGTTTTTCTATCAAGGTATAATAAGCATGTTCTGTTCCGATTTTTGCTCAAGAAGTCTTGTACAACAAGTATGAGTAACTTTGCATAATTTACTTTTGGCCTCAATGGACTTGTAATTGTATTACATGTTCAATATGAACGACTCTGCAGCATGAGTCAGTAAAGATGGAAATATACAACAGAAAAACCAAGAGCCGAAGGTGGAGGAAAAAATGTAAGACTCAAATTACGTTTCTGGCCCATTTTCTTCTTCTCTTTGTCCACTGACACGGCCCCTAAGCTCTTCGAATGCCTTCATGCTCTCTGCATCAAAGCCTCCAGCAAACTGGAAACAGTTCAACGTTAGCATTTTAAATTTATGTTCTTTCAAATCTGTTTCAATTTGAAAATTCTGTATATCAAATTACCAAACAGCTTCAACAAGAGCGAAGTTCCAATATACCTGATGAACACGGAAGGCAAAACGCACGCCTTGCAGAAGTATAAATTCTCTGTTTGGTTCCTTCTCAGGTCCACTCATTGCATCAAGTTCTGAAGCTACGCGTTTCATATACTTTCTTGCCAACTGTACAGATGAGAGCTTGATCTGCAAAAGCAAACATCTTATAAGAGATTGATTTTTCCATACAAGAGATTAATAATATCAAAGGTAGTAAATGTAAAACAATTTCTATTTGAAGTTTTGAAGCATACCTTGCCAACAACTCCAGAATCTAATAACCAATCAACTGGAATTCCAAACTCCTTGCATCGTGAAATAGCCATGTCCCTTGTACGCAACAGAGCATATACACTCTGTTCGACCCTGGCAACAAAATAACAGAAAATTTGAGAATGACCGAAAGCTGCATGTCTTATAACCAGCATGTCAATGCATGAAGAGAAAGTTCATACTTTTCGAGCAATGAATACATCTTCTTTAGAGCAGCTTCACATGAGAGTTTGGGATCATCAACAAAAGTGGAGACTTTCTGCTCCAACTTCATCAAGTCTTGGTATTCAAAAGCGGCTTCTCTTAAAGCATCCACTTTCCCTTCAGGCCAATCAAAGTGCTTGAGGACGGCCCTTTCATCAACCTACAAAAGGCAGCAACAGAAATGAATTTCAAGATAACCCATAGTGAAAAGAAGCGTTACAAGGTGTTTAAAGACTTTGATTTTAGCAGTTGCAAGTATCTTTTGCTTAAAATGCTGTTCCTTCTACCGTTGAAAGGCACATTTTGATATATGTTTGTAGAGGCATACCAAGAAGGAGAGCTCTTCATCTAGCCAGTTCACAAAGGCTACCAAATCGTCAATGTTTGTGAAGGAAGCTGCACGAACTTCAGTTGCCAATGACATGACAAAGTCACCTTGAGCTTCAACATCAGCTTTCACCTGTATCCAGCCCATACAATTTCAGCATTTTTATATTTTAGTAATAAACACCATAGTTTAAAAGCAAGCAGATAACTGAAATGAAGAACAGAATTGTACTCACAGCTAAAAGGAAAGATGATTTGTTCTCAATCTCCCCAATCATGTTGCTCCTTGCACTAGATACATTCGATGATGTAGATATTAAAGATGATGTATCCTTCTTTGCCTCACGTTTCATCAGCGACTGATAGAACTCAACCAGCTCAGGAGCACGGTGCACTTTATCACCACCTCCTGCGCCCCTTGGCAAGCTTCCTGGTGGAGGAGGTGGACGAGGTGGTCCACCAGGTGGTGGAGGAGGTGGCGGTGGGCCACCTGGTGGAGGAGGTGGTAGTGGTATCCCACTCGAGGGAGTGGGAGTTGTACCAACAGGGGCACCTCCAGATTTAGGAGGTGGCCGAGGCACCCTAGGAGGTCTCTTCTCAATTTGAGCAAGTTTCATCTTGCTTATTTCTTGAGGATCAAAAGCCTTACCACCATCCGCTTGGTTGCTTGAATCACCCGAAATAACTGCCTTCTCCTTTATAAGGGTAAGTTTGGGTGGCAAACTAACTATTCTATCCTTGTCAGCTTTTGTTCTAGGCTCATAGCTGAAACTTACATTTGATTTATCACCAAACTTCTCTGCTCTTGCCTGCTCAGCCCTTTCCTTAATTTGCTTTTCCCTCTCTAAGGCCAACTTATGACGATCCTTATACGCAGGATATTTCTCATCTAGAACTCCTTCAACAGATTTAGACATCACATGGAAAGATGATGCAACAGAATTAGGTGAGTCGCTAGAAGGCATTTGTGTTCTAATGTTTGGAAGAGTGGGTGTTTGAGGAGAGTCAGGAAGTTCCTGGTCCATCTTCCCAAATGTAGTGATTGCTACACCATCGCTTGCATTCCTTAGCATTAGTGCTTCCAGTGGTCCCCTTGGTCGAACACTCATACTTGCCCTGCCCGGAGAGCTTCCGGATAATGATCTCGCTGGAGATGAAAGAGAACTTGAATCATCTTTGCTTTTCCCCCATTTTTTAAGCTTTTGGATTAAGCTAGGTCTTTTACTGAGACTACTGTATCGACTGGTGGAACTATCAATAGAAGCATTATCAAAATCCTCACTTCCAGGCGAAGATGGTTGAGAATAGTTGCTTTCCATATCTGTATCCCCCTGCCCGCGCTCTGATCCTGCATACTCCAACATCAGTTGTTTGGCCTTCTCCTGTGACTTTGGACTCAGATTCTTGTTGAGATCACGAGCTGATATCTTTCCTTGAGGTGTCTGATAGTTCCGGAGCTCATACCTCAAGCATGCGTTTAGCCAACGAAGGTACACTAGCTCTTCAACTTCACTGAACCTGTTCATCTGAAGACCTTCCACTTGCTTTAACAGGTCTTCATTTGCATGCTTTAGATTATTGACCTCGCCTCTTACATTGGCAACCATTTCAGTCTGAAATAGTGAGGAAAAGCATTGTAAGGATAAATTTTAAACAAACATGTTTACAAGCACCAATTACAACATATTTTGTTCATAATGCTAGTTAAATACTCTATGCCCTTCCACCAGGTTGTTAAATCATTTTCACTAAATAAAAAAAAAATTATAATCTTTGCATATAAGTTCGAGTCTCAACTTCCAGTGCCAAAAAAGAAAAGTACTAGTCTCAACTCGAAATAGTGAAGGGCGCTATTGTGTAAACCAAAAGTGGCCAAAAAGGAACTCAGACTAACCTCTGTCATATTAGAGAGCGCCACTACTCTTGATTCAGCAGCATTCAATTTAATAGACAGTTCTCTCTTTTCGATTTGAAGTTCCTTGTTCTTTCTCTTAAGCTCCATGACTTCCACCTCTAAGTCTTTCACAGCTTTCAGCTTCTTTTCAATTTCAGAATCTTTCTTGACTGCCTCTTCCTCTTTTTCCTGTAAACCGGAAACTTGTTGTTTGAGCAACAGTAACTGGCCTTTTGTCTGGTTAGCATCAAGCTGAATCTGCCTCTGCAACTCCTTAATTTTATTCCTTGCTGCCTCCAGCTCCTTCTTGGTGGTAGCTCCCTGAGCAACTTCTTCTTGAAGCTTCTTCCTCTCAACCTGCAGAGAGTTGATAGTAATATTGAGCATGCCAATCTCCACTGTTTTTATCTTGAGCTGCCTTTGTATTTCAGTGATATCTGATTCCTGTTCCTTCAATCCATAGTACTCGAGTAATTCACCTTCAAGTTTCACTTCTCTTTCCTCTAATTCCTTTACCAAATTGCGCAGCCGTTCCAGCTCACTTGCATTATTTGCCATTTCAGTTTCATATACATCTTTCTCATTACTATCCTTGTTAACAAGTATCGGGTAGTCAATCTCCCCAGATAAAAGATCTTCAAATTCTGGTAATATATCTTCATCATCAATATCACCACCAGGTTGAATATCACGAGCTCGGTCAAATACACTGCTGATTAATTTAACCTCTTCTTCATCCTCCTCCTCCTCTTCTTCTGCTTCTCCCTGCAAAATGTATAACTCATAGTTAGCTCAAAAAAAAAAAAAAGTCAAAACAAAGGGCATAGCAAATTATTAAATCTGCAAGCTAGTTTTTTCTATATTGCAAAAGAGATGGGAATTTGATAGAAGTTTGTTTTATACTTACATCCTTCTCTTTGAGGCTATCATTAGAATATGCAAGTTGCTCTTCGTCTTCCTTCTCACTCTGATGTTTAGAGTTTGTTTCGCCATTTTCTAAGTTGCAATATCAAAAGAAGAATGGCTAGCAATCAAGAATTGAAGAATATGATAAAAAAATTACACTAGAAAGAACATCGAAAAATGAGCTCTTCTCTGCCATAAGACTATCTATAACAAATACAGCTCAGTTGCAATACATCAACTAATAAAAGGTCCCCCATCCCTGTTCATAGAAATAATTTATACTTTCAGCTAACAAATAAGAAAGTGATAGATATCAAACTTATAGAGATGAATACCTGAAGGTCTAGTGGTCGAGGCTGATGAATTCGGCTTTTTGACATTGAGCTGCCTCGCTGCAAAGGCTGCAATTGAAGCAGCAACCAAGAGGCCTAATCTTATCATGAAGCTATTGCAAATCCAAAAAGCTTATGTTTCCGCTCATATATAAAGAAAACCCAGCTCCAAAACATCCAACCACCCTCTTCGTCCCCACCTCATATTTGATTACTCACACCATTACACAGCCCTGGAAATGCAGCAACAGCAACCCAGAACCTGTAATTCCCAAGAGAGCTTAAGAAGATAATCCTTGTTTTTACAATATCCAATCATAAACATCCCCAGAACAGTTTGAAGAACTTGTACTTATATGTTTAATTAATAGCCAAATCTACTTATGAAGAATAAACATTCCCACACCATCAACTATCATCTTGCATAGAACTTCCACACGAGAAAGCTTGCTTGTGTCAGAAGTTCATGATAAATAGAATTCCAGTAGAGCTCTTAACGCTAAGAGCTACAGCAACCACCAATATCTAGTGGCCATTCTTCTCCCAAAGGATTGACACTTCACGAATGGATGGGTCCAAACAAGTCTTTGTAGATGTTAAGGATGATATGCAGTTAAACAAGCCAAAACAAAAGCTGAAAAGTGAAAAACCCCTAGAAACTGTAAATTTGAAACCACATTAAACCTGCTTAACTGTATTTCTTTCTTGCTATAGATATTACCTAATATCTGGCAGTCATGTAAACGTGTGGGTTTCCATTTCTAACTCTCTTGCCCCGCTGAATTAATATTTCTGTTGGCAGTTCTTCCTAACCGTTTGGTTTTTGTTCACATGATATAGAGTTAAGCTCAGCTTGATCATAACTCGAAGACAAAATATGACCAATCATTGCCATCTGATCCATCTCCCTGAATTTGTACGATTAAAATCAGATGGCAGAGGATCTACAAAAGTTAACAGTGATAAATGGTTGTGTGGTTTTTGGTCATGCAAGTACAAATCAATATAGTAGGTCCAGACTCCAGACCAAACGGCTCTTGTATTGAAGACAAGTTTTGTTTAGCTAGTCAAACAATGAAGATGGGAAGATTAGAAAGTAGGTTGATGACTAAAGATAGGGCTAATTTTAATTCTCAGCCTCTTGCTTGTGGACTAGAGCTATGGAAGGTGCAGCCAACCATAAGCAAAATAAACCAAACTTTCGATTGATTGACCCAAAAAACCCACTTGTTTGCCTTTTTGGCATTTCTCTTAAAGCTTGTTTCTTTGTGGTTGGTTCTGTGTGTTTTGGGTAAACAGAGCAGAATCATCTTCACCTTTTAAGTTTTAACACCCATGTAAAATTCAAAATAACAATCTACTGTTTATGACAAAAATAAAAAGCAAATAAAACAGAAAAATATAGATAAGATTGAAAATTGAGATGTGGTCGAAGTCAGGCCAGCAAAATGACCCATGACAAAGAATCGGACTCCAACTCCATCCATCGAATAAGAGTTGTTTGGCCGAGGAATTTCGACTTCGTGACCATGTCAAGACTCAAGATTATTCAGAAAAACAACAAGACAGAAATCGCTTTCTGGGTTATAAATTCTTGGGGCTCCACCACCACAGCAGAAGCCAAAGCATTATCTAAAAACCTAGTGGTTTTGGGGCTCTAAATATTCCATGGTCTCCTATGGCTAGCTAGCTGGCTTTGAGAACCAGACCAAACAACAATATGTGCTTTCACCAAATGAAACAAGAAACTGGTGTCTCTTTCGTGATATCCAACGTTTTCATAGAAGTTTCCCGACATATAACTATAAGATATGGAGCAGGGTAAAGCACAACATACCTTGTGGGATTCACAGAAGCTGTAAGTACAGTTGGTCATGGCCAAAGCTTCAATCTTGGACAGTTGCAGTAAGCTATAAAGAACTAAGCGGGAGGAATATATGACATTTTTGACCGTTTTGCTTCTGTTCTTTAACGGCTGACTGACTAGTCAGGGATGGATATGATTTTACCGTTTCACCCCAGCTGGATCCGTGACCACATTTAACACTTTTGGGTTTGTTGTTGGGAGGGGTTAACAATGAGTTGAAATTTTGACACCACTAGACAGTTGCACTGGATTCCTTGCTCCCTCGACCACAACACAAAACATATCTATTCGGTTTTGCTACATCAATGTCATAACAAGTGTAAGATAGCTTTGATGTGCGGCAAAAAGTTTATCAATTCCTCATCCCGGAATCAAAATCACATCAGGCGTTCGGATGTTATACAAGGAACCCTCGAGTACATACACATCAAAACAGTGGGAAACTCCATAAGAGAGATTCTCCAGTCATGAATTCATACAACATCATGATATGATTCTCTGTACGAGTTTAGGAGCGAGGATGGTCAAGCTTGATTATCCCATTTCCACCTTCGTCCTACCTCCTCCAGTACCTTGGCACGGGCTTGGCTCTTTCTAGCTTCATCCTCTATCCAAGATCTGCATCATTGCTTAAAATTATGAGAAGCTATATTTAACTATGCAAATTCCATATTATTATTAGAGTGTTGGTGAAGTTTAAATATATGTCCATGAATTAGTAAGAGTTGAAAGCATACTTAAGAATTCGGACGGCTTCTATCTCAGCTTCAAGTATTGATTTCTGATCAAGCATACTTTCCCGCTTGGTCTCTAAATCACTCAGCACATCCTGCATACTGCACTTCTCAGCCACATAAGTACTCCTCTCAGATGCAAGCTTTTCTGACATCTCATTGACCTCTTCCTTGAGACTGAGAAGTAATTGTCTTTGACAGTCCATAGCTGCCTTCTCCTTTAAAAGCTTGGCAGAATACTTTTCTTGAACAATTTTCTCCTCTTCCAAATTACTAAGGGCAGCATGATAAGACTTCTCCACCTCATGACCATGGGTTTTCTCTGCATTTAGTTTCTCATCCCAAAACTTCTGTATGTCTCCTCTGTCCAGTAACTCGGACCTGATGACCTCCATCTCTGCCTTCCTCATAGAACATTCAGCCTTCAGTCTCATAAGTTCAGCAGAAATTGATTCTGAGATCCTGCCACTTGTTAGTGCCACTGCTGCTTGTGCTTTTGTTGAAGGCTTGTTTGGTTGCAATCGCTTGCACTGTCCTGCAAGATAATTATGCCATGGGGTTCTTAGCTGTATAATTTGCCAGCATGTTTTTATGTATTGCAACATAAAGAAGTTTGAATCTCCTTGGAAAGAGAAACTTATAACAAAGTCTGTACCATATTAAAAAAAAAAAAAAAAAAAAAAAAAAAAAGATAAGCATTCCTGGTGATCTTACTAATCTTCTCACTAGGTTTCAAGGTGTCATCCATAGAGTAAACATACATATTCTGGATTCATCTAGTATGATACCAGCTATATAAAAAAAATAAAAAATTGAGTTCAGTTTACTCTCTAGACCTCCTGAATACTAACTCTCTTATCCTTTCACAGACCAAAACAACTATAATTTCCCTAGATTGGTTATTCACCTTGAGAACAGATATCAGTAACAAACACGCCCAAAATCTACAAAAAAGACATTATATCTAGCATATGTGTTTGTGCGACTATTCTTGTGTGTGCAAGTATTCATGCTTGTAATTGCTAAAGAAAATTATAGAAACACAGGAAATGGGAATACCAAAGACTTTTCGGAGTATGCTTTTTTCCCCGGCCAACATGTCAGTATATAGTCTCGCTGAAGCATCTGGACTGATCTCTTTCACATCCATAAAACCTAATATTGTTGTTGATATCTGGACTGCAAACAAGTCAGATTTTAAAACTTATGCAACTAAAAAGGCATGACTGTTTATCTTTGGGAAAAAATGCAGATAGATTTCTGATGGATAATAATTTCAAATCTTCTTTACCTGATCAATTATTCCTGGAGAAAAGTCATACTCTAAATGCGCTTTCCAGTCAATCAGATCCTGTCGAGAGACAAACCTGCAGCACCATGTACTTTTTTTAGCGTTAAGGGTAGTCAAATATAAAAAAGAAGAGGTCCAGAATACAATGTACCTCTCGGGGAAGAAATAGTTGTTTCCATGGGAGCTCTTCGGTGATAATTTGCTGGGAATGACACCAGCCTCCGCCAGGGCTTAGGGAAAAGATTCAAACCAATTATTCAAATTGCCATCTTTGTTAAACAAAGTCCCATCAAATAACATGTACAAAGATCAATCCTTACCTTGGATGGATCCAAAATCAGGGTCCTCAATACTCACATCATCAAATGCAGCAACTTGGGAGCCAGCAAGTGAAACTGATGGGATAAGTCGGTGCTTTGCATTCCTAGCAGGCACGTTAAAAGTATCTAAGGAAGACTGTACTGAACATCTCAATGATAACATGTAAAGATTTTTCAAGTCTTCTATAGATAAATTGCTACCTTTCCAATGATGAGTTTATTCGAACCAGCCATCTAGCATACTCCCTTCTAGTACACAATTCATCAGCCTTGACATCATCTTCAATGATCTGCATACCTTAATTACAGTTGAGATATTCATGCTCAGAACTGGACCCAAAGCTTCAGTTATTAAGTTGTTCAAAATTCCAAGTATGTAGCAAATATAAATTTAAAATCTTTTAGTCTTTCAAAGTATTATTATAGCTCCCCTTCAAAAAAAAAAAAAAAAAAGTATTATTATAGCTCTACGTCCCCATGACGAAGTTATTATTAGTGAGTATGCAACTCATATTTTGGTCAAAGCATTTAGCACTATCTGTTTATTTTCAAATTCAGTTAAGAGTAAGAAACATCAGCACCTTGGAATCCTACTTCAGAGACAATGGACATGGAAATAATAAACTGAGCAAAAAGATCATAAACTTGATAGCATTTAACAAAGATGTTCACCTTCAGTTTCTTCAAAACTGTCAAAGCTTCCTGTTGAGTAGAATCCAAAGCAACCGGGATTAAAATCCTATCACGCTTCACTGCAGATGCTGAAATATACAAAAGAATAAGAAATTAGTTACCAAAAACACATATAGGAATCCTTTCCCGGAATATGTTCAGAGAAATAAATAGACAACAAAGCTTAACAATAACACAATGTTCAATTTGATATACCTGAAGCAACACTTTTCCTATCGGCAACAGGTATAGTCTCGGTCCTTGTCTCAGAGACCGGTCCATCCTCATCCAATGCTCCATTTTTTGTGGCTTTAGTATCAGCCGGACTTAATATCCCGTGAAGAACATGCAACGGACTAGTAATCTGAAACTTAAAACCTACAAAAAATACAACAATGCGGTGTGCCCAACAACCAATTCAGCACCCGAATACACGAAACTAACAATTTCATTTACCAAATTAACCCAATTCACTAAAAAAAAAAAGAACAACAAGGGCGCCATTGGTAAAATGCAGACCTTTTCGGGTTAGCGAGAAGTAAGCAATGGCAGCCACTGCAACCGCCACTGAAGCCCCAATACCTCTGATCACAAATGTAGGCAACCCTGCAAAGTAATTTACAACAAGGGTTAATTTAAAGACCCAATTTTTGAAATTCTAGTTGCATTTGTGTGGGGGGTTAAAACAGTTAAAGAGACGAAATTTACCTTGGTTTTTGCGGTAAATCGGAGTTTCGACGGGACCCCAACCGCCGTAGTTATCAGGGTCCGGAGGAAACCATGAAAGGTCGAGGCTTTGGTGGGATAATGAAGCAGAGAGGCGAGGCCCGAGTGTTTGGGATCGAGGTTTGTAGAGAATTAGGGTTGGGGAGAGAGAACGACGTCGTAGAAGGAAGGAAGAGTAGGTTGGGAGGAAGAGAGAGGAGGGAGGGCATGAGCAAGATGAGCACATGATCAATTTTTAGGGATTGGAGTTGGGATTTGCTGTGGGATGTGAGAAATGGTGAATCTGAGAGAGAGAGAGAGAGAGAGAGATAGAGGTCAGGTAGGTGTGGTGACTGAGACTAGGAGGTGGCATCTGTTTGGTCGCCGAATACAAAACAGTCTTAAAATGGTTTTTTTTTTCTTTAACAAAAAAAGAAAGAAAAAAAAGTTTTACCGTAGATTGGTAACTTTTTTGCTTTAACTAGGAGTGAGGTAGAAAGTCACCTCGGATGCCTTTTAAAGTTTTAATTGTAGTGCAAGTTAAGTCTGTAGTTAAGTTGGGGCTTTTTTGGCTCCGTTAGTCAGTCATTTTAGAGTTCCAGTGTGAAATCCAGTGGTCATTTCTGTGTATGAGATTATGTCAAAACTCATTGTATCTAGTTCATTATTAATGAAGTTTCTTCTTGATAAAAAAAAAAAAAAAACATATTTAAGAGAAAATTGGTTTTTTTTTATTATTATTATTTTTTTAATTTTTTTTTGTCAAGTAGAAAATTGGTTTGTTTCTAAAAGGCAATTGATGTTGCATAGTTTAGAGATGTTCCAAAACATGTACTGTAAAATGTGTAAGGTTCACTTCACTCGCTTTTTGAACATAGAAGATGTTGTAAATTAATGTAATTTAACTTTTGGCCTATTAGCACAGTTGGTTAGAGCGTGCTAAAGAGCAAGGAGGTCGTGAGTAAAGGCGCAAATTGACCAAAGCTATTGAGAACTCAACTAAGGCTATTCAAGGATTCTAAAGGAGGAAGATCATAACAAAGACGTACTTAGGGCATCTCCAACAGAGTAGCTAAACTCAATTTTTAGCTATATATAACTATTTCTAATGCAAAATTCAGCTCCAACAGACTAGTTATAGGCAAGTTAAATTTAACTATAGCTAAAATAGTTAGCTAAATTTAGCTAGAGTATCCTACATAGCTAAAGCAAAAGTTATATTTCTCTCTCTTCTTTTGTCTACATGTCAGTTTATGATTTGGTAAAATATAATTATTATTTATAAATAGTTACTATTGCTGGAGCAACATTGCTAAATCAATAGCTATATTTCACAACTTTAGCTAAATTTAACTAAAAAACAATTTCTACTGTTGGAGATGCTTTTATGCGCCTTGAGAGGTTAAACGGGGTTCTGACACGAAGAAGAGCTGCATGGGCCAAAATAATTTTAAAATTTTGCATTAAAGAAAGCCCATTGGCACTAAGATCAATTCAGTATATTAACAGGATGGACATTTTTTGGTATCTGAGTAAATGAGTTTAGTTTGAATGGGTTGGTACTTGGGTGAT
Source organism: Rosa rugosa (assembly GCF_958449725.1). Taxonomy (NCBI): domain Eukaryota; kingdom Viridiplantae; phylum Streptophyta; class Magnoliopsida; order Rosales; family Rosaceae; genus Rosa; species Rosa rugosa. The sequence continues at coordinate 7,300,361 of NC_084824.1, read as the reverse complement.
ACTGCAGCCAATATTACAATGCCACTGAGGACGGCCAACCCAAGCCCTAAACTATTAACAACCATGGACTCTGGGCTGTGTTTAGACACATTCCTATTTGTTTGTAAGAATGTCAACTTCTCCAAAAGCCCAGTTTCTGCTGTAGCCACTGCCAAACCATAAGTGTAGAGCCCAAGGAAGATATGCCAGGGCAACACCCTTTGCCTTACCGTGCGCCCTTCCCCTCTATGCCAAAAGCTCAAGAAACCCACCAACCACTGCAACAATCATCAAATCAATGGTTTTTATTTTCAAAACCTTTTCTTTGGTCAAGTTGGAACACAAAGAATACAGAATGGTCAATGTGGGTCATTGGCCCTTTTGATACAGTTCTTATTCCAATTGAACACACACACACACACAAAAAAAAAAAAACTATGGAAGTGATTGCACAATCCTACAATGACACTAAACCCACCATTATGTGTGTTGGAGTCCTATTTGATGAATTATTTTCATTGAAAAATGGATGGTGTATCCTTTATACAGATAAATAGCATGGCCTACATGCTTTGTCAACATCCAAAAGCATCTTAAGCAATGATAATGAGAGTGCCAGATAAACTTTGTCATCGAGTTCTTAAAGATAAGGCTGAAAGTGAAAGAGAAACAAGAATGTACTAGTGTTTCTTTTAGATTGAAACTGACAAATGGCATTACTACCTCTTTAAGTGTCACCCATGATCATTATTTATAACAATGCAGTTTCCCAGGAAACAAACAGCTTTTTGAATTCAACCCCAAATATCAAACTTGAGTTCATATGGAAGAATTGAAGAAGAGAAATAAGTACCTGAGCTCCAAACAAGAGAATGCAGATCAAACCCATCCAAGAATGAAGACTATAGAAATTAGCCACAATGCCCTTCTGGCCATGAAACTTGGTCCAAATCCCAAAGATCCCAGAAGCCAAAGCCACACCTTGAAGACACAAATGCACTGATTTCTTCAAACTTCTTGAACCAGGCAACCACCTATGTATCAAAATTGCTGTGAAAAAGTACAAAACAAAACAAAAAAGAAAACCACTTAAAATCCAACTGATAAAAACACTTCCTTTACATCAATTAAAGGGTCTGCTTCAATTTTATAAATTAACTTATTGGTTTGGTTCTCCCACTACCTTCTCCACTGATGAGAATAAAGCCAATGACCGTGAACAAAGGATGAAGAGCCTGTAAAAGCAAACCAAACCCACCAGATTCAGCTTCAAGAAATGTAGAACCTTTATGGGTTTTTCACTACAAATCAAGGAAAAAAAAAAAAAAGTTGGGTATTTCAGCACATACTGAATAGGTGATGCCCTGGTCTTCTTGGGGAGAGGACTCAGAAGAGTGATGATGAAAGCTGGACCTGAATGAAATAGCCCAAATCGAGACCAGCACTGCAACCAAAAGCCCAGAGATTCTGGCTAGGAAGAGCAATGGGACTACTGAACCTGTGGCCATGGCAACCAAAACTCAGAGCTTAACAGTGTAAAAAGTAGTAGAAGCTAAGTAGCAACCGACAGCTGAGCTCTAGATCTAGTCTGGAACTATGCCCATTTTGAGTAAAGCCATTTTCTTTTTGGAATTCTTTATGTGGAAAAAAGTTGATTCATACACTCAGAGTCACAGTCTGTCCCATCAGTCCTTTTTTTTCAGTGTCCCATTAAATTACTACTAGTTGTTAATTCTTTGTTTACATTAGAATTTAAGTAGGAGTAAATCAAGATGGTTTGTCGAACTAAACAACTTCATGGAATTGAGTGAGGCTCCCGGCATTGATGCCACAGATGTCAATCTCTTTGGACTACTGTAGTCACATTGGTTGTCTTTAATTTTGACCTAGCTGCTTGCAGAAATTTTCAGTAACCCTGAATTGGTGCACATGGAATTTGTCAATGGTGAAATGGATGCCAATAAAATAAAATTTTCTCAATCAGGTTGCTTGGTTAATCATTCAGATGTTTTAGGCTGTTTAGCTTGCAGACAAAATGTGACAAATTGGTGTTTATCTGTTACTTTGTAAGAGTTGCAATGGAACACTTTGGTCCTAAGAGCACTAGGTTTCTTTCCAGAATTGCACATCAATAATGTTTGTACCTAATTTAGCTTACACTGCTATCTGATCCTACCCCGGAGCAGTATAGGACTTTCACATATTCACCCTTGATTGGAAGGTAGCAGTCCATTGATTATGTCAAAATGACTCGAATCATTTTTCTCATTCATGGTGTGATTTTGTGTTTTTGTCGGAGCAGGCCCTTCTTTGAAAGAATAGCAAAATGTGAAGAGGAGCTTTCTGCACTCATGTCATGCAACTTTGCAAAGCAGGGGGGGAAAGGTCACTGTTTGCTGATTACATGACCATTAACAAGCATTTCTGAAAAGTCAATTGTCAAGCATATTTCAGGACTCAAAGAATTAGAAACAGTAGAAATGCAATGCCGGCCTGCTACCTGCATAAAAATACTTCAACATGCATGGTTTTTCCAATTAGTACAAAAGGAATTACCTTTCTGATCTTAGCGTGTCAAATTGCCAAATGGAGTTCTATAGCTGGGCATGGGAGACTCTTATATAAACAAAGCGTGAGTAGCATTGATCCGGGATTACGACTATATGGAATTAGAACCACATGAATGCGAGAGAAGAGAGTATTATAATAATCGCCGTTAATAAAATGATTTTTTCTTAATGGTGTTGGTTGTTAATCATCATCCAGAGGTGTGAGTCTGTTAGCTTGTCTATTGTTGATATGTGTTTATGTGTTTGACTCATTTTAGTTTTAAATGAAACACTTTGCTCCTGACTCCCAAGACTACCAGATTTCCTTCCAAAAATGCATATCAATTTCCTCTTTCATAATCTGTGGTGGGTTTCTGTTGGCGCAGGCCCTTCTTTGCAAGTTTACCAAAACATGAAGCTTTTTAGTGTTATTTGACCAGATTGTTTAAGCATGGAAGCAAAGCATTCTCCAAATCATTATTTAAAGGAAATTAATAAAATGAAAGGCTGGAAGGTCACTGTTTGATGATCATGATCATGACCCTTAACTAGCATTTGTGCTTGGTCAAAGAATAAGAAAATATAGAAATGCATTGTCTGCTTAACAAATTCCTCATATTTTGATTTTTCTTTATTTTAGGGAAAAATAAGTCTCTGTTGCTCCAACAGATTCTCTATAATTATCCCTATTTTAGGGATAGTGAGGAAAGAGAAAACAAAATTCCCTAAATTTACAGCAATCTCTGAAATTTTAAAGAAGAAATATGGAGATTTTAGAGATTGCTGTAAAATAGAGAATCTGTTGGAGTTGGAGAAAAAAAAGAGGCTCAAACTTCTTTATAATACAGAAGTTATAGGGAATCTGTTGGAGTATGTTGCTCTAACTGCATAAAAAAATTTGGGGGTGGTTTTTCCAATTAGTAGAAAAGGATTTACTTTTCTGATCTTAGGCTATCAATTGCCAGGTGGTGTTCTATTAGCATAGGCTGAAAATGGACAAGGCAGAAGCTGGTCATAGGAGACTGATAAATTTTAAGCTTAATAATTGAAAATAACCGAGATAGTCATAGAGTTGGAAACACATGAATAAGAGAGGAGAGTATTATGACATTAATCCCGCTTTATTTATATCTTATGATCTTAATCAAGTTGATCATGGTGACCAGAATCATGACATGTACATGCAAGGCCGGCGTAGATTACTTCTAGACAGATGATTTGTCAACTTGCTTTGCTTGGTCCATAACGTTAACTAATCGAAGTATTAATTTTAACGTTTATATCAAGGCCTTCCAAGATAAAAAAAAATAAGCTTCTAACCAAAGAAAAGACAGATAAGAGAAGCTAGCGTTGTCTGTGAAGTTAGAACAAGGAATTTACTTTTACAAATTCGACAAACCTGGCTAGCCTTTAAAGCTTTGTTGGTGACAGCGGACAAGAGCTTCCAGTTATTGTCTTTCGAAGATACCAAACCAAATTTATTAGTGAATGCAGCCTAATATTACACTAGAAAAATCAAGAAGTAACCATCTTCTTTCTGCTTCTGTTGTTTTCACCGTATGGCTGTAAGCTAGGGATGACAACTTGGGCGGCCAAGACAATGAGGCTTGAGTTTTAGCAAAATACAATTCCATCTGGCTGTTACTGTTAAAAATTGCTGTCATTGTTCATCTGTGTGGTAAATTAACAAATACAACCTTGTTCACTGACTTTCTGTATTTCATATAGTAGATTGGCTTATATCGCTGACTTTATTAATCAGTCGCACATTATTCGAAGCAAAATCTCAAATTTGAGGGTCCTAATGATAATTGATAAAGAAAAGAAAAGGCATGTTGTATTAGTCACAGCATATACAAAAGGGTGAAAAGGACATAGAATAAAAACAATGGCTGTGCCAATGTAAGATGCTAGCAAACCACTATATATAGAAGCCCTTGAAAAGTTGATATTAAACTCCTCATAAACACAGAGAGAAAGATACACAAAGAGAGAAAATGGAACACTTCAGCAAGGACTTCAGCATAGGCGCATGCGAAGGCCAGAAGATTGTGGATGGAGAGACCTTGCCACTGGTGCTGCAACCTCCAGAGCCAACCAGGAATGATGTGGAGTCGCTTGTGTCGACTCTCAAGAAGAACAAGGACTGGTTTGAGCAGATACTTATCAAGAACAGCGCAATCCTGCTTAGAGGTTTCAATGTACAGAATGCAGTGGAGTTCAATGACATTGTGGAAGCTTTAGGGTGGGATGATATTCGTTACGTTGGGCCTGCTCCTCGAACGCATGTGCACAAGCGTGTCTGGACTGCCAATGAAGGACCTCTATCTGAGTTCATATACTATCACCATGAGATGGTGCTGGTAAGTACAGAAATCTTTTCTTGTCATATTTAAGTGCATGCTATACTATTATGTTAAAAAATCAAATATTCATTGGTGCTTTTATTTCCTGATAGATAGCAGCAAATTTCACCTAAAAATCTTTTCTTTTCAGGAAACTCCACACTAAAAAAGCTAGTTGTGATTATCTAGAATGCCACATCCTTATGCTTCTTCTTGTTGGTTGCAACAAAATCAACTAAAGTCTCTAGCAAAAAGTCGTGATAATTGAAACATTTTGCTGTTTTCAAGAGTCCATCTGTAGTAGTCCATAAGTCCATGTATATATAGTATAATTGACCTGTTTTTCTCATGAAAGATACTAATTAACAAAATGAAAACAGAAGCTGTGTAATTCATTTTGTCATTAATCATCTCTTAGAAAAACCATGATTTACTGCATTTTTGTTCGTTGTTGCATTAACATGGAGAAAGGATTCAAATTGATTTACAAGTTCAAACTATGGAAGATGTCAAATTCTTCAGTTTTTCAGCTGACATGTTTAAGCTAGGAAGAATGTACAGCATGAATAGTTTGATTCTCTTATGTAATCAGATTTGATGACCAACAAGGCCTGTAGTAGAGAATGTAATCATACTTGCTCAGTTGTTTTCATCCCTTAAAGAGAGAGAGCAATGAACTTACACATATATAGATGGACTTGGTCTACAACACATAGAGCCACCTCAAACAAAAAACCAGTCCAACCTCGTTATAAACTACATTAAACTAGCAGACTGATGATGAAAACGACTATATTATATACTAAACCGGTCAATCCTTGCATCATAACATTATTACTTCACCATTAGAATATGCTTTCATGATGTAATGTGATCACACTTCTCACCTAATCCCTGGTATGTTCAAGTATTCTAATCCGAAGAGTTGACCCCATGTTGTCATCTCTGCATATGAAAGATCTCTCTTAACTACTTTTACCTGATCTCTGACTAACTAACCAGATTAAGGAGTACCCCAAGCAAGTCATCCTATTCTGTGAGACACCACCACCAGAAGGAGGACAAACACCTTTTGTTCCAAGCTTCCGAGTGACCGAAAGGATGCTCGAGGAGTTCCCAGAAGCTGTAGAAGAAATGGAGGCAAATGGCTTGAAGTACACCTTCACAGCTCCTAGCAAGAACAGCACTGGTTCAATGAGAGGTAGGGGCTGGGAGGATGCTTTTGCAACATCAGATCGAGCCGAAGCTGAGAAGAGGTTATAAGATTATAATGTAACATGATTATGTACAACACTACTTGGTTAAAAACGTTATGTTAACCATTTCATTTGTGGCAGGTCTAATGCTTTAGGCATGGATGTCGAGTGGCTAGCAGATGGCTCCATGAAGACGATATTGGGTCCAAGATCAGTGACAAAGGTGTTTGAAGGAAGAAAAGGAAGGAGAATGTGGTTCAACACGGTTGTGGGGATGCATGGGAAGGAGCATAGTTCTGCTTTCATGGCCGACGGAACGGAGATTCCGGACAATGTGGTGAATAGATGTCAAGAGATTATTGAAGAAGAAAGTATCCAATTCAAGTGGGAGAAGGGTGATGTGCTCTTCCTTGATAACTTGGCTTTGCTCCATGGAAGGAGGCCTTCTGCTGCTCCCAGAAGAGTCTTGGTAGCTACTTGCAAGTAGTGATCTCTTACAGCCTGTTAATGGCAGGGGCCGGCCCTGAGTCTTGCAAGGCCTCGGGCGAGAATTATCCTTAGGCCCCCTATTTTTCTATTGATAAACTCGAATAAGTCTTGCAAAAAATCCTTGTTTCTAAATTTGTCAAGAATGCAATAAGGTTCTATGAAAATCCCTTTTTCTAAAATGTATTGAGAATTAACATAGCTACACTTAAATAAAATATAATTTCTTTTATTGGGGGGCAATAACTTTTTTATTGGGGGGCAATAATCGATCTCCGGCGAATGATGAACAGAATTTGGCGACCAGTGAAAGGACTCCGGCGGCCATTGACCGGAATCCGGCGACCGGTGATCGGAGTCCCGCGCCCGTTGACCAGAGTCCGGTGAAGTCTCCGTTGACTTAGAGAGTGACAAATAGAGGGAGGGCAAAATTGTCTAAAAAATATACAAGAAATAATAATAAAAAATACTTAATTGGGTATTAGGGCAAAAAATATGTAATTTGTTGAGTAAGTGAGAAATCTTATAAGATGTTTAGGTAAGTGGGGTTAATGTAGCTCAAAATTGGGTAAATAGACATTTTCCCAATATATATTGCAGTGGAAGTGTCAAACTCTACTGCAAATTTCCGCAACAAAAATAAACTTCTATTGCAAAACTGAGCAAAATTATAGCATTGAGGGTTAGCAAAACTCATTAAAAAAAAAGCACAATCTCTTTCTCATTCTCTACTGGAGTCTAGAAAAGTAGAAGACATAAACTTTAATTTCTAGAGATTGCTACAAAAATGACAAAAAAAAAAAAAAGATGTGGAGGGAAAAGTTTGAGAAAAATAAGAGAATCTTCTTGTTTTATGGAAAAAGATAGAAAGATTTTGCAAAGAAAGAGATGCAATCCAAGCTTTAATTATAATTAAATTTCTAGACTTTCCAATTTATCTTTTGAATATTAACATCAACTTTTCATCGTATTTGACATACCCTAATTGCCTAATCAGATTTCCCATATCCAAATTGTTAAATGATTGGAAAACAAGAGAGGGAAGTATATGACTGAAAAGAGCTTGGTGATAGTTTCTGAACCATCTCTTACAACTTCACATTGCAAATCTGGCGCAGTATAGCAATAGTACCAAATGAAACATGCAAATACATATTGCATCGAATTTAGCAGCCTCCAAAATTAAGGTCTAGGAACCTAGACATCAGCTTGCCATCAATTTCCAATTGCAAGAGTTTTCAACTTCAACTTCTAATGCAAATACACTGCTAACAATGTGGCGCCTAGAATATTACATCGACAAATGTCCTGCAAGTATACAAAGTTTTCACTGAAATGTGATACTTCTCGATTAGGTCACTAAAAGGACTATTGAATCAGGGGGGACAGGTGAAATTTGACACAAGAAAAAAAGAAAAACAACTAATGGTGTTTATTTTCTGGACAAGCACAGATAAAAGAAGAAAAAGCACATTAGAATAGCCCTACTAAACAAGTATTTTGTTCTGGTGGGCTGACGGGCCTATACCCAACATAAACTACTTTCATAAGACCAAGGGCCTACTGTGGGCCTTGACTAGACATCCCTCGGCCACGGCCCCTTCCAACATAGCCATATCCCCTTCCATAATCCCTTCCATAGTCCCTTCCATAGTAACCCCCACGGCCACGGCCACCACGTCCAGGACCACGGCCACCTCGACCACCCCGATACCTTGAAAACGTTCCAAAAGTCTGTAGCAGCAAATAAGCAACCATGTTGATGAAATTCTCCAAATTTAACATGCACCAAAGAAAATAAGAAAAGGGAAAACTACCTCTGTATCTATCTTTATTTGCTCAGAGTACCGAGTCCTTCCATTCTGTTCATTATTGAAAGAATTGGAGGAGATGGTGTCAAAGAAATCATCCTTATTGTAGACAGGCTGTTGCACAAAGACAAATTAAAGAAAATGAGATCAAAGAAGTAATAACAATATTATGTCTTAAGAGGAACACATCTAGCTTCACAATGGAAAACAGCATAGCAATTATCACCTTGACATCAAACTTTGGCAACTCCACATCATCTTCATCTTCGATATATTCTTCTTCACTGTCATTTCCATCCTCTTTGTCCTTAGAAGGTTTGCTACTCTTACCAAGATGGCCCCAAACCTCATCCTTATTGAACTTCTCATTCATTGCCGTGAAATCAAATTCTTCAGTGAATTTTGTTACAGGACGTGAACTCTGCACACCAAACTTTAGATTGTTTGGCACCATCAGAGTTGTCAAAAATCATTCCAAAACAAAATTTATGGTGTACACATTCAATCACATAAGTCTGTTGCGATGGATTGGAAGTTATCAGAAAAGCTGAAAACTACTTCTCTATCCTGACCAGAAACTTCCGATCAAGAAGTTTGAATTTCAATCACATGTAACTGATGTAAGTGAAAAGGCGCATTCAACCACATTAAAAATTTATAGCACAGTGGGAAAATAAGAACTCAACTAACTGTATGTATGCTGTAAAAGAAGATAGCAAATTACCCCAGTTCCCCTGCCTCGCTCACGCCCCCTATAAGTATATCCCTGGCGAGCTTGGAATGGAGCTCCATTTGTCTGGGACCATAGCAAAAAGTCAGAGACCTCATTCAATTCAGGTCAGGATTGGAAATAAAATAAAATTAAACTGAGTCCAGCAGTGTCGAAACTTATATATAAAAATAAGGTACCTAACTAATGACACACCATCTAGGTCTTAGTTACTCATCCAGAGAAATAGAGACAAAGAAATACCGTCTATCCACAAACTTCAAGAATTCAAAATCATTTAAAACCCTGACTTGAAATTAAAGATGAGAACAATGCATTTTTCTAGTTAGCAACACCAGAGTTACGATACAACATTACAATTGAAACAAGAAGAAAAGAGAAAAAATAAAAAGTTGGTGGACAATCGAGTTTCATGGGGTAGGCTTAGTTAGGTGGAAAACCTGCTCCCGCATCTTATTCTGAACATTAAAATCTAAACATAAAATTCAATTTATGCAGTACAAACTACAAACCCACATATCAACAGATATACAAGCAGGCGGCATAACAAGACAAACAAGTACACAAATGTGTGTGACAGAAGAACACCTTTTGACCTGCCCGTGCAGGTGGTGGTAATGGCAATATTGGTGGCTGAGGTTCTGCTGATACTGGGACTGGCGGCTCTGGTGAGGTTGATGACGAAACTTGAACAACCTCCACATCCTTATGAGCTGCTTGCAACGATTGAGCTGAGGGGCCTGTAGCAGATCCAGACTGCAAGAGCTGATCTGGGGTTACCAAAGAAGGAACCAGTGTTTCCGTGCGTACGGAATTGGATGCCCCAGCAACAGAGGAAGGAGATTGAGATACGCTTTGATAGGGCAAGGTTGGACCAGAAACTATAGAAGTCTTGTTAGAGATAGATGGTGCAACAGTACTGATATCTGTGCTTGAACTGGTCAGAGAAGAAAGTGGTGGCAAGCTTGCACTAAGTGTGGCTACAGAAGGGGAACCACTTGGTGCCTTGTTAGGCATTGAACTTGACAATATTTCAGAAGCTAGTGTGGTGGAAGGTACCGGAGGCAGAGTTGTTGGCAAAATCGGGCCAATTGGCGGTGCTAAAGAAGCAGAGGTCAAACTAGGAGAACTACCACTAGCAGCTGAAAGTAGAGGTGATGGACCTTCAGGAAAGTTAGAAGGTCCAGTGGGCAAGGAGGCACTAAAATTGGGATATTGCAATGGCTGTTGCATTGGAGAAGGCATTGATAGCCCGGGTGGTGGACGAAGCAAAGATTGCTGGTGTAAATGAGGAAGGCCATTTGGAGGGCCGTAATATCCTTGCCAGTACATTGGCATAGCAAGCCCTCCGCCATTTGCATTTGGAGGAGGTGGAACCCCCCATGACCCTAAATTTCCTCCAGGTTGATATAAAGGTAAATTGCCTTGGAAATTTGAACCAGGTAGTCCCATCTGTGCAGTATGGGGATTAATATCTGTCAAAGGCCCACTAGCAGGAGAAGGCAAGCTCAATGTTGTCGGAGCTGGGCGGGAATAGTGAGACTGCAAATGAGACAGAATACAAAGATGTTTACTAGACTCACAATACTTTTTTTTTTTTTTTCTGTGGTTAACTAGATACACCACAGAAGTTTAAATCCCTTGCTTTACCTGAATAATAGCTGGATCATTGTTTATAGGTGGTGTAGGCTGAACTGGTGGAGAAGATTTAACCTGTAAATCCTGTAAGATAAAAGCAGTAATAAGCAATTAGGGTCTGCATCTACGCTTTATAATGTAAACAGAAAAATAAAGCAAGTCCTCATTATAAAATCCTTCCATACTAACGCTCTTAGGCATCTCAGCACACCATACCTTGATATCACTCCCACGGAAGAGTATATACTCATAAACTTTATCCCCTGGCGGGATTTGTGGCCCATCCTTTTTCCTTCCTTCGGTTCCAAAAGACCGTACTGCCATTTCAAGAATAAATATCAGCGCCATTTTATCCACCCATAGCTCAGATTACACTAAACGATACGACATATATCATAAGGTACACGAAAACTATAAATAAGCCCAAAAGTTACATGAACTAGCATATGCAACCCTACTTGACCACTTCAACGCATCACATTCACTTAAACAATCAATAGCATTTCAACAATGAACCAGAAACCAAAGTATTGCAATTACAAAACTCCGAAACCCCAAACACTGTACAATCTTTTCAAAATTTACTGACAGTCAAATTTCAACAGCACTGTAGAGCCAGTAAATAAACTTAACACACATCAATTCAATTCAATTAGCCCTGGGTAAAACAAGAACCGATACAAAAATCCAGACCAGAAACGGAATCAAGAAAGCTAGTGGAAATTTTACCGTTGCGGAGTCCAATACTGGACTCTTCGGTGTTGATGTTGTAGAGCACGCCTTCGTATCTGATCTCACTCTTGGAAGTCAAACTAATCAAGCTCCCTATGTACGAATCGGCCGCTGAGCTCGATCTCGTAGCGCTCTCGGAAGCCATGGCTCTCTCTCTCTCTCTCTCTCTCTCTTCCTAATTCAAAACCAGTAGGGTTTTGGTTTTGGTTTTGGGGGTCAGACACTTTGAGATTATCGGGTTCCTTTTTGTGGAGAAGATGGAGATCTCAATATATAATATTGCGAGTCAAAGTGTATTTGGGAAATAATGTTGGCGCGGCCAATGAGAAGATGACAAGTGGGTGGGTGTAGGACTCGTTGGTCTTTTTGTTGGAACATTGGGAGAAGGGGGGTCCAAGTGTTGCTAGTTTTAGTAAACGATTGATGGGCCTCCCATCAATTAAAGGGATAACTTGAAGATTACTCGGTCCAATGAGGCCCATTCATACTACTCTGCATGTAATTAGTTTTATTGATGTATGTTGTAGGTGAAGACAACTGTCTCTTTTGTGCATGACGGTGCTGTGACCTCTTGGACTATATAAGCCATGTATCCCTTGCTATAATAATCCATGAGAATTTGCTTCTGTCGTTTTTCTTCTTTCACAATTCTTCTGCATTTTTACTCTTTAAAACCCAGGGACTCCTATTAAGTGGTATCAGAGCCCTTTCATGGGGCCGAAGAAGGGTGGTCCTCCGCCACCTCCACCACCGTCTTCCAGTAGCTCAGAGTTTCCTCCGCTGCCGTCACATCCTCGTTCTTCTTCCTCTTCGCGCCTTCCAGATCCTAACCCACTGGAGTTGGATCTTTAGCTACATTGCGATCAAACGTCGGCAAATTTTCATGACATCAGGGAGTCCTTGGAGTATATGCGCTCTCAGAATTATGCTTTACGCTCGGAATTGCTCTAAGAAATTCGTCAGCTGCGAGTGGGTCCTAAGAACCCATGTGAGGTTGCTGGTACTTCTCAAGCAGGGGGTTCGCTGTCACTGAGATTGTCATCATCTCCGAAGACGTCGTCGTCGTCACCACCAGCATCGGTACACCCCCCAGTTTCCCTCATGAGCTCAGCTTTGGGTAACTTTCATACTACAATTCCTGATCTATCAGTATTACCTTATAGAGCTCGTTTATGACTGGTGTTATGAATGGTGTCCCTAATACACATATGATGAGTAGTGCTATGAATGGTGTCCCAAATACACACATGATGAGTATGGAATTCCCTAATTTGCTTGGTTCAATGGTCTCTTCGCCAATGGGCTACTCGACTAGCATGGCTTTGAGTAGTGGAGCTTGATGATGGAACCTGTTTCTCAATTTTATTCAGCACCACAATACTTTCATATGCCTAATATAAGTTCACAGCCACACTATGTTGCTCATAATATTCCATTGTCACAACCACAGAGTCATCAAAGCTCATTCAATTTGACATATTCTGGACCTTACCCTGTGTCTTATATTGACTTTACGCCTACTCCAACACAACTGTGCTCCCAAGCCCCTCCCTACTTCCCTAATGTAAGCCATCTTCGATCCAAACAGCCTATCAACTCATTGTCGTCTCACCCAACATATGTTGTTACTACAACCCAATACCCTCAGTTTTACAATCAGTCACCTAACTTTCCTCCAGGTCCCAGTATGCCCAAATGGTTCTCAATTCACCTGATGCCCATAATGCACATGATCCTCAGCTTCCTACTATGAAGCAAATGCATCTTGATTTCGCAACATTTGATGGGGGTGATCCTGTGGACTGGTTGAATAAAGCAGAGCAATATTTTGCTTTATATCAAATTCCAGAGGATAGGAAGGTGACAATTGCAGCGATGCATCTTATGGGAGAAGCGGCAGACATGTGGAATTTATTGAAGGATGATTATCCCAAGAATTGGGCGGGGTTTGCTGACTTGATGATGAGACAATTTGGTTCTTACAACAGTGTGGATTATCAAGCGGCACTAGCTAAGCTCTAACAAGTGAGTAGCGTAGCTGATTATAAGGCACAGTTCATTAAGCTTTCTTGCAGGGCACCCGGATTTTCCCCAGGAGCTTTGGTAGCTTGTTTCATTGGTGGTCTCAAGGAGGATATAAGGGTGCATGTGAGAGCTTTGAATCCCAAAACATTGTTGGAAGCTTATGAATTGGCAAAAATCTACGAAGAAAAGTATGTTGGTCACAAGCATCAGTTCAGGTCAGCTGCTGCAAAATTGGTACCAACTATCAGCAGACCTGCCAATAGCACTTCTCTTACCCCCAAATCGAGTACAAGAACCCCCTTGGTGGTCAACAACAATGAGTTGGGACATAAGAAATTAACTCAGGCCGAGTATCAAGAAAGAAGAGCTAAGAACTTATGTTTCTTTTGTGAAGAACCTTTTAAGCCTGGTCATAATTGTCAGAAGGGAAGAGCATTTCTTATTGAAGTATGTTCAGAAGATGAGGGAAATAAGGATAACAATGCAATTGATGTTACGGAAGAGTTAGTCTCTGATCTCAACAAATTGGATGAGCCCTTGATTCAATTGCATGCTGTGTTAGGTGAACATTCTGAAACAATGCAGCTAAGGGGAGAAGTAGGCCACAAGAGGCAAGTACATGTTCTGATAGATTCGGGAGCAAGTCATAACTTCATTCACCCTTCAGTTTTAAAAAAGGGTAAGTTGCTTTATAGTTCAAAGTCTCCGTTGAATGTGAAAGTGGCCAGTGGTGCTATCATGCAAACTATGGGACATCTTCCTAGCTTCCAAATGACATTGCAGGGGTACACTTTTCAAGCTGAGTTTTATGTCCTACCAGTCTCAGGTTGTGAAGTTATTTTGGGAGCTTCTTGGCTACGAAGTTTAGGGGATATTCTTTGGAATTTTGAAGATCTTACTATGAAGTTCGACAAGGGGGGCACTCGTTATACTTTACGAGGGTTACTTCAAGAGGAATCTTGTGTTGTCTCGTGTAAGGTCATGAGGAGAATCCTGGAAAAGGAGATTGAGGCTATGATATTGCAAGTAGAGTTTTTGGCATCAAATGATAACCCTCATAATATCCCTACAGAGTTGACACCAGTTCTCAAGCAATTTGAGCAGGTTTTTTCAATTCCTACTTCATTACCTCCTAACAGGTCTCATGACCACAGAATTGTGTTGGCTTCTGGAACAGCTCCCATAAATGTCAGACCTTATAGGTATGCACATTATCACAAGAATGAAATTGAGAAGATTGTCAAGGATTTGCTGGAGTCTGGGGTAGTGCATCCTAGTAACAGTCCTTTCTCTTCACCAGTGTTACTAGTCAAAAAGCATAATTGTGTTGGCTTCTGGAACAACTCCCATAAATGTCAGACCTTATAGGTATGCACATTATCACAAGAATGAAATTGAGAAGATTGTCAAGGATTTGTTGGAGCTGGGGTAGTGCGGCCTAGTGACAGTCCTTTCTCTTCACCAGTATTACTAGTAAAAAAGAAGGATGGAACATGGCGTTTGTGTGTTGATTATCGCTCCATGAACGCAGCAACTATAAAGGACAAATTCCCCATACCTTTGGTTGACGAATTACTCGATGAAGTGCATGGTGCAGCGGTATTTTCCAAACTGGATCTCAGATCTGGTTATCATCAAATTAGGATGAGACCAGAAGACATCGAGAAAACTGCTTTTCGGACGCATGAGGGCCATTACGAATTCCTTGTCATGCCGTTTGGCCTTACAAATGCACCCTCGACCTTTCAAGCTTTAATGAATGATGTTTTCAAATAATATTTGAGAAAATTTGTTCTTGTGTTTTTTGACGATATTTTGATTTACAGTTCATCTATGGAGGAGCATGTTCATCATCTTACATTGGTGCTTCAAAAGCTGCAGTTGCATCAGTTAAGGGTTAAGCTTAGCAAATGTATTTTTAGAGCTGCTCATGTTGAATATTTAGGTCATGTGGTGTCAAGCAAGGGAGTGGCAGTGGATCCGAGTAAAATTGAAAGCATTTCACAGTGGCAGAAACCAACTACTTTGAAAGGACTACGAGGTTTCTTGGGGCTGGCTGGATACTATAGAAAGTTTGTTCGAAACTTTGGGATAATTGCCAAGCCCCTCACCAATATGCTCAAAAAAGATAATTTTAAGTGGAGTGAGGAAGCTGACAAGGCATTTGAATAACTCAAAAGGGCATTGATTAGCACCCCAGTGCTAGCATTACCAGACTTTTCCAAGGAATTTACTGTCGAATGTGATGCTTCTGGTGTTGGAATTGGCGGAGTCTTATCTCAAGAGGGTCATCCAATTTCTTTCATGAGCGAGACATTATCTCAGCAACACATGGGTTTATCGGTCTATGACAAAGAAATGTTAGAGGTCATATATGCAGTGCAATTGTCGAGGGCCTACTTGATAGGTCATCACTTTCGAATAGTGACAGATCATCGTACTATTCAACACTTCTTGAATCAAAGGATCACTACGCCAATGCAACAGAAATGGTTGGTGAAATTAATTGGGTATGATTATTCTGTGCATTACAAGGCTGGAGTTAATAATGTGGTACCAGATGCACTATCCAGAAAGGCTGAGTTGAGGACAATAGCTGCTATATCTTGTCCTGTCCATGACTTTCTATTAGAACTCCACCAAGATTGTTTGCACATTCAACATACAAGAGAGTTGTTGCTAGAAGTTAAATCAGGATCTTCAACAAAGAAACAATATTCAGTGGTAGAAGATGTGTTGTACTATAAGGGTAGAATATTTTTCCCTGAATTGAGTAATTGGAGACAGAGAATATTAGCTGAGTTTCACGCTGGAGCTTGTGGGGGACATTCTAGATATCTACGGACCTACAAACGTGTCTCAAGAAGCTTCATGTGGCCAGGTATCAACAAATTTGTGAAGAAGTTTGTGGCGGAATGTGATGTGTGCCAAAGAACTCATTATGAGTCCATTTCACCACCGGGTTTGCTGCAGCCCTTACCAATACCGGATGGAGCTTGGTTGGATATTTCCATGGACTTCATCGAGGGATTGCCCAACTCTAAAGGTAAGTAAGTTATATGGGTAGTTGTTGATCGACTAACGAAATATGCTCATTTATTCCTCTACCTCACCCTTATTCTGCACAAATAATGGCTGAGTTATTCATAAAAGAGATATTTCGACTTCATGGTATGCCCAAAACCATTGTATCTGACAGGGACCCTGTGTTTTTGAGTTTATTCTGGGAGTCATTCTTTACTTTACAGGGCACTAAATTACATAAGAGTACTGCATACCATCCACAGACAGATGGTCAAACAGAGAGTCTTAATAGGACTATTGAGCAATATTTAAGGTGTGTCTTGTGTGAGAAACCAGGGAATTGGGTAAACCTGCTGGCATGGGCTGAATGATGGTACAATACCACCTTTCATTCTGCAATTAGAATGTCACCTTTTGAAGCTTTGTATGGTTATTCTCCATCGAAGGTTCAAGCTTACTTGCCTAATTCGACAGCCGTGAACCAAGTGGATTTAGCATTGAGAAGTAGGGATGAGTTATTGGCTACCCTGAAGAATAATCTACATCAAGCTCAGAACAGAATGAAGGGATATGCAGACAAGCATAGAACAGAGAGAGAATTTCAGGTAGGTGACTTTGTGTATCTGAAATTACAATCTTATAAACAGCACAGTGTGGAAAGAAGGACTTCAAACAAACTGGCACCCCGATTTTATGGACCTTATGAGGTGATTAAAAGGATTGACCAAGTCGCTTATAAACTCAAATTGCCTGCAGGAGCCAAGATTCACCCAGTCTTTCATATTTCGTTACTTAAGAAGAAATTGTGATTGAATGTTTCTTGCAATCCTCATTTACCTCCGACCATTGATCCTTCAAATCCAAGGTGGTTCCCAGCAAAGGTCTTAGCTAGAAGGTTGTTCAAAAGGGGTACCCAGACTTTAATGCTGGTGCTACAGGGGACCTTGTTGACAAGGAGGGTGGAGTTGATGGGCCTCCCATCAATTAAAGGGATAACTTGAAGATTACTTGGTCCAATGAGGCCCATTCACGATTTGTGTCGTTTCATTCATACTACTCTGCGTTTAATTAGTTACTGATGTATGTTGTAGGTGAGGACAACTGTCTCTTTTGTGCATGACGGTGCTGTGACCTCTTGGACTATATAAGCCATGTATCCCTTGCTGTAATAATCAATGAGAATTTGCTTCTGTCGTTTTTCTTCTTTCACAATTCTTCTGCATTTTTACTCTTTAAAACCTAGGGACTCCTATTAACGATGAAGAGCTGTGGGTGTGAAAAAGAGCGTGACTTAAAATAGAGGATTATTGTCTTTTTTTTTTTTTTTTTAAGTAATGATTTCATTCATAGCAAACACAGGCTAGAATGACCCAATACATAGTTCCCACCAGGGGAATAGGTGTCATTACACTTGAAACAATTCCGCTCCTTTTGCAGGAGCCTAGTAGAATAACATAATTCTAAACTAAGAATAATAGCAGACAAAGTTCCCGGTGCCAATGCGCTCAATTGCGGTACACCAAAGAATTTTGCACCTAGATGTGTAGAATCACTGATCATTCTGTAGGCAAAGTACATAGAGTGTTC
This sequence comes from Rosa rugosa, assembly GCF_958449725.1. NCBI lineage: Eukaryota > Viridiplantae > Streptophyta > Magnoliopsida > Rosales > Rosaceae > Rosa > Rosa rugosa. Next base: position 7,282,259 of record NC_084824.1, on the reverse strand, counting down.
CTAATACAAGGATCTTTTTTGTAATTAGACTAAACTAAAAACATAGCGATGGGCTGAGAGCAAAACCCTAGCCCAATAGAAAGCCCAAAGAGAAGTCACAACCCAAAGCCTAGCAAGTTGATGAGCACTTGGTCCCACTCTCCCCCTCCTTCACGCCCTTGCAGCACGTACAGCAGGCCTCCCTGCCACGACCACGACCACGTCACCTGCATCACGCCGCCATGACCATCGCCACGACCACGTCGCCTGCACCATCGCCACGCCCACGACGCCAGCACCACGCCGCCATGGCCATCAATGCCACGACCATCAACCGCCCAAGCTCCACCTCTGTACATCACCACCGCCGCGCATCGAAGGCTTCAAATCAGAACCCCGCTACCCCAACAAACTTGTCGGAGCATCAAGTGGCGACACCTCTCCAGACCACCTAAGCAATAGCCTCAAGAAATTCCCGTCTGGCGCATTAACCACACAGCAACGAAGCCGGAGGCTTGCCACGGGCGGGAGCCGCCGGACGAGCAACGAGATGGAACCGGAAAAAAACCTAGTTTTTGTTAGGATTTCGCTTCGAGAGAGATTGACAATCTCTGTCACATGGATTATTGTCTTTTTAATCAAGAAAGAAAATTTATGAAATTTGTCTTCTATTTTTTTCAATGACAAGAAAAAAGCAAACAACTACAAAACAAACCCACGATTTACGCCCCTTCCTAGCTGATCCAAATGGAACGCTGGGGACACTGAGAGGGGCAAGAAAAAAAACCAAACGGTAGGATTGGAGGATTGATGAGCTAACGCAGCGAGACGATCAACAACAAAATTGGCTTCGCGATATATATGCCTAAAGATGATGGACTGGAATTGTTGAGCCAACAACTTAATATCCTCCACTAGGGTTTTGATTCGCCATGGCACTTCAGATTTTCCACAAAGGCACTCAATTAACAACTTTGAATCACCTTCAACTAATATATGTTGATGCTGGTGTAGAAGAGCCGTATGCAGACCTTATCTGAGGGCGGTGGCTTCAGCTACAAGTACTCCAGTATGACCTAGCTTCTTATTTGCCGCAAACAATGGATTCCCATCAGAATTTCTAATAACAAATCCAATGGTGGTTGTACCATTCTGGACAGAACCATCAAAGTTCAATTTGACTTGGTTCAAATCCGGAGGTTGCCATTTAATGTGAAGAGACTTAGAAATGTGATGAGATCTAAAGTACGGGTTGGCTTTGCAATAATTAGATCCCAAGACAGCAGCCCCAAACGCAGTTTTAATTAGGGAAGGATCTAACTGCTGAAAGACAACCCTATTCCGGGTATGCCAAATTGACCACACAAGTAATAGACTATTAGCTAGTACTACTTGATTCTGAGCAGAAGTAGCAATATGGTGGAGCCAAGAAATAAAAGAATTATTCCACATAGTAGGACTTGGAAGGTTAGAGGAAATCCAAACCTATTTGGCAAACTAGCATTGCATAAATAAATGGTCAATATTCTCTACCTGGGAAGAGCAAAACGGACAAAGAGGTGAAACATTAGGATTGTAAGTGCTAATTTTGTCTCCTGTTTTTAAACGGTTCCTGATGAGCAACCAAGCAAAAATCTTTACTTTGGGAGGTATATTTAAAGTCCACATTTTGTTCAGGAGAGAAGAATTAGAAGAATCCGGGATATCTTTGTTTTGAAGCCATGAAACACTTTTGATAGTGAACTTACCTGAGGGTGAGGGCCTCCAGAAAAACTCATTAGCTCTAGGGTAAATAGGCAACGGAATAGCCGCTATTTGATCTACAATATCAGGGGGTAGGATATGAAGAAGAGCTTCTATATTCCAACTCATATTATGGATGAAGTGTGACACCGTAATTGACCAATCAATTGAATGTCTTTGATTCTCAGGAACAATAGAGAATAAAGGAAAAGGTAACACCCAATTGAAAGACCAAAACAAAATGGACTTACCATCTCCCACAATCCAACGAATGCCTTCTATTAAGAGATCACGAGCATCCAAAATCTCTTTCCAAGCCATGGAATTAGCAGTCTTTTTCTGAACAGTGAAGAGATGACCATTCCTGAGATATTTTCTAGTTACAATCTGAACCTATCAGTTATCCGATTGTGTAAGAATCTTCCAGCCTAGTTTAGCAAGAGTTGCTTTGTTAAAGTGCTCAGGAGGTTGAATTCCTAAACCTCCCTTGGATTTAGGCCAACAAGTTTGATGCCAAGCAATGCTAGGGTGGGTATTGCCCCAGAAAAAAGATCTGCATTCTTTGTTAATCTTGTCAGAAAGCTTTTTAGGACATTTAAAACAAGAAAGAATATGATTTGGCATCCTTGCTAAGTTAGCCTTAATTAAAGTAAGCTTACCACCTCTGGAGAGGGTATGAGCTTTCCACCCGGCAAGTTTCTTCTGAATTTTCACAATAATATCATTCATATTGAGAGGATCTTTCCAGCTCACAATGCTGTGCATACCTAGATATTTACCTATAGAAGTTTTATGTTGAATGTCAAGTAAGCAAGCAATATCTCTTTTAACAGAAGCACCGACATTAGTTGAAAAGGAAATAGTGGACTTATGATAGTTAACCTGCTGGCCAGAGGCCTTTGAGAAAGCATTTAAAGTATGTAAAATATTTTTAGCTGCAGAATGGGATGCTTTTGCGAAAATCAAGCAATCGTCTGCAAACATTAAATTTGAAACTTTGATACCACGAGGAGAGGATAGAATACCAACCTGGAACCCGGACTTTGAAGTTAAATGATTTAAATTTCTTATGAGAGGCTCCATAGCAAAGGATGAAAAGATAGGGTGACAATGGATCACCTTGTCTAATTTCCCTGGTAGGCTGAAAACTACCTTTAGGAGTCCCGTTGAGCAAAATGGAGAAGGAAACCGTTTGTAAACAAATACGAACCAAATCAATCCAATCAAAATGAAAGCCAAAAGCCTGCAAGCAAGCAGTTAAATAGTCCCATTGAAGGAGATCATAAGCTTTCTCCAAATCTAGTTTGATAGCCATACAACCTCGCCTTCGTTTTGTCTTATTAAAAGAAGAAAATATCTCATGAGCTATGAGAATATTATCGTGAATTGACTTACCTGGGGCAAAAGCTCCCTGGTTATTGGAGATACATTTTGTTAACAGAGGTCGAAGTCTGGAAATCATTATCTTGGTGATTACTTTGTAAGCCACATTACAAAGGCTAATAGGGCGATAATGCATGATTCACTGTCTCCGGATTCTCATTTTTAGGAATGAGGACTATATTTGTACGATTGATAAGAGATAGATCATGATGATGATTAAAGAAATCATACACTACCTTAAACAAGGAGTCTTTAACCTGATTCCAATAAATGTGGAAGAAAATAGCATGCAAGCCGTTCGATCCAGGAGCTTTGAGCAAGCCAATACTATGCACTGCAGTAAATACATCTTCCATAATAACTGGTGCTAACAAGTTTGGTTATCTTCAGCAGAAATACACGGATGAATGCAAGCAATAAAAAAATGTAAAGCTTCCTTTGCAGGATGGTTAGAAGCAGTGAACCTTTTCTTAAAAGCCTGAATGAAAATATTAGCAATCTGATCTGAATCATTAGTCCAGATACCTGCATCATCTTGGATGCGGAGAATTTGGTTTCTTTTCCTAGTAATAGTGCTTGCAATTGGAAGAACTTGGTATTTTTATCCCCAAGTTTAGCCACTTGGTGTTAGCTCTTTGAGCCCGGCCAAAAGAGTTCTTCCTCCTTGAAAAGCTCTTCTAGTTGGTTAGTTAACAGTAATTCCTGCTCCATTCTAGTATGGGAATCAAAAAGATTTTGAGCAGTACTCTGAAGAGTCTGTAATTGAGCATGCAACTCCTTCATTCTTTGAAACAAATTGCCAAGTATAGTATAATTCCAAATTCCAACTCCTTGCCAAGGCTTGAACGGCAAAACCGGACTAAACCTGCGAAACAAGGCTTGAACGTTTTCGTCTTTCATAACTCCTTCATTCTTTGAAACAAATTGCCAAGTATAGTATAATTCAGCCAAGTTTCCCTTATTCGATCAAGACGTTCATAAATTCTATGATCATCCTGCTGTTTATTGGTCCAAGTATACATACTACCAGTGAAAGGGAGAGAGACTAAACTTGCGCTATTAATAAAGTCTCTAAATTGGATCATATATCTATTGGTGGTTCGTACACTGTTGGATCATAATTCATATACATATTTGTGCCCTAAAACAGGAAATTACTTGTTTTAAAGTCCAATTTAATGTTGACTAATCCAATTCCATTATTCCCCTATTCTTGTATTTTTGTTTAACCTTTGTGTTTATTTATATATATTTATTATGTTTTCCTTATCATGCTAGGAAATGATGGAGAAGTATGGAAATGAACTAAACGTCAACCTTAATTAGCACATTTTCTTACTTCGGCTTGGAGAAAGCGAGCTAGACAAGGAAGGAGGATCGACAGCCTGATCAAACGAACTCCAAATGAGTTGAAACTTTCCAGATCCATTTTAGACATCCTAAGGATCATTTCTTATGAAGAGTTCAAGAGTTAGTTCGGAGTGGAAGGCCTTCAAAAGATTGGTCCAAGTTTCTGACTAAAAGACGAAAACGGCAAAACTGGACTTATGCAGATTCCGTCAACATTGCCTGCCAAACTACGGTGAACTAAACTCTGAAATTTTACCAGCATGATTTACACTTATCGAGAAACATTTGATATGAAGAAGTCGAAGGCCAATTCCGAAGTCTCGGTGAAGATTCAATTGAATGAAGCATCAGAAGCAGAAAATGAATCCTAGTTGATCGAATAAGGGAAACTTGGCCGAGAATCCATTTTGGATGGATTTGTTATGCATTTTTGGAAGGTTATGTTGCTGCAATTCTCAAGGAGAGTTCTAGAATAATCCTACAAGATTATGACAAGATTAATTCATCATATTATCATTTGGATAATAAGCATGGTGCATAGGGTTCTCTCCATCCTTGTCATTGACTTTGGTGACCCAAAACCACCCC